>NC_137129.1:23281069-23833569 GCF_949319135.1 Squalius cephalus
CGATGGGAAAATATCCTCACAGTCATATACCTAATAAATTTATATTTAAATACAATAGGCCTACCTAGTAAAACGTTTTATATACTATTTTGATATCCTTTTGGACACAAGAGGGCAGTATAGCCCTATGTTTGCTTTTTTGTTGAACCAAATAGCACTAAATAGCCTGTTTTTAACTTTTTCATACTTCTTGAATTGCAAAAACAGAATAAAATAGGTTTAGTTCTAATATTTGTATAATTTTATATAAAAATAAATGGTGTATAATTACATTTTTAGAAGTTATGAGATGTTTCCTGCTTCCTTTTTGACATTAATTTAATCCCTCGCCATAGCAAAACCGTTTGAGATATTCAATATCCGTTTACAATTTAGCATCATTAATATATTTTTATCATGTTGAAAAAGTTTGGTGGGAACAAAATAAACCTTTTAGGAGGAGTAACTAAAAACTCAGAGGCTGATTTAACAAAAAATCCATATTCAGACCAAAATATCTGACACCCTGTTGGTCGTAGCTAATAACTGTCAATTAGAAAGTTGTCCAGCTCGATGAGACCAATATACGTACTGATTTTTGTAATTGTGGGTAAAACTAACCCCCCCACTTTTGTCAAAAACATTTTGAAAGTGACACACTTCCTGCTGCCAGTTGGTGGCGCTATAACTTTGACTCACAATAGTCACATCCATCTGATCGGCCTCTTACCACGAACACACTGCTGAAGTTTCATCAAGATCAGTTAATGTGTGCAGAAGTTATAACACTTCGTGTTTCTCTTTTCTCGCCATAAATTCGTGTCCTCGCCACGGCCAAACCGTTTGAGATATCAAAAATCCGTCCGCAATTTAGCATCCTCAATGTCTTGACTTCATGCACACCGAGTTTGGTGGCGATTTAATTAATTCTCTAGGAGAAGTGTTTCAAATTCCACAGCAAGCGTTCTCCAAACAACCCATAATTGCTGACTTCCTGTTGGGCTGGCATAAAATTTAGAGCACGAAAGTTGTTCGGCCCGATGAGATCTATATGTGTACCGAGTTTCATATCATTACATGCAAGTGTGTTTGATTTATGGACAAGTGTTCGGATCCCGTTCCAGGGGGCGCTGTTGAGCCCCCCTGCCACGCCCGGGTACCAGCTTCAGCCCGGCCCTGATGGCCGCGGGTTCTGCCCTGTGTGCAAAGTTTCAAGAGTTTTCGAGCACGTTAAAGGCCCCAAAAGACCCAGAAACCTTGAAAAACAGGAATTTTAAACAAATCTCACTCAAAAGACAAATCCCCCCACCCCTCACACACACAGAGACGCAGAGGCAGAGAGAGAGAGGGAGAGAATTCTCCAAAAAATCACATTCAAACCAAAATATCTCACTTCCTGTTGGTCACAGCTTATGACTATAAATTAGAAAGTTGTCCGGCTTGATGAGAACAATATACATAACGATTTTTGTGACTCTACTTAAAACTAAGCTCCCATTTTTGACTAAAGGTGGCGCTACTGAGCCCCTCACCACGCCCGTTTCTGAAACTTTGCACATGTCTACTGGATAATAAATGTGATGTGTCTGTCGAGTTTCATCCAATTTCAAGTATGTTAAGAGTCTCAAAAGCATCTGAAAAGAATATTAAAGTTTGATGCGTTGCCACGGCAACAGTATTTAAGATATCAATAAACCTTTCACAGGTCTACATCTGCCGTGTGTCTACATTATACACATAAAGTTTGAAGCAAATCGGGTAAAAATAAGAGGGTGATTTCAAAGCATTTTGAAAGTGACACACTTCCTGCTGCCAGTTGGTGGCGCTATAACTTTGACTCACAATAGTCACATCCATGTGATCGGCCTCTTACAACGAATACACTGCTGAAGTTTCATCAAGATCAGTTAATGTATGCAGAAGTTATAACACACTTCCTGTTTCCATTATTCGCCATAAATTCGTGTCCTCGCCACGGCCAAACCGTTCGAGATATCAAAAATCCGTCCGCAATTTAGCATCCTCAATGTCTTGACTTCATGCTGACTGAGTTTGGAGGCGAATGGATGAGTTCCCTAGGAGGAGTACATTAAATTCCACAGCATGCGTTTCCAAACAACCCATAATAGCCGACTTCCTGTTGGGCTGGCATAAAAAGTAAAAGTACGAAAGTTGTTTGGCCCGATGAGATCTATATGTGTATTGAGTTTCATATTATTACATGCAAGCGTGTCTGATTTATGGACCAAGTTTTCGGACCCCGTTCAAGGGGGCGCTGTTGAGCCCCCCTGCCACGCCCGGGTACCAGCTTCAGCCCGGCCCTGATGGCCGCAGGTTCTGACCTGTGTGCAAAATTTAAAGAGTTTTCGAGCATGTTAAAGGCCCCAAAAGTGCCCGAAAGGTTGACAGAAAAATAATAATAATAATAAATATAGCTGCGAGCAGCGATTACGGGCCCAAGCCGGTGGCACCGCAACCCCGGTGCCTTTAGTTACCTAAAGGCACCGGGGTGGCGGTACCGCCGGCTTTGGCCCTTCATCACTGCACGTAGCTATATTTATATATATATATATATAAAAGACCAAAAATATTACTTGACTTACCTTATTCTGATTTTATGATACACTCAAAATATTCCACAACAAATCCTTTAAATTTAATGTAAAAATAAAAATGAAAGAAAGCAGTGTTGGGCTCACGTAACCCTCTTGTTTCAACATTTGCGATGTATTTGGATGCTAAACTATTCTTTATTATAGGCTTTGTTCTTCACTCATGTTCCAATATCGATGGAAAAAATCATCCTCTTCACAAGCGCAAAAATGTGCTTGGAAACATCACAGTGGAGCGGTGCTTACTGTGAATGTATGAATTGTACTACTGACTATTTAGAGCAGTGTAATTTTTATATGTTAGGTTGACTATTTTATTATTATATTTTATGAAGGCTATAATGAACAGGCTGCGATGTCAAGATTACAATGCTGGAATGTGTGTGTGTGTGTGTGTGTGTGTGTGTGTGTGTGTGTGTGTGTGTGTGTGTGTGTGTGTGTGTGTGTTCATGTTTTCTATCCCGGTGGGGACTTCAACCTGAATGCACACCGACTCATGGGGACTCGTGTCACAGTGGGGACCTAAATAGAGGTCCCCATGGGTAAACAAGCTTATAAATCATGCAGAATGAGTTTTTTTTGGAAATGTAAAAATGCAGAAAGTTTTCTGGGATAGGTAGGTTTAGGGCTAGGGTTAGTGTGAGGAGATAGAATATACAGTTTGTACAGTATAAAACCATTAAGTCTATGGAGAGTCCCAACAAAGATAGTAAACCGTGTGTGTGTGTGTGTGTGTGTGTGTGTGTGTGTGTGTGTGTGTGGCGTGGGTGCGATTGAAAAAAAAAAACATACTCCGTCATTATACAGGACGACATTCAAACTGCAAAGTGTTAACTTATATTTGTGTACAGTCGCAATAAAACACAACATTGTGCTTTTGTAAAATAATTTCAAGCAATCCTCCCCCCAAAAGGTGCTAATTTTAAAATTAAACTAAAATGCTCATATTAGCGATTTAAAACGGTGCGCATCCACGGTGAGGAACGAGCAGAACAGAGTGAACGTTTTTCAGTTAATTCCTACTTCTATAGGAATTCATTTGAAACGCTCGCTCAACCACTATCAATGTCAGTGCGGACTAACATATTTTACTTTCGTTTTTAAGTTGGCAATTCAAAAGCCCCCAGCGGTGTTACACGTCGATTAACCGGTGGGAAAATATCCTCAGACACATACCTAATAAATGTATATTTAAATACAATATTGGCCTACCTGGTAAAACGTTTTATATACTATTTTGATGTCCTTTTGGACACAAGAGGGCAGTATAGCCCTATGTTTGCTTTTTTGTTTAACCAAATAGCACTAAATAGCCTGTTTTTAACTTTTTCATTCTTCTTGAATTGCAAAAACAGAATAAAATGGGTTTAGTTGTGATATTTGTATACTTTTATATAGAAATGAATGGTATATAATTACATTTTTAGAAGATTTTTAGTGTTTCCTTTTTGGACATTACTTTAATCCCTCGCCATAGCAAAACCGTTTAAGATATTTATTATCCATTCACAATTTAGCATATTTAATGTATTTTCATCATGTTGAAAAAGTTTGGTGGGAATAAAATAAATAGTTTAAGAGGAGTGGCTAAAAATTCAGAGGCTGATTTAGCAAAAAAAATCCACATTCAGACCAAAATATCTGACTTCCTGATGGCTGGAGCTAATGAATGTAAATTAGAAAGTTGTCCGGCTTGATGAGAACAATATACAAACAATTTTTTTTTTACTGTAGTTAAAACTAACCCCCCCACTTTTGTCAAAAGCATGTTGAAAGTGACACACTTCCTGCTGCCAGTTGGTGGCGCTATAACTTTGACTCACAATAGCTACATCCATCTGATCGGCCTCTTACCACGAACACACTGCTGAAGTTTCATCAAGATCAGTTAATGTATGCAGAAGTTATTCCACTTCGTGTTTCTCTTTTCTCGCCATAAATTTGATTCCTCGCCACGGCCAAACCGTTCAAGATATCAAAAATCCGTCCGCAATTTAGCATCCTCAAAGTCTTGACTACATGCTGACTGAGTTTGGAGGTGATTGAATGAATTCTCTAGGAGGAGTACATCACATTCCACAGCAAGCGTTTTCCAAACAACCCATAATAGCCGACTTCCTGTTGGGCTGGCGTGAAACTTGACAGAGGGAAAGTTGTTCGGCCCGATGACATCTATATGTGTACCAAGTTTCATATTAATTCATGCAAGCGTGTTTGATATATGGACCAAGTTTTCAGACCCCGTTCAAGGGGGCGCTGTTGAGCCCCCCTGCCACGCCCGTTTCTGAAACTTTTCACATGTCTACTGGCTAATAAGTGTTATGTGTCTGTCGAGTTTCATCCAATTTCAAGCATGCTAAGAGTCTCAAACGCATCCGAAAAGAACATTAAAGTTTGATGCGTTGCCACGGCAACAGTATCTAAGATATCAATAATCCTTTCACAGGTCTACATCTGCCGTGTATCTACATTATACACATAAAGTTTGAAGCAAATCGGGTAAAACTAAGCGGGTGATTTCAAAGCATTTTGAAAGTGACAAACTTCCTGCTGCCAGTTGGTGGCGCTATAACTTTGACTCACAATAATTACATCCATCTGATCGGCCTTTTACCACGAACACATTGCTGAAGTTTCATCAAGATCAGTTAATGTATGCAGAAGTTATAACACACTTCCTGTGTCCCATTATTCGCCATAAATTCGTTTCCTCGCCACGGCCAAACCGTTCGAGATATAAAAAATCCGTTCGCAATTTAGCATCCTCAATGTCTTGACTTCATTCACACCGAGTTTGGTGGCGATCGGATGAATTCCCTAGGAGGAGTATTTCACATTCCATTGTATGCGTTTTCCAAACAACGTATAATAACCGACTTCCTTTTGGGCTGGTGTAAAACTTAGAGCACGAAAGTTGTTCGGCCCGATGAGATCTATATGTGTACTGAGTTTCATATTATTACATGCAAGCGTGTTTGATTTATGGGCCAAGTTTTCAGACACCATTCCAGGGGGCGCTGTCGAGCCGCCGTGCCACGCCCGGGTACCAGCTTCAGTCCGGCCCTGATGGCCGCAGGTTCTGACGTGTGTGCAAAATTTCAAGAGTTTTTGAGCATGTTAAGGGCCCCAAAAGTGCCCGAAAGGTTGACAAAATAATAATAATAATAATAATTAAAGCTGCAAGCAGCGATGAAAGGGCCCTCGCACCCGTGCCATCAACACTCGGTGGCTTTAGGAAGACAGAGCATGGTTGGGAAATGTACATTTAAGGAGGTATATATAGTAAGAGTATGTCAAAGTCAGTTACAAAATGTTTTGTATAATGGTGATAATAGCATGCTTCATGACTCAGCTAAGTGTTGCTAGCATGTTTAGTCTGTTTCTAGCATGCTTAGTACACAATAATTATGTGGTTAGTACTGCATTACTGTGTTAACCATGTCAGTTTCTGTTGCCAGTAGGTGGCGTTATGACTATAACTGAATATGAGCATGGATGTGTGTTCAGGACAGAACTCTTATCAAACTTGTGAAGTTTGGTGCAAATTGGACATTGCCTTCTTGAGTAACAACAAAGTCATGTTTCATTGAATTAGCATTCTTTAGCACTTAGCTAAGCAT
The DNA here is from genome assembly GCF_949319135.1 of Squalius cephalus. Classification (NCBI taxonomy): domain Eukaryota; kingdom Metazoa; phylum Chordata; class Actinopteri; order Cypriniformes; family Leuciscidae; genus Squalius; species Squalius cephalus. The sequence continues at coordinate 23,287,281 of NC_137129.1, forward strand.
TACTAGCATGTTTTAATATGTTTCTAGCATGTTTAGAACTCAATGGCATTTTTAACATGTTGCTAGAACGGCATCAACGTGTTAAACATGTCACTTCCTGTTGCCAGTAGGTGGCGCTATTACTATAACTGAACATTCTCATGTAGATGTGTTCAGGCCATGACTCTTATCAAAAGTGTGAAGTTTGGGGCAGATTGGACATTCCATGCCTGAGTTACAGCAAATTCCTATTTAATTGCAATAATAGCATGCTTTAGCACTTAGCTAAGAGTTTGCTAGCATGTTTTAGCATGTTTCTAGTATGTTGTTAGCATGTTTAACACTTGCTGGCACTTTTTTATATGTTATTAGGAGTCCATAACAGTGTTAAACATGTCACTTCCTGTTGCCAGCAGGTGGCGCTATTACTGTAACTGAATATAAGCATGGTCATGTGTTCAGGACAGAACGCTTATCAAAAGTGTGAAGTTTGGGGCAGATTGGACATTCCATGCCTGAGTTACAGCAAATTCATATTTAATTGCAGTAATATCATTCTTTAGCACTTAGCTAAGTGTTTGCTAGTATGTTTTATTATGTCTCTAGTATGTTGGTAGGATGTTTAGCATCTACTGGCATTTTTTTATATGTTATTAGGAGTCAAGAACAGTGTTAAACGTCACTTCCTGTTGCCAGCAGGTGGCGCTATGACTATAACTAAATATGAGCATGGACATGTGTTCAAGAGATAACTCTTATCAAACATGTGAAGTTTGGGGTAGATTGTACATTGCCTTCTTGAGTAACAACAAAGTCCTGTTTCATTGAATTAGCATGCTTTAGCACTTAGCTAAGTATTGCTAGCATGTTTTAATATGTTTCTAGCATGTTTAGAACTCAATGGCATTTTTAACATGTTGCTAGAACGGCATCAACGTGTTAAACATGTCACTTCCTGTTGCCAGTAGGTGGCGCTATTACTATAACTGAATTTGAGCATAGACATGTGTTCAGGCCATGATTCTTATCAAACGTGTGAAGTTTAGGGCAGATTGGACATTCCATGCCTGAGTTACAGCAAATTCCTATTTAATTGCAGTAATAGCATGCTTTAGCACTTAACTAAGTGTTTGCTAGCATGTTTCTAGTATGTTGCTAACCTGTTTAGCACTTGCTGGCTCTTTTTTATATGTTATTAGGAGACCACAACAGTGTTAAACATGTCACTTCCTGTTGACAGCAGGTGGCGCTATTACTATAACTGAATATTCTCATGTAGATGTGTTCAGGCCATGACTCTTATCAAACGTGTGAAATTTGGGGCAGATTGGACATTCCATGCCTGTGTTACAGCAAATTCCTATTTAATTGCAGCATTTGCATGCTTTAGCACTTAGCTAAGTGTTTGCTAGCATGTTTTAGCATGTTTCTAGTATGTTGTTAGCATGTTTAGCACTTGCTGGCACTTTTTTATATGTTTTTATATGTCCACAACAGTGTTTAACATGTCACTTCCTGTTGCCAGCAGGTGGCACTATGACTGTAACTGAATATGAGCATGGTCATGTGTTCAGGATAGAACGTTTATTAAAAGTGTGAAGTTTGGCGCAGATTGGACATTGCCTTCTTGAGTAACAACAACATCCTGTTTCATTGAATTAGCATGCTTTAGCACTTAGCTAAGTATTGCTAGCATGTTTTAACATGTTTCTAGCATGTTTAGAAGTCAATGGCATTTTTAACATGTTGCTAGAATGGCATCAACGTGTTAAACATGACACTTCCTGTTACCAGTAGGTGGCGCTATTACTATAACTGAATATTCTCATGTAGATGTGTTCAGTACAGAACGCTTATCAAAAGTGTGAAGTTTGGGGCAGATTGGACATTCCATGCCTGAGTTACAGCAAATTCCTATTTAATTGCAATAATAGCATGCTTTAGCACTTAGCTAAGAGTTTGCTAGCATGTTTTAGCATGCTTCTAGTATGTTGTTAGCATGTTTAGCACTTGCTGGCACTTTTTTATATGTTATTAGGAGTCCATAACAGTGTTAAACATGTCACTTCCTGTTGCCAGCAGGTGGCGCTATGACTATAACTGAATATGAGCATGGTCATGTGTTCAGGACAGAACTCTTATCAAACGTGTGAAGTTTGGGGCAGATTGGACATTCCATGCCTGAGTTACAACAACTTCCTGTTTCATGGCGAAACATCGAAATTTATCAGGCCGCCGAGGACCCGCCCTTTGACGAAAACTCAAGATCTTCGCAATTTAACGTCGCAAAGGCCTTAAGATTACACTCACCAAATTTGAAGATGATCAGATTAAAACTGTAGGAGGAGTTCGTTAAAGTACGAGGCCTGAAAATGGCAAAAACTGCACAAAAATCTGAGAGGAAGTTCAAAATGGCTGACTTCCTGTTGTGTTTAGGGCTATGCTCCAAGAGACTTTTTTGTAGGTATTAGGTCATTACATGTATGTACCGAATTTCGTGCACGTACGTGGAACGTTGCGGGAGGCGCACTCCGTTGAAATTTTATAGGTGGCGCTATCGAGCCATTTTGCCCCGTCCAATTCTGAAACCTATATCAGATGTAAATTTTCGCCAGTTCTGATGCGTGTGCAAAGTTTTGTGAGTTTTCGAGCATGTTTAGGCCCTCAAAAATGCAATTAAATGCGGAGAAGAATAATAATAATAATAATAAACAGAGCAATTCCAAGAGGGTCCTCACACCATCGGTGCTCGGGCCCTAATTAAAGCTGCAAGCAGCGATGAAAAGGGCCCTCGCACCCCTGCCACCGCCACCCGGCGCCTTTAGGAAATGCCTTAAGATTACACTCACCAAATTTGAAGAGGATCAGATCAAAACTGTAGGAGGAGTACGTTAAAGTACAACATCAGGAAATTACGAAAAATGTCCAAAATCTTGGAGGAAGTTCAAAATAGATCACTTCCTGTTGTGTTTAGGGCTATGCTCCAAGAGACTTTTCTGTAGGTATTGGGTCAATACATGCATGTACCAAATTTCATACCTGTACGTGAAACCAGGAGCCGGGGCAAAATGTGGGGGCAATAATTTACCGAATTTGCCCCCCCCAATTCTGAAAACCATATCACACGTAAATTTTCACCACTTCTGAGGCGTGTGCAAAGTTTCATGATTTTTCGAGCATGTTTTGTATTTGCCACACTTCCTGCTACCAGCAGATGGCGCTATTGCTATAACCAAATATGAGCATGGTCATGTGTTCAGGACAGGACTCTTATCAAACATGTGAAGTTTGGGACAGATTGGAAATTGTATGGCTGAGCTACTGCAGGCTGTCTGTGGTTGCCTAGCAACATCGGAACTGCATTCAACATTAATATTGAACTTATCTGATCATGTATATCACCAGAAGGCCGAAATTGGGTGAACGTTTGTCAGGCCGCCGAGGGCACACCCTTCGACGAAAACTCTAGATCTTCGCAATTTAACGTCACAAAGGCCTTAAGATTACACTCACCAAATTTGAAGAGGATCAAATCAAATCTGTAGGAGGAGTTCGTTAAAGTACAACATCAGGAAATTCCGAAAAATGCCCAAAATCTAGGAGGAAGTTCAAAATAGCTCACTTCCTGTTGTGTTTAGGGCTATGCTCCAAGAGACTTTTCTGTAGGTATTGGGTCATTACATGTATGTACCAAATTTCATACCTGTACATGAAACCAGGAGCCGGGGCAAAATGTGGGGGCAATAATTTACCGAATTTGCCCCCCCCAATTCTGAAAACCATATCACACGTAAATTTTCACCACTTCTGAAGCGTGTGCAAAGTTTCATGAGTTTTCGAGCATGTTTAGGCCCTCTAAAAAGCGATTCACTTTGGAGAAGAAGAAGAAGAATAATAATAAACGGAGCAAAAACAATAGGGTCCTCTCACCATCGGTGCTCGGGCCCTAATAATAATAATAAACAGAGCAATTCCAAGAGGGTCCTCACACCATCGGTGCTCGGGCCCTAATAAACAGAGCAATTCCAAGAGGGTCCTCACACCATCGGTGCTCGGGCCCTAATTAAAGCTGCAAGCACCGATGAAAGGGCCCTCGCACCCGTGCCATCAACACTCGGTGGTTTTAGGAAGACAGAGCATGGTTGGGAAATGTACATTTAAGGAGGTATATATAGCAGTGGCGGTTGCTGGTCTTTCAAAGAGGGGAAGCTCATTTTCGGCCTACATTATAAAAATTGTCCATTTATTTATACGTAAATTCTGCCCAACGTTCCTTTTCAAGAAAATGCTCTGTGACCCTATATCGTTCCAACTAGGCATCTTTTCCAGTGACTTGACCAGTGTCCTCTCAATGGCCAGCAGAGTTAGGTATAATTGTATAAATGTAATAATATAATAAAGGTATAAATAATAATATAATAAAGTATAATAATACTAATACTAATAATATAGGCTATTTTTAATTATTTTAATAATTATTGTTTTAATTATTACTAATAATATTATAAAAAATTAATAGGATAAGTAATAATATAATAAAGGTATAAGTGTATAATTGTGTGAAATGTATTATGAAAAATGGCTAGCAATTTCGACAAGCAAATACCAAGAAAGAGGTAGCAGTAGTTTATATTTTGACTATCACTTGAAAAATCCGCGATGGGACTGAGCTCGAATAGCTTCAGCGGCAGCGACTTTTTATTGTATGAAAACGCTGTCAATCAAAAGGAGATGCAGCCCCTCCAATCATCACGCGGAAGCCCGGAGTCCGGGCCAGCCCACTCCTCATTCACCCCCAGAGACGCTGAGCGTCCGTGGGCGGGACATAATCGCAGCATTTATCCAATGACCGTCTAGTTTCGAAGCGCTGAAAAAAACTGTTCAGAGCAGCCCCATTGAAGTCAATGGACGCTGGGCTTCAACAGGGAAATGCACTGTCTGTGACGCTACGGGAATGTATGAGAAGGAAATCGAGTCAGCCGACCTGCTGTATGTAGCGGATTCTGAACGAACTCGTCTTTGAGATTAACGTTTTCTAACGCATTTTTAGTCAATAAAATGTTAACACAATAGTACATATTTGACCATTAATTTGGTTGACATTATAGGGGAAGCCGAGCTTCCCTTGCAGTCTTAAAGAAATCCCCACTGATATATAGTAAGAGTATGTCAAAGTCAGTTACAAAATGTTTTGTATAATGGTGATAATAGCATGCTTCATGACTCAGCTAAGTGTTGCTAGCATGTTTAGTCTGTTTCTAGCATGCTCAGTACACAATAATTATGTGGTTAGTACTGCATTACTGTGTTAACCATGTCAGTTTCTGTTGCCAGTAGGTGGCGTTATGACTATAACTGAATATGAGCATGGATGTGTGTTCAGGACAGAACTCTTATCAAACGTGTGAAGTTTGGTGCAAATTGGACATTGCCTTCTTGAGTAACAACAAAGTCATGTTTCATTGAATTAGCATTCTTTAGCACTTAGCTAAGCATTGTTAGCATGTTTTAACATGTTTCTAGCATGTTTAGAACTCAATGGCATTTTTAACATGTTGCTAGAACGGCATCAACGTGTTAAACATGTCACTTCCTGTTGCCAGTAGGTGGCGCTATTACTATAACTGAACATTCTCATGTAGATGTGTTCAGGCCATGACTCTTATCAAAAGTGTGAAGTTTGGGGCAGATTGGACATTCCATGCCTGAGTTACAGCAAATTCCTATTTAATTGCAATAATAGCATGCTTTAGCACTTAGCTAAGAGTTTGCTAGCATGTTTTAGCATGTTTCTAGTATGTTGGTAGGATGTTTAGCACCTACTGGCATTTTTTTATATGTTATTAGGAGTCCATAACAGTGTTAAACATGTCACTTCCTGTTGCCAGCAGGTGGCGCTATGACTGTAACTGAATATAAGCATGGTCATGTGTTCAGGACAGAACGCTTATCAAAAGTGTGAAGTTTGACGCAGATTGGACATTCCATGCCTGAGTTACAGTAAATTCATATTTAATTGCAGTAATATCATTCTTTAGCACTTAGCTAAGTGTTTGCTAGTATGTTTTAACATGTCTCTAGTATGTTGGTAGGATGTTTAGCACCTACTGGCATTTTTTTATATGTTATTAGGAGTCAAGAACAGTGTTAAACGTCACTTCCTGTTGCCAGCAGGTGGCGCTATGACTATAACTAAATATGAGCATGGACATGTGTTCAAGAGATAACTCTTATCAAACGTGTGAAGTTTGGGGTAGATTGTACATTGCCTTCTTGAGTAACAACAAAGTCCTGTTTCGTTGAATTAGCATGCTTTAACACTTAGCTAAGTATTGCTAGCATGTTTTAATATGTTTCTAGCATGTTTAGAACTCAATGGCATTTTTAATATGTTGCTAGAACGGCATCAACGTGTTAAACATGTCACTTCCTGTTGCCAGTAGGTGGCGCTATTACTATAACTGAATTTGAGCATAGACGTGTGTTCAGGCCATGATTCTTATCAAACGTGTGAAGTTTGGGGCAGATTGGACATTCCATGCCTGTGTTACAGCAAATTCCTATTTAATTGCAGCAATAGCATGCTTTAGCACTTAGCTAAGTGTTTGCTAGCATGTTTTAGCATGCTTCTAGTATGTTGTTAGCATGTTTCGCACTTGCTGGCACTTTTTTATATGTTATTAGGAGTCCATAACAGTGTTAAACATGTCACTTCCTGTTGCCAGCAGGTGGCGCTATGACTATAACTGAATATGAGCATGGCCATGTGTTCAGGACAGAACTCTTATCAAACGTGTGAAGTTTGGGGGAGATTGGACATTCCATGCCTGAGTTACAGCAACTTCCTGTTTCATGGCGAAACATCGAAATTTGTAAGGCCGCCGAGGACCCGCCCTTCGACGAAAACTCAAGATCTTCGCAATTTAACGTCGCAAAGGCCTTAAGATTACACTCACCAAATTTGAAGATGATCAGATTAAAACTGTAGGAGGAGTTCGTTAAAGTACGAGGCCTGAAAATGGCAAAAACTGCACAAAAATCTGAGAGGAAGTTCAAAATGGCTGACTTCCTGTTGTGTTTAGGGCTATGCTCCAAGAGACTTTTTTGTAGGTATTAGGTCATTACACGTATGTACCGAATTTCGTGCACGTACGTGGAACGTTGCAGGAGGCGCACTCCGTTGAACTTTTATAGGTGGCGCTATCGAGCCATTTTGCCCCGTCCAATTCTGAAACCTATATTAGATGTAAATTTTCGCCAGTTCTGACGCGTGTGCAAAGTTTCGTGAGTTTTCGCGCATGTTTAGGCCCTCAAAAATGCAATTCAATGCGGAGAAGAATAATAATAATAATAATAAACAGAGCAATTCCAAGAGGGTCCTCACACCATCGGTGCTCGGGCCCTAATTAAAGCTGCAAGCAGCGATGAAAGGGCCCTCGCACCCGTGCCATCAACACTCGGTGGCTTTAGGAAGGCAGAGCATGGTTGGGAAATGTACATTTAAGGAGGTATATATAGTAAGAGTATGTCAAAGTCAGTTACAAAATGTTTTGTATAATGGTGATAATAGCATGCTTCATGACTCAGCTAAGTGTTGCTAGCATGTTCAGTCTGTTTCTAGCATGCTTAGTACACAATAATTATGTGGTTAGTACTGCATTACTGTGTTAACCATGTCAGTTTCTGTTGCCAGTAGGTGGCGTTATGACTATAACTGAATATGAGCATGGATGTGTGTTCAGGACAGAACTCTTATCAAACATGTGAAGTTTGGTGCAAATTGGACATTGCCTTCTTGAGTAACAACAAAGTCATGTTTCATTGAATTAGCATTCTTTAGAACTTAGCTAAGCATTGTTAGCATGTTTTAACATGTTGCTAGAACGGCATCAACGTGTTAAACATGTCACTTCCTGTTGCCAGTTGGTGGCGCTATTACTATAACTGAATATGAGCATGGCCATGTGTTCAGGACAGAACTCTTATCAAACGTGTGAAGTTTGGGGGAGATTGGACATTCCATGCCTGAGTTACAGCAACTTCCTGTTTCATGGCGAAACATCGAAATTTGTAAGGCCGCCGAGGACCCGCCCTTCGACGAAAACTCAAGATCTTCGCAATTTAACGTCGCAAAGGCCTTAAGATTACACTCACCAAATTTGAAGATGATCAGATTAAAACTGTAGGAGGAGTTCGTTAAAGTACGAGGCCTGAAAATGGCAAAAACTGCACAAAAATCTGAGAGGAAGTTCAAAATGGCTGACTTCCTGTTGTGTTTAGGGCTATGCTCCAAGAGACTTTTTTGTAGGTATTAGGTCATTACACGTATGTACCGAATTTCGTGCACGTACGTGGAACGTTGCAGGAGGCGCACTCCGTTGAACTTTTATAGGTGGCGCTATCGAGCCATTTTGCCCCGTCCAATTCTGAAACCTATATCAGATGTAAATTTTCGCCAGTTCTGACGCGTGTGCAAAGTTTCGTGAGTTTTCGCGCATGTTTAGGCCCTCAAAAATGCAATTCAATGCGGAGAAGAATAATAATAATAATAATAAACAGAGCAATTCCAAGAGGGTCCTCACACCATCGGTGCTCGGGCCCTAATAATAAACAGAGCAATTCCAAGAGGGTCCTCACACCATCGGTGCTCGGGCCCTAATAATCCTACCGAAAACAATAGGGCCTTCGCCCTTTCAGGGCTTGGGCCCTAATAAGAAATATATATATATATATATATATAAATATAGCTGCGAGCAGCGATTACGGGCCCAAGCCGGTGGCACCGCAACCCCGGTGCCGGGGTGGCGGTACCGCCGGCTTTGGCCCTCCATCGCTGCTCGCAGCTATATTTATATATATATATATATATATATATATATATATATATATATTATTGTTCAAAAGTTTGGGGTCAGTAAGATTTTTAATGTTTTTAGGAGAAGTCTCTTCTGCTCACCAAGGCTGCATTTATTGATTAAAAATACAAACAAAAACAGTAATATTGTGAAATATTATTCCAATTTAAAACAGCTGTTTTCAATTTTTAAATATTTTACATAGTAATTCATTTCTGTGATCAAAGTTGAGTTTTCAGCATCATTACTCCAGTCTTCAGTGTCACATGATCCTTCAGAAATCATACTAATATGATGATTGATGCTCAATAAATATTCATTATTATTTTCAATGTTGAAAACAGTTGTGTACAGATTTTTTTTTTTCAAAATGCTTTGATGAATGTAAAGTTCAAAAGAACAGCATATATTTCAAATATATATATATTTTTAACATTATAAATGTCTTTACTGTAACTGTTGATCAGTTTAACTCATCCTTCATAAATAAAAGATTTATTTTATTTATTTCCCCAAAAAATAAAATTTTAATTATTACTAACCCAAAACTTTTGAGCGGTAGTGTTTAACGTTACAAAAGCTTTAGATTTCAGATAAATGCTGTTCTTTTGAACTTTCTATTCATCAAAGACTGTACACAACTGTTTTCGGCATTTAAAATAATAATGAATGTTTCTTGAGTATCAATCATCATATTAGAATAATTTCTGAAGGATCATGTGACAGTGACGACTGGAGTAATGATGCTGAAAACTCAGCTTTGATCACAGGAATAAATAACAGTTTAAAATATATTAAAATAGAAAGCAGCTGTTTTAAATTAGAATAATATTTTACAATATTACTGTTTTTGTTTGTATTTTTAATCAAATAAATGCAGCCTTGGTGAGCAGAAGAAACTTCTCTGTTATGTGCGCGCCACAGACTGCACGCACGTCCGCTTAGAGTTCCGCCTTTTGCCTTCCGTCAATATTACGTTATTAGAAAAATATTTTTTTAGAGAATCGATTTTTTGACATTTGTGAATCGATTCAGAATCGTCCACGTCCGCATCGCGATGCATCTAAGAATAATTTTTTTCTCCCACCCCTAGATTTCATACAACAGGTTAATAAACAGTTACAATTAAGTCACTTACATTTTAGATGCAATGTTGACTGTTTTTGTTCTGTTTCAGCAGCGAAAATAGTTAAACAAAGATCACGGCAGAACCATCACGCATCACATGTTTTCTCATAACTGAACGATTCAGCATTTTTAACGAATCGGTTGACTCAAAGATTGAATGATCAATCCATAAACATCTGTCTTAATCATGATCGACTCATTCGAACGAATCGTTTGAACGAATGAATCAATGACTCGCTTATTAAGATGGATGCCTGGCGACACCTAATGGCGGTTTAGTGTTGTTTAAAAGCATCATTCTTTCCCACATGTGTGTGATTTGTGTGTGCAACATTATCATTATTTTTCTTTCACTATTATATTAGCGATTTAAAAGCACCCACTCGTGTCACACGTCGATTAACCGGTGGGAAAATATCCTCAGACACATACCTAATAAATGTATATTTAAATACAATATTGGCCTACCTGGTAAAAAGTTTTATATACTATTTTGATGTCCTTTTGGACACAAGAGGGCAGTATAGCCCTATGTTTGCTTTTTTGTTGAACCAAATAGCACTAAATAGCCTGTTTTAACTTTTTCATTCTTCTTGAATTGCAAAAACAGAATAAAATGGGTTTAGTTGTGATATTTGTATTCTTTTATATAGAAATAAATGGTATATAATTACATCTTTAGAAGATTTTTAGTGTTTCCTTTTTGGACATTACTTTAATCCCTCGCCATAGCAAAACCGTTTGAGATATTTATTATCCATTCACAATTTAGCATATTTAATGTAGTTTCATCATGTTGAAAAAGTTTGGTACGAATAAAATAAATAGTTTAAGAGGAGTGGCTAAAAATTCAGAGGCTGATTTTGCAAAAAAATTCACATTCAGACCAAAATATCTGACTTCCTGATGGCCAGAGCTATTGAATGTAAATTAGAAAGTTGTCCGGCTTGATGAGAACAATATACAAACTGTTTTTTCTTTACTGTAGTTAAAACTAACCCCCCCACTTTTGTCAAAAGCATGTTGAAAGTGACACACTTCCTGCTGCCAGTTGGTGGCGCTATAACTTTGACTCACAATAGCTACATCCATCTGATCGGCCTCTTACCACGAACACACTGCTGAAATTTCATCAAGATCAGTTAATGTATGCAGAAGTTATTCCACTTCCGTGTTTCTCTTTTCTCGCCATAAATTCGATTCCTCGCCACAGCCAAACCGTTCGAGATATCAAAAATCCGTCCGCAATTTAGCATCCTCAATGTCTTGACTACATGCACACCGAGTTTGAAGGGGACACGGTGAATTTTCTAGGAGGAGTATTTCACATTCCACAGCAAGCGTTTTCCAAACAACCCATAATAGCCGACTTCCTGTTGGGCTGGCGTAAAACTTGACCGGGGTAAAGTTGTTCGGCCCGATGAGATCTATATGTGTACCGAGTTTCATATTAATTCATGCGAGCGTGTTTGATATATGGATCAAGTTTTAGAACCCCGTTCAAGGGGGCGCTGTTGAGCCCCCCAGCCACGCCCGGGTACCAGCTTCAGCCCGGCCCTGATGGCCGTGGGTTCTGACCTGTGTGCAAAGTTTCAAGAGTTTTTGAGCACGTTAAGGACCCCAAAAGCCCCTGAAACCTTGATTAACAATATAAAAGCAATAGTCAAATCCCCCCCTCCCCTCACACACACACAGACACAGAGAGAGGGAGAGAAAATTCTTCAGAAAATCCACATTCAAACCAAAATATCTCTCTTCCTGTTGGTCGGAGATGGTTCATGTAAATTAGAAAGTTGTCCGTCTTGATGAGAACAATACACATACCAAGTTTTGTGATTCTAGGAAAAACTAAGCCCCCATTTTTGACTAAAGGTGGCGCTACTGAGCCATTCCACCACGCCCGTTTCTGAAACTTTGCACATGTCTACGGGCTAATAAATGTGATGTGTCTGTTGAGTTTCATGCAATTTCAAGTATGTTAAGAGTCTCAAAAGCATCAAAAAAGAATATTAAAGTTTGATGTGTTGCCACGGCAACAGTATCTAAGATATCAATAATCCTTTCACAGGTTTACATCTGCCGTGTGTCTACATTGTACACATAAAGTTTGAAGCAAATCGGGTAAAAATAAGACACTGATTTCAAAGAATTTTGAAAGTGATGTACTTCCTGCTGCCTGTTGGTGGCGCTATAACTTTGACTCACAATAGTCACATCCATGTGATCGGCCTCTTACAACGAACACACTGCTGAAGTTTCATCAAGATCAGTTAATGTATGCAGAAGTTATAACACACTTCCTGTTTCATTTTTTCGCCATAAATTTGTTTCCTCGCCACGGCCAAACCGTTCGAGATATCAAAAATCCGTCCGCAATTTAGCATCCTCAATGTCTTGACTTCATGCACACCGAGTTTGGAGGCGAATCGATGAATTCCCTAGGAGGAGTACATTAAATTCCACAGCATGCGTTTCCAAACAACGCTAAATAGCCAACTTCCTGTTTGGCTGGCGTAAAACTTAGAGCACGAAAGTTGTTCGGCCCGATGAGATCTATATGTGTACCAAGTTTCATATTATTACATGCAAGCGTGTTTGATTTATGGACATGTGTTTGGATCCCGTTCCAGGGGGCGCTGTCGAGCCCCCCTGCCACGCCCGGGTACCAGCTTCAGTCCGGCCCTGATGGCCGCGGGTTCTGACGTGTGTGCAAAATTTCAAGAGTTTTCGAGCATGTTAAGGGCCCCAAAAGTGCCCGAAAGGTTGACAAAATAATAATAATAATAATAAATATAGCTGCGAGCAGCGATTACGGGCCCAAGCCGGTGGCACCGCAACCCCGGTGCCTTTAGTTACCTAAAGGCATCGGGGTGGCGGTGCCGCCGGCTTGGGCCCTTCATCGCTGCTCGCAGCTATATTTATATATATATACATACACACACACACATATATATATATATATATATATATATAGAAGACAGAAAATATTACTTGTCTTACTTTATTCTGATTTTATGATACACTCAAAATATTCCACAACATTGATTAACGTTGATTAACCCGTTGATTAACCGGTGGTAAAATATTCTCACCGTCACATACCTAGTATATTTTTATATAGATACAATAGGCCTACCTGATTTTGAACACAAGAGGGCAGTATAGCACTATGTATGACTTGACTTTTATGGGACTAAAGAGTACAATTGCTATTTTTAAACGTATAAGTAATTCTTAAATTGAAAAAAAAAAAAGAATAAAATGGGTTTAGTTGTGATATTTGTATACTTTTATATAGGAATAAATGGTGTATAATTACATTTTTAGAAGATGAGGCTTTTAGCGTTTCCTTTTTGTACATTACTTTAATCCCTCACTATATCAAAACTGTTTGAAATATTTAATATCCGTTCACAATTTAGCATCTTTAATGTATTTTCATCGTGTTGAAAAAGTTTGGTGTGAAAAAAATAAACCAGTTAGGAGGAGTAGCTAAAAACTCAGAGTCTGAAACATCCCAAAAATCCACATTCAGACCTAAATATCTGACTTCCTGTTGGTTGGAGCAAATTACTTTAAATTAGAAAGTTGTCCGGCTCGATGAGACCAATGTACGTACTGATTTTTGTTACTGTATATACAACTAACCCCCCCACTTTTGTCAAAGGCATTTTGAAAGTGACACACTTCCTGCTGCCAGTTGGTGGTGCTATAACTTTGACACACAATAGTTACATCCATCTGATCGGCCTCTTACCACGAACACACTGGTGAAGTTTCATCAAGATCAGTTAATGTATGCAGAAGTTATACTGCTTCGTGTTTATCTTTTCTCGCCATAAATTCGTTTCCTCACCACGGCCAAACCGTTCGAGATATCAAAAATCCTTCCGCAATTTAGCATCCTCAATGACTTGACTTCATGCACACCGAGTTTGGTGGGGATTGGATGAATTCTCTAGGAGGAGTACTTCGCATTCCACAGCAAGCGTTTTCCAAACAACCCATAATAGCCGACTTCCTGTTGGGCTGGCGTAAAACTTGACCGGGGAAAAGTTGTTCGGCCCGATGAGATCTATATGTGTACCGAGTTTCATATTAATTCATGCAAGCGTGTTTGATCTATGGACCAAGTTTTCAGACCCAGTTTAAGGGGGCGCTGTTGAGCCCCCCTGCCACGCCTGGGTACCAGCTTCAGCCCGGCCCTGATGCCAGGGGGTTCTGACTTGTGTGCAAAGTTTCAAGAGTTTTTGAGCACGTTAAGGACCCCAAAAGCCCCTGAAACCTTGATTAACAATATAAAAGCAATAGTCAAATCCCCCCTCCCCTCACACACACAGAGACACAGAGACACAGAGAGAGGGAGAGAAAATTCTCCAGAAAATCCACATTCAAACCAAAATATCTCTCTTCCTCTTGGTCCGAGCTAGTTACTGTAAATTAGAAAGTTGTCCGTCTTGATGAGAACAATACACATACCAAGTTTTGTTGCTGTTGATAAAACTAACCCCCCCACTTTTGACTAAAGGTGGCGCTACTGAGCCATTTCACCACGCCCGTTTCTGAAACTTTGCACATGTCTACTGGATAATAAATGTGATATGTCTGTCGAGTTTCATGCATTTTCAAGCATGTGAAGAGTCTCAAAAGCATCCGAAAAGAATAGTAAAGTTTGATGCGTTGCCACGGCAACAGTATCTAAGATATCAATAATCCTTTCACAGGTCTACATCTGCCGTGTGTTTACATTATACACATAAAGTTTGAAGCAAATCGGGTAAAAATAAGAGGGTGATTTCAAAGCATTTTGAAAGTGACACACTTCCTGTTGCCAGTTGGTGGCGCTATAACTTTGACTCACAAATGTCACATCCATGTGATCGGCCTCTTACAACTAACACACTGCTGAAGTTTCATCAAGATCAGTTAATGTATGCAGAAGTTATAACACACTTCCTGTTTGAATTATTCGCCATAAATTCGTTTCCTTGCCACGGCCAAACCGTTCGAGATATCAAAAATCCGTCCGCAATTTAACATCCTCAATGTCTTGATTTCATGCCGACCGAGTTTGGAGGCGAATGGATGAATTTCCTAGGAGGAGTACATCAAATTCCACAGCATGCGTTTCCAAACAACCCATAATAGCCGACTTCCTGTTGGTCTGGCGTAAAACTTAGAGGACGAAAGTTGTTCGGCCCGATGAGGTCTATATGTGTACCGAGTTTCATATTATTACATGCAAGCGTGCCTGATTTATGGACAAGTGTTCGGATCCCGTTCCAGGGGGCGCTGTCGAGGCCCCCTGCCACGCCCGGGTACCAGCTTCAGCCCGGCCCTGATGGCCGCGGGTTCTGACCTGTGTGCAAAATTTCAAGAGTTTTCGAGCATGTTAAGGGCCCCAAAAGTGCCCGAAAGGTTGACAAAATAATAATAATAATAATAATAATAATAATAATAATAATCCTACCGAAAACAATAGGGCCTTCGCCCTTTCAGGGCTTGGGCCCTAATAATAATAATAATCCTACCGGAAACAATAGGGCCTTCGACCTTTCAGGGCTTGGGCCCTAATAATAATCCTACCGGAAACAATAGGGCTTTCGCCCTTTCAGGGCTTGGGCCCTAATAATAAATATAGCTGCGAGCAGCGATTACGGGCCCAAGCCGGTGGCACCGCAACCCCGGTGCCTTTACCTAAAGGCACCGGGGTGGCGGTACCGTCGGCTTTGGCCCTTCATCGCTGCTCGCAGCTATATTTATATTTATATATATATATATATATATATATATATATATATATATATACAGTATATATATATATATATATATATATATATATATATATATATATATATATATATATATATACACACATATATAAATATATAAAAGACAGAAAATATTACTTGACTTACCTTATTCTGATTTTACGATACACTCAAAATATTCCACACCAAATCCTTTAAATTTAATGTAAAAATAAAAATGAAAGTAAGCAGTGTTGGGTTCACGTAACCCTCTCATTAGAATCAAAATGTTTCAACATTTGCCATGTATTTGGATGCTAAACTATTCTTTATTATAGGCTTTGTTCTTCACTCGTGTTCCAATATTGATGGAAAAAATCATCCTCTTCACATGCGCAAAAATGTGCTTGGAAACATCACAGTGGAGCGGTGCTTACTGTGAATGTACGAATTGTACTACTGACTATTTAGAGCAGTGTAATTTTTATATGTTAGGTTGACTATTTTATTATTATATTTTATTAAGGCTATAATGATCAGGCTGCGATGTCAAGATTGCAATGCTGGAATGCGTGTGTGTGTGTGTGTGTGTGTGTGTGTGTGTGTATATGTGTGTTCATGTTTTTCTATCCCGATGGGGACTTCAACCTGAATGCACACAGACTCATGGGGACTCGTGTCACAGTGGGGACCTAAATAGAGGTCCCCATGGGTAAACAAGCTTATAAATCATACAGAATGAGTTTTTGGGGAAATGTAAAAATGCAGAAAGTTTTCTGTGATGGGTAGGTTTAGGGGTAGGGTTAGTGTGAGGAGATAGAATATACAGTTTGTAAAGTATAAAAACCATTAAGTCTATGGAGAGTCCCCACAAAGATAGTAAACCGTGTGTGTGTGTGTGTGTGTGTGTGTGTGCGTGTGTGTGTGTGGCGTGGGCGCGATGGAACAGTGGACACATAAAAACATACTCCGTCATTATACAGGACGACATTCAAACTGCAAAGTGTTAACTTATATTTGTGTACAGTCGCAATAAAACACAACATTGTGCTTTTGTAAAATAATTTCAAGCAATCCACCCCCGAAAGGGGCTAATTTTAAAATTAAACTAAAATGCTCATGGCTGCACGGGCATTCATAACGGTGCGCATCCACGGCGAGGAACGAGCAGAACAGAGTGAACGTTTTTCAGTTAATTCCTACTTCCATAGGAATTCATTTGAAACGCTCGCTCAACCACTATCAATGTCAGTGCGGACGAACATATTTTACTTTCGTTTTTATGTTGGCGATTCAAAAGCCCCCAGCGGTGTCACACGTCGATTAACCGGTGGTAAAATATTCTCACCGTCACTAGTATATTTTTATGTAGATACAATAGGCCTACCTGATTTTGAACACAAGAGAGCAGTATAGCCCTATGTATGACTTGACTTTTATGGGACTAAATAGTACAATTACTATTTTTAAACTTATAAATATTTATTAGATTGAAAAAAAAGAATAAAATGGGTTTAGTTGTGATATTTTTATACTTTTATATAGAAATAAATGGTGTTTAATTACATTTTTAGAAGATGAGGCTTTTAGTTTCCTTTTTGTACATTACTTTAGTCCCTCACTATAGAAAAAACGTTTGAGATGTTTAATATCCGTTCACAATTTAGCATCTTTAATGTGTTTTCATCATGTTGAAAAAGTTTGGTGTGAATAAAATAAACCAGTTAGGAAGAGTAGCTAAAAACTCAGAGTCTGAAATATCCAAAAAATCCACATTCAAACCAAAATATCTGACTTCCTTTTGCTCTGAGCTAATAACTGTAAATTAGAAAGTTGTCCGGCTCGGTGAGACCAACATATATTGTGATTTTTTTTAACTGTTGGTAAAACTAACCCCCCCCACTTTTGTCAAAAACATTTTGAAAGTGACACACTTCCTGCTGCCAGTTGGTGGCGCTATAACTTTGACTCACAATAGTTACATCCATCTGATCGGCCTCTTACCACGAACACACTGCTGAAGTTTCATCAAGATCAGTTAATGTATGCAGAAGTTATTCCACTTCGTGTTTCTCTTTTCTCGCCATAAATTCGTTTCCTCGCCACGGCCAAACCGTTCGAGATATCAAAAATCCGTCCACAATTTAGCATCCTCAATGTCTTGACTTCATGCACACCGAGTTTGGTGGGGATGGGATGAATTCTCTAGGAGGAGTACTTCACATTCCACAGCAAGCGTTTTCCAAACATCCCATAATAGCCGACTTCCTGTTGGGCTGGCGTGAAACTTGACAGAGGGAAAGTTGTTCGGCCTGATGAGATCTATATGTGTACCGAGTTTCATATTAATTCATGCAAGCGTGTTTGATATATGGACCAAGTTTTCAGACCCTGTTCAAGGTGGCGCTGTTGAACCCCCCTGCCACGCCCATTTCTGAAACTTTTCACATGTCTACTGGCTAATAAGTGTTATGTGTCTGTCGAGTTTCATCCAATTTCAAGCATGCGAAGAGTCTCAAAAGCATCCGAAAAGAATATTAAAGTTTGATGCGTTGCCGCGGCAACAGTATCTACGATATAAATAATCCTTTCACAAGTCTACATCTGCCATGTATTTACATTATACACATAAAGTTTGAAGCAAATCGGGTAAAAATAAGAGGGTGATTTCAAAGCATTTTGAAAATGACAAACTTCCTGCTGCCAGTTGGTGGCGCTATAACTTTGACTCACAAAGGTCACATCTATGTGATCGGCCTCTTACAACGAATACACTGCTGAAGTTTCATCAAGATCAGTCAATGTATGCAGAAGTTATAACACACTTCCTGTGTCCCATTATTCGCCATAAATTCGTTTCCTCGCCACGGCCAAACCGTTTGAGATATCAAAAATCCGTCCGCAATTTAGCATCCTCAATGTCTTGACTTCATTCACACCTAGTTTGGTGGCGATCGGATGAATTCCCTAGTAGGAGTATTTCACATTCCATTGTATGCGTTTTCCAAACAACGTATAATAACCGACTTCCTTTTGGGCTGGTGTAAAACTTAGAGCACGAAAGTTGTTCAGCCCGATGAGATCTATATGTGGACTGAGTTTCATATTATTACATGCAAGCGTGTTTGATTTATGGACCAATTTTTCAGACACCATTCCAGGGGGCGCTGTCGAGCCCCCGTGCCACGCCCGGGTACCAGCTTCAGTCCGGCCCTGTTGGCCGCAGGTTCTGACGTGTGTGCAAAATTTCAAGAGTTTTTGAGCATGTTAAGGGCCCCAAAAGTGCCCAAGAAGTAGAAAATAATAATAATAATAATAAATATAGCTGCGAGCAGCGATTACGGGCCCAAGCCGGTGGCACCGCAACCCCGGAGCCTTTAGTTACCTAAAGGCACCGGGGATGGCGGTGCCGCCGGCTTTGGCCCTCCATCGCTGCTCGCAGCTATATTTATATATATATATATATATATATATATATATATATATATATATATATATATATATATACATACATGTATATATATATATATATACACGTGTATATATATATATAAGACAGAAAATATTACTTGTCTTACCTTATTCTGATTTTATGATACACTCAAAATATTCCACAACAAATCCTTTAAATTTAATGTAAAAATAAAAACGAAAGTAAGCAGTGTTGGTCTCACGTAACCCTCTCATTAGAATCAAAATGTTTCAATATTTGCGATGTATTTGGATGCTAAACTATTCTTTATTATAGGCTTTGTACTTCACTCGTGTTCCAATATCGATGGAAAAAATCATCCTCTTCACACGCGCAAAAATGTGCTTGGAAACATCACAGTGGAGCTTTGCTTTCTGTGAATGGTACAAATTGTACTACTGACTATTTAAACAGAGCAGTGTAATTCGTTTATGTTAGGTTGACTATTTTTATTATTATATTGTATTAGGGCTATAATGAACAGGCTGCGATGTCAAGATTGCAATTCTGGAATGTGTGTGTGTGTGTGTGACGCGGTTGCGGTTGAACAGTGGACACAAAAACATAAATAAAATGTTTTAGTTAATTCCTACATCCATAGGAATACATTGAAAATGCTCGCTCTACTCCGCACCATTATCAATGTCTGTGCGGACGTCTGTATTTTACTAGTATATAGTATACTATAGTTAGCGATTTAAAAGCCCTCAGCGGTGTCACACGTCGATTAACCGGTGGGAAAATTTTATCACAGTCACATCCCTAATATATTTATATATAAATACAATAGGCCTACCTGAAAGAAAATTTTACTTGCCCGACCAGAGTATAGCCTGATTAGAACGTCAATAACAAAAAAATAACTTGGGAGTCACTAAAACGAGAGATTATTCTAATTTCATTACATTCATTTTAAGTTGCAATCAGCAGTTAAATATGAATGTATTACTGATCAATGGTAACAAGGTTGCACTGCTGAGGCTCATGCTGCTTCTCCAGGAGAATTGTAAACAAATGAGCGCAGCACACAAAAAAGCAAACCAGTTAACAACATACTGACTATAAAAATTACAAATATGGAGTTTTTATATATTTTATAACATATGATAGAGTTAAGCAACCTCACTTGACGAGTAGGCAACTATTTCCTGAATACAATCACGATTGAAACTGTGACATTGATTTCATACAACAGGTTAATAAACAGTTACAATTAAGTCACTTACATTTTAGATGCAATATTGACTTTTTTTTCTGTTTCAGCAGCAAAAATAGTTAAACAAAGATCACAGCAGAACCACTGCGCATCTCACAGCAACTTGTTTTCTCATTACTGAATGATTCAGCTTTTTGAAACGAATCGGTTGACTTAAAGATTCAATGGTCAATCCATAAACATCTGTCTCAATCATGAATGACTCAGTCATTGGAACGAATCGTTTGAACGAATGAATCAATGACTCGCTCATTAAGATGGTCGCCTGGCGACACCTAATAGCGGTTTAGTGTTATGTTTAAAAGTATCATTTTTTCCAACGTGCACCATTATCAATGTCCGTGCGGACGTCCGTTTTTTACTTTCACTTTTATATTAGCGATTTAAAAGCACCTGCTCGTGTCACACGTCGATTAACCGATGGGAAAATATCCTTACAGTCATATACCTAATAAATTTATATTTAAATACAATAGGCCTACCTAGTAAAACGTTTTATATACTATTTTGATATCCTTTTGGACACAAGAGGGCAGTATAGCCCTATGTTTGCTTTTTTGTTGAACCAAATAGCACTAATAGCCTGTTTTTAACTTTTTCATACTTCTTGAATTGCAAAAACAGAATAAAATAGGTTTAGTTCTAATATTTGTATAATTTTATATAAAAATAAATGGTGTATAATTACATTTTTAGAAGTTATGAGATGTTTCCTGCTTCCTTTTTGACATTAATTTAATCCCTCGCCATAGCAAAACCGTTTGAGATATTCAATATCTGTTTACAATTTAGCATCATTAATATGTTTTTATCATGTTGAAAAAGTTTGGTGGGAATAAAATAAACCTTTTAGGAGGAGTAACTAAAAACTCAGAGGCTGATTTAACAAAAAATCCATATTCAGACCAAAATATCTGACTTCCTGTTGGTTGCAGCTAATGCCTGTAAATTAGAAAGTTGTCCGGCTCGATGAGACCAATATATGTACTGATTTTTGTAATTGTGGGTAAAACTAACCCCCCCACTTTTGTCAAAAACATTTTGAAAGTGACACACTGCCTGCTGCCAGTTGGTGGCGCTATAACTTTGACCCACAATAGTCACATCCATCTGATCGGCCTCTTACCACGAACACACTGCTGAAGTTTCATCAAGATCAGTTAATGTGTGCAGAAGTTATAACACTTCGTGTTTCTCTTTTCTCGCCATAAATTCGTGTCCTCGCCACGGCCAAACCGTTTGAGATATCAAAAATCCGTCCGCAATTTAGCATCCTCAATGTCTTGACTTCATGCACACCGAGTTTGGTGGCGATTTAATTAATTCTCTAGGAGAAGTGTTTCAAATTCCACAGCAAGCGTTCTCCAAACAACCCATAATTGCCGACTTCCTGTTGGGCTGGCGTAAAATTTAGAGCACGAAAGTTGTTCGGCCCGATGAGATCTATATGTGTACCGAGTTTCATATCATTACATGCAAGTGTGTTTGATTTATGGACAAGTGTTCGGATCCCGTTCCAGGGGGCGCTGTTGAGCCCCCCTGCCACGCCCGGGTACCAGCTTCAGCCCGGCCCTGATGGCCGCGGGTTCTGACCTGTGTGCAAAGTTTCAAGAGTTTTTGAGCACGTTAAAGGCCCCAAAAGCCCCTGAAACCTTGAAAAACAGGAATTTTAAACAAATCTCACTCAAAAGACAAATCCCCCCACCCCTCACACACACAGAGACGCAGAGGCAGAGAGAGAGAGGGAGAGAATTCTCCCAAAAATCACATTCAAACCAAAATATCTCACTTCCTGTTGGTCACAGCTTATGACTATAAATTAGAAAGTTGTCCGGCTTGATGAGAACAATATACATAACGATTTTTGTGACTCTTCTTAAAACTAAGCCCCCATTTTTGACTAAAGGTGGCGCTACTGAGCCCCTCACCACGCCCGTTTCTGAAACTTTGCACATGTCTACTGGATAATAAATGTGATGTGTCTGTCGAGTTTCATCCAATTTCAAGTATGTTAAGAGTCTCAAAAGCATCCGAAAAGAATATTAAAGTTTGATGCGTTGCCACGGCAACAGTATCTAAGATATAAATAATCCTTTCACAGGTCTACATCTGCCGTGTGTCTACATTATACACATAAAGTTTTAAGCAAATCGGGTAAAAATAAGAGGGTGATTTCAAACCATTTTGAAAGTGACACATTTTCTGTTGCCAGTTGGTGGCGCTATAACTTTGACTCACAATAGTCACATCCATGTGATCGGCCTCTTACAATGAACACACTGCTGAAGTTTCATCAAGATCAGTTAATGTATGCAGAAGTTATAACACACGTCCTGTGTCCCATTATTCGCCATAAATTCGTTTCCTCGCCACGGCCAAACCGTTCGAGATATCAAAAATCCGTTCGCAATTTAGCATCCTCAATGTCTTGACTTCATTCACACCGAGTTTGGTGGTGATCGGATGAATTCCCTAGGAGGAGTATTTCACATTCCATTATATGCGTTTTCCAAACAACGTATAATATCCGACTTCCTGTTGGGCTGGTGTAAAACTTAGAGCACGAAAGTTGTTCGGCCCGATGAGATCTATATGTGTACTGAGTTTCATATTATTACATGCAAGCGTGTTTGATTTATGGACCAAGTTTTCAGACACCATTGCAGGGGGCGCTGTCGAGCCCCCTTGCCACGCCCGGGTACCAGCTTCAGTCCGGCCCTGATGGCCGCGGGTTCTGACGTGTGTGCAAACTTTCAAGAGTTTTTGAGCATGTTAAGGGCCCCAAAAGTGCCCGAGAAGTAGAAAAAAAAAAAAAAAAATAATAATAATAATAAATATAGCTGCGAGCAGCGATTACGGGCCCAAGCCGGTGGCACCGCAACCCCGGTGCCTTTAGTTACCTAAAGGCACCGGGGTGGCGGTACCGCCGGCTTTGGCCCTCCATCGCTGCTCGCAGCTATATTTATATATATATATATATATATATATATATATATATATATATATATATATATATATATATATATATATATACACATACATACATACACACACACACATACATATATATGTGTATATATATATATATATATATATATATATATATATATATATATATATATATATATATTAGGGGTGTAAGAAAAAATCGATACACTTGAGTATCGCGATATTTTATTTTGCAATACTGTATCGATTTTCAAAAACGCAATATCGATTTTTTTTTTTTTTTTTTACGTCCAAAAATATTCATGGTAAGACCGTAAGACAGTGGTTCGCGCTTATGTTGTTTAAATCCCTACCACTAGATAGCTATGCTGAGACGCACCACTAGTGCCCTCGCCAGGCTCGCCTATAACGGTGCGTGTCCACTGGACATTTTAGGATTGACAGCGGACCGGAGAAAGCGTTGAGAGCGACCGAGAGCGTCAAAAAGTTGGGCAGTTCCTTTATACAAATATCAAGCGAAAAACGCAGTCGGCAGCCAATTGCTGTGAGGTTCGGGATGTGACGTCTGTCTTGAGAGTTTAAACATATGCAAATTGTGCCGGAGTTTATGCTGGATTTAGTGCGTAAATCATTTTGTTTACAAATTAGACATTGTGCAGTTGTTATATATATGTTAAATATTTCATTTTGGATGTGTTTATTGTGATTATATTGGCTGGTTTTATAAAAGTTTATACAATTGAAAGGATATCTTTGCTTGGTGCATTTGGAAACAAAGCTTGTCTATTTCTAAATGTAATCGCGTGCATCGTTCACACCAAATGCGAATAGAGCATCTGGCGCGAGTGATTTCAATGTTAAGTCAATGCAAAGACGCGTTTACGCGCCTCTGGAGGTCCTGCGGCACGAGGCGTTTAGCGCGGCGCGGTTCGCCTCATTCGCGCGTCCAGTTCTTTTAAAATCTTTTATCACATAAAACTTGATTTCAATATATGACACATTCATTTTGTTCACTTTCATCCACTTTCATTCATTTTCGTCTCACAGCAACTTGTTTTCTCATTACTGAATGATTCAGCTTTTTGAAACGAATCGGTTGACTTAAAGATTCAATGGTCAATCCATAAACATCTGTCTCAATCATGAATGACTCAGTCATTGGAACGAATCGTTTGAACGAATGAATCAATGACTCGCTCATTAAGATGGTCGCCTGGCGACACCTAATAGCGGTTTAGTGTTATGTTTAAAAGTATCATTTTTTCCAACGTGCACCATTATCAATGTCCGTGCGGACGTCCGTTTTTTACTTTCACTTTTATATTAGCGATTTAAAAGCACCTGCTCGTGTCACACGTCGATTAACCGATGGGAAAATATCCTTACAGTCATATACCTAATAAATTTATATTTAAATACAATAGGCCTACCTAGTAAAACGTTTTATATACTATTTTGATATCCTTTTGGACACAAGAGGGCAGTATAGCCCTATGTTTGCTTTTTTGTTGAACCAAATAGCACTAATAGCCTGTTTTTAACTTTTTCATACTTCTTGAATTGCAAAAACAGAATAAAATAGGTTTAGTTCTAATATTTGTATAATTTTATATAAAAATAAATGGTGTATAATTACATTTTTAGAAGTTATGAGATGTTTCCTGCTTCCTTTTTGACATTAATTTAATCCCTCGCCATAGCAAAACCGTTTGAGATATTCAATATCTGTTTACAATTTAGCATCATTAATATGTTTTTATCATGTTGAAAAAGTTTGGTGGGAATAAAATAAACCTTTTAGGAGGAGTAACTAAAAACTCAGAGGCTGATTTAACAAAAAATCCATATTCAGACCAAAATATCTGACTTCCTGTTGGTTGCAGCTAATGCCTGTAAATTAGAAAGTTGTCCGGCTCGATGAGACCAATATACGTACTGATTTTTGTAATTGTGGGTAAAACTAACCCCCCCACTTTTGTCAAAAACATTTTGAAAGTGACACACTGCCTGCTGCCAGTTGGTGGCGCTATAACTTTGACCCACAATAGTCACATCCATCTGATCGGCCTCTTACCACGAACACACTGCTGAAGTTTCATCAAGATCAGTTAATGTGTGCAGAAGTTATAACACTTCGTGTTTCTCTTTTCTCGCCATAAATTCGTGTCCTCGCCACGGCCAAACCGTTTGAGATATCAAAAATCCGTCCGCAATTTAGCATCCTCAATGTCTTGACTTCATGCACACCGAGTTTGGTGGCGATTTAATTAATTCTCTAGGAGAAGTGTTTCAAATTCCACAGCAAGCGTTCTCCAAACAACCCATAATTGCCGACTTCCTGTTGGGCTGGCGTAAAATTTAGAGCACGAAAGTTGTTCGGCCCGATGAGATCTATATGTGTACCGAGTTTCATATCATTACATGCAAGTGTGTTTGATTTATGGACAAGTGTTCGGATCCCGTTCCAGGGGGCGCTGTTGAGCCCCCCTGCCACGCCCGGGTACCAGCTTCAGCCCGGCCCTGATGGCCGCGGGTTCTGACCTGTGTGCAAAGTTTCAAGAGTTTTTGAGCACGTTAAAGGCCCCAAAAGCCCCTGAAACCTTGAAAAACAGGAATTTTAAACAAATCTCACTCAAAAGACAAATCCCCCCACCCCTCACACACACAGAGACGCAGAGGCAGAGAGAGAGAGGGAGAGAATTCTCCCAAAAATCACATTCAAACCAAAATATCTCACTTCCTGTTGGTCACAGCTTATGACTATAAATTAGAAAGTTGTCCGGCTTGATGAGAACAATATACATAACGATTTTTGTGACTCTTCTTAAAACTAAGCCCCCATTTTTGACTAAAGGTGGCGCTACTGAGCCCCTCACCACGCCCGTTTCTGAAACTTTGCACATGTCTACTGGATAATAAATGTGATGTGTCTGTCGAGTTTCATCCAATTTCAAGTATGTTAAGAGTCTCAAAAGCATCCGAAAAGAATATTAAAGTTTGATGCGTTGCCACGGCAACAGTATCTAAGATATAAATAATCCTTTCACAGGTCTACATCTGCCGTGTGTCTACATTATACACATAAAGTTTTAAGCAAATCGGGTAAAAATAAGAGGGTGATTTCAAACCATTTTGAAAGTGACACATTTTCTGTTGCCAGTTGGTGGCGCTATAACTTTGACTCACAATAGTCACATCCATGTGATCGGCCTCTTACAACGAACACACTGCTGAAGTTTCATCAAGATCAGTTAATGTATGCAGAAGTTATAACACACGTCCTGTGTCCCATTATTCGCCATAAATTCGTTTCCTCGCCACGGCCAAACCGTTCGAGATATCAAAAATCCGTTCGCAATTTAGCATCCTCAATGTCTTGACTTCATTCACACCGAGTTTGGTGGTGATCGGATGAATTCCCTAGGAGGAGTATTTCACATTCCATTATATGCGTTTTCCAAACAACGTATAATATCCGACTTCCTGTTGGGCTGGTGTAAAACTTAGAGCACGAAAGTTGTTCGGCCCGATGAGATCTATATGTGTACTGAGTTTCATATTATTACATGCAAGCGTGTTTGATTTATGGACCAAGTTTTCAGACACCATTGCAGGGGGCGCTGTCGAGCCCCCTTGCCACGCCCGGGTACCAGCTTCAGTCCGGCCCTGATGGCCGCGGGTTCTGACGTGTGTGCAAACTTTCAAGAGTTTTTGAGCATGTTAAGGGCCCCAAAAGTGCCCGAGAAGTAGAAAAAAAAAAAAAAATAATAATAATAATAATAAATATAGCTGCGAGCAGCGATTACGGGCCCAAGCCGGTGGCACCGCAACCCCGGTGCCTTTAGTTACCTAAAGGCACCGGGGTGGCGGTACCGCCGGCTTTGGCCCTCCATCGCTGCTCGCAGCTATATTTATATATATATATATATATATATATATATATATATATATATATATATATATATATATATATATATATATACATACATACATACACACACATACATATATATGTATATATATATATATATATATATATATATATATATATATATATATATATTAGGGGTGTAAGAAAAAATCGATACACTTGAGTATCGCGATATTTTATTTTGCAATACTGTATCGATTTTCAAAAACGCAATATCGATTTTTTTTTTTTTTTTTTACGTCCAAAAATATTCATGGTAAGACCGTAAGACAGTGGTTCGCGCTTATGTTGTTTAAATCCCTACCACTAGATAGCTATGCTGAGACGCACCACTAGTGCCCTCGCCAGGCTCGCCTATAACGGTGCGTGTCCACTGGACATTTTAGGATTGACAGCGGACCGGAGAAAGCGTTGAGAGCGACCGAGAGCGTCAAAAAGTTGGGCAGTTCCTTTATACAAATATCAAGCGAAAAACGCAGTCGGCAGCCAATTGCTGTGAGGTTCGGGATGTGACGTCTGTCTTGAGAGTTTAAACATATGCAAATTGTGCCGGAGTTTATGCTGGATTTAGTGCGTAAATCATTTTGTTTACAAATTAGACATTGTGCAGTTGTTATATATATGTTAAATATTTCATTTTGGATGTGTTTATTGTGATTATATTGGCTGGTTTTATAAAAGTTTATACAATTGAAAGGATATCTTTGCTTGGTGCATTTGGAAACAAAGCTTGTCTATTTCTAAATGTAATCGCGTGCATCGTTCACACCAAATGCGAATAGAGCATCTGGCGCGAGTGATTTCAATGTTAAGTCAATGCAAAGACGCGTTTACGCGCCTCTGGAGGTCCTGCGGCACGAGGCGTTTAGCGCGGCGCGGTTCGCCTCATTCGCGCGTCCAGTTCTTTTCAAATCTTTTATCACATAAAACTTGATTTCAATATATGACACATTCATTTTGTTCACTTTCATCCACTTTCATTCATTTTCGTCCAGTTCACTTTGTTGTTTTGTATTGTGACAGGGGCTATGTACCTATTTTCTTTTATTATGGCCTACTTGAGCATATAAAAATTTGCTCACTAAGAACCTGTGAACCACAATCCCAAACTGGCAGTTTGATTTTCTGTGTACTGAATTGTTTACCTAAAGTAAACTTCTTTGACTTTTATGCACATCATGTCTTTTGTAAAATATTTTAAATATATTTTACTTTAAAAAAATCCCAATATATCGCCTTATGCACAGTATCGAAATATATTGCAATATATTGAATCGTGACCCATGTATCGTGATACGTATCGTATCGCCAGATTCTTGCCAATACACAGCCCTAATATATATATATATATATATATATATATATATATATATATATATATATATATATATATATATATATATATATATATATATATATATATATATATTATTGTTCAAAAGTTTGGGGTCAGTAAGATTTTTAATGTTTTTAGGAGAAGTCTCTTCTGCTCACCAAGGCTGCATTTATTGATTAAAAATACAAACAAAAACAGTAATATTGTGAAATATTATTCCAATTTAAAACAGCTGTTTTCAATTTTTAAATATTTTACATAGTAATTCATTTCTGTGATCAAAATTGAGTTTTCAGCATCATTACTCCAGTCTTCAGTGTCACATGATCCTTCAGAAATCATACTAATATGATGATTGATGCTCAATAAATATTCTTTATTATTTTCAATGTTGAAAACAGTTGTGTACAGATTTTTTTTTTTTCAAAATGCTTTGATGAATGTAAAGTTCAAAAGAACAGCATATATTTCAAATATATATATTTTTAACATTATAAATGTCTTTACTGTAACTGTTGATCAGTTTAACTCATCCTTCATAAATAAAAGTACTGATTTATTTTATTTATTTCCCCAAAAAATAAAATTTTAATTATTACTAACCCAAAACTTTTGAGCGGTAGTGTTTAACGTTACAAAAGCTTTAGATTTCAGATAAATGCTGTTCTTTTGAACTTTCTATTCATCAAAGACTGTACACAACTGTTTTCGACATTTAAAATAATAATGAATGTTTCTTGAGTATCAATCATCATATTAGAATAATTTCTGAAGGATCATGTGATAGTGACGACTGGAGTAATGATGCTGAAAACTCAGCTTTGATCACAGGAATAAATAACAGTTTAAAATATATTAAAATAGAAAGCAGCTGTTTTAAATTGGAATAATATTTTACAATATTACTGTTTTTGTTTGTATTTTTAATCAAATAAATGCAGCCTTGGTGAGCAGAAGAAACTTCTCTGTTATGTGCGCGCCACAGACTGCACACACGTCCGCTTAGAGTTCCGCCTTTTGCCTTCCGTCAATATTACGTTATTAGAAAAATATTTTTTTAGAGAATCGATTTTTTGACATTTGTGAATCGATTCAGAATCGTCCACGTCCGCATCGCGATGCATCTAAGAATACATTTTTTCTCCCACCCCTAGATTTCATACAACAGGTTAATAAACAGTTACAATTAAGTCACTTACATTTTAGATGCAATGTTGACTGTTTTTGTTCTGTTTCAGCAGCGAAAATAGTTAAACAAAGATCACGGCAGAACCATCACGCATCACGTGTTTTCTCATAACTGAACGATTCAGCATTTTTAACGAATCGGTTGACTCAAAGATTGAATGATCAATCCATAAACATCTGTCTTAATCATGATCGACTCATTCGAACGAATCGTTTGAACGAATGAATCAATGACTCGCTTATTAAGATGGATGCCTGGCGACACCTAATGGCGGTTTAGTGTTGTTTAAAAGCATCATTCTTTCCCACGTGTGTGATTTGTGTGTGCAACATTATCATTATTTTTCTTACACTATTATATTAGCGATTTAAAAGCACCCACTAGTGTCACACGTCGATTAACCGGTGGGAAAATATCCTCAGACACATACCTAATACATGTATATTTAAATACAATATTGGCCTACCTGGTAAAAAGTTTTATATACTATTTTGATGTCCTTTTGGACACAAGAGGGCAGTATAGCCCTATGTTTGCTTTTTTGTTGAACCAAATAGCACTAAATAGCCTGTTTTAACTTTTTCATTCTTCTTGAATTGCAAAAACAGAATAAAATGGGTTTAGTTGTGATATTTGTATACTTTTATATAGAAATAAATGGTATATAATTACATTTTTAGAAGATTTTTAGTGTTTCCTTTTTGGACATTATTTAATCCCTCGCCATAGCAAAACCGTTTGAGATATTTATTATCCATTCACAATTTAGCATATTTAATGTAGTTTCATCATGTTGAAAAAGTTTGGTACGAATAAAATAAATAGTTTAAGAGGAGTGGCTAAAAATTCAGAGGCTGATTTTGCAAAAAAATCCACATTCAGACCAAAATATCTGACTTCCTGATGGCCAGAGCTATTGAATGTAAATTAGAAAGTTGTCCGGCTTGATGAGAACAATATACAAACTATTTTTTCTTTACTGTAGTTAAAACTAACCCCCCCACTTTTGTCAAAAGCATGTTGAAAGTGACACACTTCCTGCTGCCAGTTGGTGGCGCTATAACTTTGACTCACAATAGCTACATCCATCTGATCAGCCTCTTACCACGAACACACTGCTGAAGTTTCATCAAGATCAGTTAATGTATGCAGAAGTTATTCCACTTCCATGTTTCTCTTTTCTCGCCATAAATTCGATTCCTCGCCACAGCCAAACCGTTCGAGATATCAAAAATCCGTCCGCAATTTAGCATCCTCAATGTCTTGACTACATGCACACCGAGTTTGAAGGGGGCACGGTGAATTTTCTAGGAGGAGTATTTCACATTCCACAGCAAGCGTTTTCCAAACAACCCATAATAGCCGACTTCCTGTTGGGCTGGCGTAAAACTTGACCGGGGTAAAGTTGTTCGGCCCGATGAGATCTATATGTGTACCGAGTTTCATATTAATTCATGCGAGCGTGTTTGATATATGGATCAAGTTTTAGAACCCCGTTCAAGGGGGCGCTGTTGAGCCCCCCAGCCACGCCCGGGTCCCAGCTTCAGCCCGGCCCTGATGGCCGTGGGTTCTGACCTGTGTGCAAAGTTTCAAGAGTTTTTGAGCACGTTAAGGACCCCAAAAGCCCCTGAAACCTTGATTAACAATATAAAAGCAATAGTCAAATCCCCCCCTCCCCTCACACACACACAGACACAGAGAGGGAGAGAAAATTCTTCAGAAAATCCACATTCAAACCAAAATATCTCTCTTCCTGTTGGTCAGAGATGGTTCATGTAAATTAGAAAGTTGTCCGTCTTGATGAGAACAATACACATACCAAGTTTTGTTGCTGTTGATAAAACTAACACCCCCACTTATGACTAAAGGTGGCGCTACTGAGCCCCTCACCACGCCCGTTTCTGAAACTTTGCACATGTCTACTGGATAATAAATGTGATGTGTCTGTCGAGTTTCATGCAATTTCAAGTATGTTAAGAGTCTCAAAAGCATAAAAAAAGAATATTAAAGTTTGATGCGTTGCCACGGCAACAGTATCTAAGATATCAATAATCCTTTCACAGGTTTACATCTGCCGTGTGTCTACATTGTACACATAAAGTTTGAAGCAAATCTGGTAAAAATAAGACAGTGATTTCAAAGCATTTTAATAGTGATGTACTTCCTGCTGCCTGTTGGTGGCGCTATAACTTTGACTCACAATAGTCACATCTGTGCGATCGGCCTCTTACAACGAACACACTGCTGAAGTTTCATCAAGATCAGTTAATGTATGCAGAAGTTATAACACACTTCCTGTTTCATTTTTTCGCCATAAATTCGTTTCCTCGCCACGGCCAAACCGTTCGAGATATCAAAAATCTGTCCGCAATTTAGCATCCTCAATGTCTTGACTTCATGCACACCGAGTTTGGAGGCGAATCGATGAATTCCCTAGGAGGAGTACATTAAATTCCACAGCATGCGTTTCCAAACAACCCTAAATAGCCGACTTCCTGTTGGGCTGGCGTAAAACTTAGAGCACGAAAGTTGTTCGGCCCGATGAGTTCTATATGTGTACCGAGTTTCATATTATTACATGCAAGCGTGTCTGATTTATGGACAAGTGTTCGGATCCCGTTCCAGGGGGCGCTGTCGAGCCCCCCTGCCACGCCCGGGTACCAGCTTCAGCCCGGCCCTGATGGCCGCGGGTTCTGACCTGTGTGCAAAATTTCAAGAGTTTTCGAGCATGTTAAGGGCCCCAAAAGTGGCCGAAAGGTTGACAAAATAATAATAATAATAATAATAATTAAAGCTGCAAGCAGCGATGAAAGGGCCCTCGCACCCGTGCCATCAACACTCGGTGGCTTTAGGAAGGCAGAGCATGGTTGGGAAATGTACATTTAAGGAGGTATATATAGTAAGAGTATGTCAAAGTCAGTTACAAAATGTTTTGTATAATGGTGATAATAGCATGCTTCATGACTCAGCTAAGTGTTGCTAGCATGTTCAGTCTGTTTCTAGCATGCTTAGTACACAATA
Source organism: Squalius cephalus (assembly GCF_949319135.1). Classification (NCBI taxonomy): domain Eukaryota; kingdom Metazoa; phylum Chordata; class Actinopteri; order Cypriniformes; family Leuciscidae; genus Squalius; species Squalius cephalus. Next base: position 23,320,107 of record NC_137129.1, read on the forward strand.
ATTATGTGGTTAGTACTGCATTACTGTGTTAACCATGTCAGTTTCTGTTGCCAGTAGGTGGCGTTATGACTATAACTGAATATGAGCATGGATGTGTGTTCAGGACAGAACTCTTATCAAACATGTGAAGTTTGGTGCAAATTGGACATTGCCTTCTTGAGTAACAACAAAGTCATGTTTCATTGAATTAGCATTCTTTAGAACTTAGCTAAGCATTGTTAGCATGTTTTAACATGTTGCTAGAACGGCATCAACGTGTTAAACATGTCACTTCCTGTTGCCAGTTGGTGGCGCTATTACTATAACTGAACATTCTCATGTAGATGTGTTCAGGCCATGACTCTTATCAAAAGTGTGAAGTTTGGGGCAGATTGGACATTCCATGCCTGAGTTACAGCAAATTCCTATTTAATTGCAATAATAGCATGCTTTAGCACTTGGCTAAGAGTTTGCTAGCATGTTTTAGCATGTTTCTAGTATGTTGTTAGCATGTTTAACACTTGCTGGCACTTTTTTATATGTTATTAGGAGTCCACAACAGTGTTAAACATGTCACTTCCTGTTGCCAGCAGGTGGCGCTATGACTGTAACTGAATATAAGCATGGTCATGTGTTCAGGACAGAACGCTTATCAAAAGTGTGAAGTTTGGGGCAGATTGGACATTCCATGCCTGAGTTACAGCAAATTCATATTTAATTGCAGTAATATCATTCTTTAGCACTTAGCTAAGTGTTTGCTATTATGTTTTAGCATGTCTCTAGTATGTTGGTAGGATGTTTAGCACCTACTGGCATTTTTTTATATGTTATTAGGAGTCAAGAACAGTGTTAAACGTCACTTCCTGTTGCCAGCAGGTGGCGCTATGACTATAACTAAATATGAGCATGGACATGTGTTCAAGAGATAACTCTTATCAAACGTGTGACGTTTGGGGTAGATTGTACATTGCCTTCTTGAGTAACAACAAAGTCCTGTTTCATTGAATTAGCATGCTTTAGCACTTAGCTAAGTATTGCTAGCATGTTTTAATATGTTTCTAGCATGTTTAGAACTCAATGGCATTTTTAACATGTTGCTAGAACGGCATCAACGTGTTAAACATGTCACTTCCTGTTGCCAGTAGGTGGCGCTATTACTATAACTGAATTTGAGCATAGGCATGCGTTCAGGCCATGATTCTTATCAAACATGTGAAGTTTGGGGCAGATTGGACGTTCCATGCCTGAGTTACAGCAAATTCCTATTTAATTGCAGTAATAGCATGCTTTATCACTTAGCTAAGTGTTTGCTAGCATGTTTCTAGTATGTTGCTAACCTGTTTAGCACTTGCTGGCTCTTTTATATATGTTATTAGGAGACCACAACAGTGTTAAACATGTCACTTCCTGTTGACAGCAGGTGGCGCTATTACTATAACTGAATATTCTCATGTAGATGTGTTCAGGCCATGACTCTTATCAAACGTGTGAAGTTTGGGGCAGATTGGACATTCCATGCCTGTGTTACAGCAAATTCCTATTTAATTGCAGCAATAGCATGCTTTAGCACTTAGCTAAGTGTTTGCTAGCATGTTTTAGCATGTCTCTAGTATGTTGTTAGCATGTTTAGCACTTGCTGGCACTTTTTTTATATGTTTTTATATGTCCACAACAGTGTTTAACATGTCACTTCCTGTTGCCAGCAGGTGGCACTATGACTGTAACTGAATATGAGCATGGTCATGTGTTCAGGACAGAACGTTTATTAAAAGTGTGAAGTTTGGCGCATATTGGACATTGCCTTCTTGAGTAACAACAACATCCTGTTTCATTGAATTAGCATGCTTTAGCACTTAGCTAAGTATTGCTAGCATGTTTTAACATGTTTCTAGCATGTTTAGACCTCAATGGCATTTTTAACATGTTGCTAGAATGGCATCAACGTGTTAAACATGACACTTCCTGTTGCCAGTAGGTGGCGCTATTACTATAACTGAATATTATCATGTAGATGTGTTCAGGACAGAACGCTTATCAAAAGTGTGAAGTTTGGGGCAGATTGGACATTCCATGCCTGAGTTACAGCAAATTCCTATTTAATTGCAATAATAGCATGCTTTAGCACTTAGCTAAGAGTTTGCTAGCATGTTTTAGCATGCTTCTAGTATGTTGTTAGCATGTTTCGCACTTGCTGGCACTTTTTTATATGTTATTAGGAGTCCATAACAGTGTTAAACATGTCACTTCCTGTTGCCAGCAGGTGGCGCTATGACTATAACTGAATATGAGCATGGCCATGTGTTCAGGACAGAACTCTTATCAAACGTGTGAAGTTTGGGGGAGATTGGACATTCCATGCCTGAGTTACAGCAACTTCCTGTTTCATGGCGAAACATCGAAATTTGTAAGGCCGCCGAGGACCCGCCCTTCGACGAAAACTCAAGATCTTCGCAATTTAACGTCGCAAAGGCCTTAAGATTACACTCACCAAATTTGAAGATGATCAGATTAAAACTGTAGGAGGAGTTCGTTAAAGTACGAGGCCTGAAAATGGCAAAAACTGCACAAAAATCTGAGAGGAAGTTCAAAATGGCTGACTTCCTGTTGTGTTTAGGGCTATGCTCCAAGAGACTTTTTTGTAGGTATTAGGTCATTACACGTATGTACCGAATTTCGTGCACGTACGTGGAACGTTGCAGGAGGCGCACTCCGTTGAACTTTTATAGGTGGCGCTATCGAGCCATTTTGCCCCGTCCAATTCTGAAACCTATATCAGATGTAAATTTTCGCCAGTTCTGACGCGTGTGCAAAGTTTCGTGAGTTTTCGCGCATGTTTAGGCCCTCAAAAATGCAATTCAATGCGGAGAAGAATAATAATAATAATAATAAACAGAGCAATTCCAAGAGGGTCCTCACACCATCGGTGCTCGGGCCCTAATAATAATAAATATAGCTGCGAGCAGCGATTACGGGCCCAAGCCGGTGGCACCGCAACCCCGGTGCCTTTAGTTACCTAAAGGCACCGGGGTGGCGGTACCGCCGGCTTTGGCCCTTCATCACTGCTCGCAGCTATATTTATATATATATATATATAAAAGACCAAAAATATTACTTGACTTACCTTATTCTGATTTTATGATACACTCAAAATATTCCACAACAAATCCTTTAAATTTAATGTAAAAATAAAAATGAAAGAAAGCAGTGTTGGGCTCACGTAACCCTCTTGTTTCAACATTTGCGATGTATTTGGATGCTAAACTATTCTTTATTATAGGCTTTGTTCTTCACTCATGTTCCAATATCGATGGAAAAAATCATCCTCTTCACAAGCGCAAAAATGTGCTTGGAAACATCACAGTGGAGCGGTGCTTACTGTGAATGTATGAATTGTACTACTGACTATTTAGAGCAGTGTAATTTTTATATGTTAGGTTGACTATTTTATTATTATATTTTATGAAGGCTATAATGAACAGGCTGCGATGTCAAGATTACAATGCTGTAATGTGTGTGTGTGTGTGTGTGTGTGTGTGTGTGTGTGTGTGTGTTCATGTTTTTCTATCCCGGTGGGGACTTCAACCTGAATGCACACCGACTCATGGGGACTCGTGTCACAGTGGGGACCTAAATAGAGGTCCCCATGGGTAAACAAGCTTATAAATCATACAGAATGAGTTTTTTTGGAAATGTAAAAATGCAGAAAGTTTTCTGGGATAGGTAGGTTTAGGGCTAGGGTTAGTGTGAGGAGATAGAATATACAGTTTGTACAGTATAAAACCATTAAGTCTATGGAGAGTCCCAACAAAGATAGTAAACCGTGTGTGTGTGTGTGTGGCGTGGGTGCGATTGAAAAAAAATAAACATACTCCGTCATTATACAGGACGACATTCAAACTGCAAAGTGTTAACTTATATTTGTGTACAGTTGCAATAAAACACAACATTGTGCTTTTGTAAAATAATTTCAAGCAATCCTCCCCCCAAAAGGTGCTAATTTTAAAATTAAACTAAAATGCTCATATTAGCTATTTAAAACGGTGCACATCCACGGTGAGGAACGAGCAGAACAGAGTGAACGTTTTTCAGTTAATTCCTACTTCTATAGGAATTCATTTGAAACGCTCGCTCAACCACTATCAATGTCAGTGCGGACTAACATATTTTACTTTCGTTTTTAAGTTGGCAATTCAAAAGCCCCCAGCGGTGTCACACGTCGATTAATCGGTGGGAAAATATCCTCAGACACATACCTAATAAATGTATATTTAAATACATTATTGGCCTAGCTGGTAAAAAGTTTTATATATTATTTTGATGTCCTTTTGGACACAAGAGGGCAGTATAGCCCTATGTTTGCTTTTTTGTTTAACCAAATAGCACTAAATAGCCTGTTTTTAACTTTTTCATTCTTCTTGAATTGCAAAAACAGAATAAAATGGGTTTAGTTGTGATATTTGTTTACTTTTATATAGAAATAAATGGTATATAATTACATTTTTAGAAGATTTTTAGTGTTTCCTTTTTGGACATTACTTTAATCCCTCGCCATAGCAAAACCGTTTAAGATATTTATTATCCATTCACAATTTAGCATATGTAATGTATTTTCATCATGTTGAAAAAGTTTGGTGGGAATAAAATAAATAGTTTAAGAGGAGTGGCTAAAAATTCAGAGGCTGATTTAGCAAAAAAAATCCACATTCAGACCAAAATATCTGACTTCCTGATGGCTGGAGCTAATGAATGTAAATTAGAAAGTTGTCCGGCTTGATGAGAACAATATACAAACAATTTTTTTTTTACTGTAGTTAAAACTAACCCCCCCACTTTTGTCAAAAGCATGTTGAAAGTGACACACTTCCTGCTGCCAGTTGGTGGCGCTATAACTTTGACTCACAATAGCTACATCCATCTGATCGGCCTCTTACCACGAACACACTGCTGAAGTTTCATCAAGATCAGTTAATGTATGCAGAAGTTATTCCACTTCGTGTTTCTCTTTTCTCGCCATAAATTCGATTCCTCGCCACGGCCAAACCGTTCGAGATATAAAAAATCCGTTCGCAATTTAGCATCCTCAATGTCTTGACTTCATTCACACCGAGTTTGGTGGCGATCGGATGAATTCCCTAGGAGGAGTATTTCACATTCCATTGTATGCGTTTTCCAAACAACGTATAATAACCGACTTCCTGTTGGGCTGGTGTAAAACTTAGAGCACGAAAGTTGTTCGGCCCGATGAGATCTATATGTGTACTGAGTTTCATATTATTACATGCAAGCGTGTTTGATTTATGGACCAAGTTTTCAGACACCATTCCAGGGGGCGCTGTCGAGCCCCCGTGCCACGCCCGGGTACCAGCTTCAGTCCGGCCCTGATGGCCGCAGGTTCTGACGTGTGTGCAAAATTTCAAGAGTTTTTGAGCATGTTAAGGGCCCCAAAAGTGGCCGAAAGGTTGACAAAATAATAATAATAATAATAAATATAGCTGCGAGCAGCGATTACGGGCCCAAGCCGGTGGCACCGCAACCCTGTTGCCTTTAGTTACCTAAAGGCACCGGGGTGGCGGTGCCACCGGCTTTGGCCCTTCATCGCTGCTCGCAGCTATATTTTTATATATATATATATATATATATATATATATATATATATATATATATATATATATATATATATATAAGACAGAAACCTTATTACCTTATTCTGATTTTATGATACACTCAAAATATTCCACAACAAATCTTTTAAATTTAATGTAAAAATAAAAACGAAAGTAAGCACTGTTGGGCTCACGTAACCCTCTCATTAGAATCAAAATGTTTCAGCATTTGCGATGTATTTGGATGCTAAACTATTCTTTATTATAGGCTTTGTTCTTCACTCGTGTTCCAATATCGACGGAAAAAATCATCCTCTTCACACGCGCAAAAATGTGCTTGAAACATCACAGTGGTGCGGTGCTTACTGTGAATGTACGAATTGTACTACTGACTATTTAGAGCAGTGTAATTTTTATATGTTAGGTTAACTATTTTATTATTATATTTTATTAAGGCTATAATGAACAGGCTGCGATGTCAAGATTGCAATACTGGAATGTGTGTTTGTGTGTTTGTGTGTGTGTGTGTGTGTGTGTGTGTGTGTGTGTGTGTGTGTGTATATGTGTGTTCATGTTTTTCTATCCCGGTGGGGACTTCAACCTGAATGCACACAGACTCATGGGGACTCATGTCACAGTGGGGACCTAAATAGAGGTCCCCATGGGTAAACAAGCTTATAAATCATACAGAATGAGTTTTTTTGGAAATGTAAAAATGCAGAAAGTTTTCTGGGATAGGTAGGTTTAGGGGTAGGGTTAGTGTGAGGAGATAGAATATACAGTTTGTACAGTATAAAACCATTAAGTCTATGGAGAGTCCCCACAAAGATAGTAAACCGTGTGTGTGTGTGTGTGGCGTGGGCGCGATTGAACAGTGGACACATAAAAACATACTCCGTCATTATACAGGACGACATTCAAACTGCAAAGTGTTAACTTATATGTGTGTACAGTCGCAATAAAACACAACATTGTGCTTTTGTAAAATAATTTCAAGCAATCCACCCCCCGAAAGGCGCTAATTGTAAAATTAAACTAAAATGCTCATGGCTGCACGGGCATTCATAACGGTGCGCATCCACGGCGAGGAACGAGCAGAACAGAGTGAATGTTTTTCAGTTAATTCCTACTTCCATAGGAATTCATTTGAAACGCTCGCTCAACCACTATCAATGTCAGTGTGGACGAGCATATTTTACTTTCGTTTTTAAGTTGGCGATTCAAAAGCCCCCAGCGGTGTCACACATAGATTAACCAGTGGTAAAATATTCTCACCGTCACAAACCTAGTATATTTTTATGTAGATACAATAGGCCTACCTGATTTTGAACACAAGAGGGCAGTATAGCCCTATGTATGACTTGACTTTTATGGGACTAAATAGTACAATTACTATTTTTAAACTTATAAATAATTATTAAATTGGAAAAGAAAAGAATAAAATGGGTTTAGTTGTGATATTTTTATACTTTTATATAGAAATAAATGGTTTAATTACATTTTTAGAAGATGAGGCTTTAAGTGTTACTTTACTTTAGTCCCTCACTATAGCAAAACCATTTGAGATGTTTAATATCCGTTCACAATTTAGCATCTTTAATGTATTTTCATCATTTTGAAAAAGTTTGGTGTGAATAAAATAAACCAGTTAGGAAGAGTAGCTAAAAACTCAGAGTCTGAAATATCCAAAAAATCCACATTCAAACCAAAATATCTGACTTCCTTTTGCTCTGAGCTAATAACTGTAAATTAGAAAGTTGTCCGGCTCGGTGAGACCAATATATATACTGATTTTTGTAACTGTTGGTAAAACTAACCCACCCACTTTTGTCAAACGCATGTTGAAAGTGACACACTTCCTGCTGCCAGTTGGTGGCGCTATAACTTTGACTCACGATAGTTACATCCATCTGATCTGCCTCTTACCACGAACACACTGCTAAAGTTTCATCAAGATCAGTTAATGTATGCAGAAGTTATAACACTTCGTCTCCTCTCTTTTCTCGCCATAAATTTGTTTCCTCGCCACGGCCAAACCGTTCGAGATATCAAAAATCCGTCCGCAATTTAGCATTCTCAATGTCTTGACTTCATGCTGACTGAGTTTGGAGGTGATTGAATGAATTCTCTAGGAGGAGTACATCGCATTCCACAGCAAGCGTTTTCCAAACAACCCATAATAGCCGACTTCCTGTTGGGCTGGCGTGAAACTTGACAGAGGGAAAGTTGTTCAGCCCGATGAAATCTATATGTGTACCGAGTTTCATATTAATTCATGCAAGCGTGTTTGATATATGGACCAAGTTTTCAGACCCTGTTCAAGAGGGCGCTGTTGAGCCCCCCTGCCACGCCCGTTTCTGAAACTTTTCACATGTCTACTGGCTAATAAGTGTTATGTGTCTGTCGAGTTTCATCCAATTTCAAGCATGCTAAGAGTTTCAAACGCATCCGAAAAGAATATTAAAATTTGATGCGTTGCCACGGCAACAGTATCTAAGATATCAATAATCCTTTCACAGGTCTACATCTGCCGTGTGTTTACATTATACACATAAAGTTTGAAGCAAATCGGGTAAAAGTAAGAGGGTGACTTCAAAGCATTTTGAAAGTGACACACTTCCTGCTGCCAGTTGGTGGCGCTATAACTTTGACTCACAATAGTCACATCCATGTGATCGGCCTCTTACAACGAATACACTGCTGAAGTTTCATCAAGATCAGATAATGTATGCAGAAGTTATAACACACTTCCTGTGTCCCATTATTCGCCATAAATTAGTTTCCTCGCCACGGCCAAACCGTTCGAGATATCAAAAATCTGTTCGCAAGAATTCATCCTCAATGTCTTGACTTTATTCTCACCGAGTTTGGTGGCGATCGGATGAAATCCCTAGGAGGAGTATTTCACATTCCATTGTATGCGTTTTCCAAACAACGTATAATAACCGACTTCCTGTTGGGCTTTTGTAAAACTTAGAGCACGAAAGTTGTTCGGCCCGATGAGATCTATATGTGTACTGAGTTTCATATTATTACATGCAAGCGTGTTTGATTTATGGACCAAGTTTTCGGACCCCATTCCAGGGGGCGCCGTCGAGCCCCCCTGCCACGCCCCGGTACCAGCTTCAGCCCGGCCCTGATGGCCGCGGGTTCTGACGTGTGTGCAAAATTTCAAGAGTTTTTGAGCGTGTTAAGGGCCCCAAAAGTGTCAAAAAGGCAAAAAAAAAAATAATGAAGAAAAAAAAAAAAAATAATCCTTACGGAAACAATAGGGCCTTCGCCCTTTCAGGGCTTGGGCCCTAATAAATAATCCTACCGGAAACAATAGGGCCTTCGCCCTTTCAGGGCTTGGGCCCTAATAATAATAATCCTACCGAAAACAATAGGGCCTTCGCCCTTTCAGGGCTTGGGCCCTAATAAACAATAATCCTACCGAAAACAATAGGGCCTTCGCCCTTTCAGGGCTTGGGCCCTAATAATCCTACCGGAAACAATAGGGCCTTCGCCCTTTCAGGGCTTGGGCCCTAATAATAATAAATAATCCTACCGAAAACAATAGGGCCTTCGCCCTTTCAGGGCTTGGGCCCTAATAAATAATCCTACCGGAAACAATAGGGCCTTCGCCCTTTCAGGGCTTGGGCCCTAATAAATAATCCTACCGGAAACAATAGGGCCTTCGCCCTTTCAGGGCTTGGGCCCTAATAAATATAGCTGCGAGCAGCGATTACGGGCCCAAGCCGGTGGCACCGCAACCCCGGTGCCTTTAGTTACCTAAAGGCACCGGGGTGGCGGTACCGCCAGCTTTGGCCCTTCATCGCTGCTCGCAGCTATATATATATATATATATATATATATAATATATATATTATATATATATATATATATATATATATATATATATATAAATATATATAATATATATATATATATATATAAATATATAAAAGACAGAAAATATTCCTTGACTTATCTTATTCTGATTTTATGATACACTCAAAATATTCCACAACAAATGCTTTAAAATTAATGTAAAAATAAAAATGAAAGTAAGCAGTGTTGGGCTCACGTAACCCTCTCATTAGAATCAAAATGTTTCAACATTTGCGATGTATTTGGATGCTAAACTATTCTTTATTATAGGCTTTGTTCTTCACTCGTGTTCCAATATCAACGGAAAAAATCATCCTCTTCACAAGCGCAAAAATGTGCTTGAAACATCACAGTGGAGCGGTGCTTACCGTGAATGGTACAAATTGTACTACTGACTATTTAGAGCAGTGTAATTTTTATATGTTAGGTTGACTATTTTATTATTATATTTTATTAAGCCTATAATGAACAGGCTGCGATGTCAAGATTGTAATGCTGGAATGTGTGTGTGTGTGTGTGTGTGTGTGTGTGTGTGTGTGTGTGTGTGTGTGTGTGTGTGTGTGTGTGTTCATGTTTTTCTATCCCGGTGGGGACTTCAACCTGAATGCACACAGACTCATGGGGACTTGTGTCACAGTGGGGACCTAAATAGAGGTCCCCATGGGTAAACAAGCTTATAAATCATACAGAATGAGTTTTTTTGGAAATGTAAAAATGCAGAAAGGTTTTCTGGGATAGGTAGGTTTAGGGGTAGGGTTAGTGTGAGGAGATAGAATATACAGTTTGTACAGTATAAAAACCATTAAGTCTATGGAGAGTCCCCACAAAGATAGTAAACCGTGTGTGTGTGTGTGTGTGTGTGTGTGGCGTGGGCGCGATTGAAGAGTGGACACATAAAAACATACTCCGTCATTATACAGGACGACATTCAAACTGCAAAGTGTTAACTTATATGTGTGTACAGTCGCAATAAAACACAACATTGTGCTTTTGTAAAATAATTTCAAGCAATCCACCCCCCGAAAGGCGCTAATTGTAAAATTCAACTAAAATGCTCATGGCTGCACGGGCATTCATAACGGTGCGCATCCACGGCGAGGAACGAGCAGAACAGAGTGAACGTTTTTCCAGTTAATTCCTACTTCCATAGGAATTCATTTGAAACGCTCGCTCAACCACTATCAATGTCAGTGCGGACGAGCATATTTTACTTTCGTTTTTAAGTTGGCGATTCAAAAGCCCCCAGCGGTGTCACACATAGATTAACCAGTGGTAAAATATTCTCACCGTCACAAACCTAGTATATTTTTATGTAGATACAATAGGCCTACCTGATTTTGAACACAAGAGGGCAGTATAGCCCTATGTATGACTTGACTTTTATGGGACTAAATAGTACAATTACTATTTTTAAACTTATAAATTATTATTAAATTGAAAAAAAAAAAGAATAAAATGGGTTTAGTTGTGATATTTGTATACTTTTATATAGAAATAAATGGTTTTTAATTGCATTTTTAGAAGAGGCTTTTAGTTTCCTTTTTGTACATTACTTTAGTCCCTCACTATAGCAAAACCGTTTGAGATATTTATTATCCATTCACAATTTAGCATATTTAATGTATTTTCATCATGTTGAAAAAGTTTGGTGGGAATAAAATAAATAGTTTAAGAAGAGTGGCTAAAAATTCAGAGGCTGATTTTGCAAAAAAATCCACATTCAGACCAAAATATCTGACTTCCTGATGGCTGGAGCTAATGAATGTAAATTAGAAAGTTGTCCGGCATGATGAGAACAATATACGTACTATTTTTTTTTTTACTGTAGTTAAAACTAACCCCCCCACTTTTGTCAAAAGCATGTTGAAAGTGACACACTTCCTGCTGCCAGTTGGTGGCGCTATAACTTTGACTCACAATAGTTACATCCATCTGATCGGCCTCTTACCACGAACACACTGCTGAAGTTTCATCAAGATCAGTTAATGTATGCATAAGTTATTCCACTTCGTGTTTCTCTTTTCTCGCCATAAATTCGTTTCCTCGCCACGGCCAAACCATTCGAGATATCAAAAATCTGTCCGCAATTTAGAATCCTCAATGTCTTGACTTCATGCACACCGAGTTTGGTGGGGATTGGATGAATTCTCTAGGAGGAGTACTTCGCATTCCACAGCAAGCGTTTTCCAAACAACCCATAATAGCCGACTTCCTGTTGGGCTGGCGTAAAACTTGACCGGGGGAAAGTTGTTCGGCCCGATGAGATCTATATGTGTACCGAGTTTCATATTAATTCATGCAAGCGTGTTTGATCTATGGACCAAGTTTTGGGACACCGTTCAAGGGGGCGCTGTTGAGCCCCCCTGCCACGCCCGGGTACCAGCTTCAGCCCGTCCCTGATGGCAGGGGGTTCGGACTTGTGTGCAAAGTTTCAAGAGTTTTTCATCCTCAATGTCTTGACTTCATGCACACCGAGTTTGGAGGCGAATGGATGAATTTCCTAGGAGGAGTACATCAAATTCCACAGCATTGGTTTTCCAAACAACCCATAATAGCCGACTTCCTGTTGGGCTGCAATAAAACTTAGAGCACGAAAGTTGTTCGGCCCGATAAGATCTATATGTGTACCGAGTTTCATATTAATTCATGCAAGCGTGTTTGGTATATGGACCAAGTTTTCAGACCGCACTCGGACCCCATTCAAGGGGGCGCTGTCGAGCCCCCCTGCCACGCCCGGGTACCATCTTCAGCCCGGCCCTAATGGCCGCAGCTTCTGACCCGTGTGCAAAGTTTCATGAGTTTTTGAGCACGTTAAAGGCCCCAAAAGCCCCCGAAACCTTGAACAATAATAATAAATATAGCTGCGAGCAGCGATTACGGGCCCAAGCCGGTGGCACCGCAACCCCAGGCACCGGGGTGGCGGTACCGCCGTAACATATATATATATATATATATATGTATTTATATATGTGTATATATATGAAGAGTTCAGATGCAAAAGCCTCTAAGTGCCATCTGAAATTTGCTTCCAGAATGATCATTTTTATCAAGCTTGTATATTTATGTTCAATAATTTCACTTAAATGGCAATGCAAATTACCTATTAATTGTCATTTAAGTGAAATTACTTAACTTAAATATACAAGCTTGATAAAAATGATAATTCTAGAAGAAAATTTCAGATGGCACTTAGAGGCTTTTGCATCTGAACTCTTCATATATATATATATATATATATGTGTGTGTGTGTGTGTTTTTAGGAGAAGTCTCTTCTACTCACCAAGGCTGCATTTATTTGATTAAAAATACAAACAAAAACAGTAATATTGTGAAATATTATTCCAATTTAAAACAGTTGTTTTCTATTTTAAAATATTTTACACTGTAATTAATTTATGTGATCAAAGTTGAGTTTTCAGCATCATTACTCCCGTCTTCAGTGTCACATGATCCTTCAGAAATCATTCTAATATGATAATTGATGGTCAATAAATATTATTATTTTCAATGTTGAAAACATTTGTGTACAGATTTTTTTTCAAAATGCGTTGATGAATGTAAAGTGCAAAAGAACAGCATTTATTTCAAATATAATTTGTTTTAACATTATAAATGTCTGTACTGTAACTTTTGATCAGTTTAACTCCTTCTCGATGAATAAAAGTATTGATTTATTTTATTTCTTTCACCCAAAAATAAAATTAAAATTATTACTGACCCCAAACTTTTGAACGGTAGTGTTTAATGTTACAAAAGCTTTAGATTTCAGATAAATGCTGTTCTTTTGAACTTTCTATTCATCAAAGACTGTACACAACTGTTTTCGACATTTAAAATAATCATGAATGTTTCTTGAGCATCAATTATCATATTAGAATAATTTCTGAAGGATAATGTGACAGTGACGACTGGAGTAATGATGCTGAAAACTCAGCTTTGATCACAGGAATAAATAACAGTTTAAAATATATTAAAATAGAAAGCAGCTGTTTTAAATTGGAATACTATTTTACAATATTACTGTTTTTGTTTGTATTTTTAATCAAATAAATGCAGCCTTGGTGAGCAGAAGAAACTTTGCTTAAAATCTTACTGACCCCAAACTTTTGAACAGTAGTGTATATATATATTATATAAAAATGTAAGGGACAAGACACAGATAATTTTACTTGCCTGACCTGATTAAAACAATGAAAAAACTTAAATGAAAAAATAACTTGGGAATCACTAAAACGAGTGAATTAATCAGATTTTATGATACAGTCAAAATATTCTACAACAAATTCTTTAAATTCAACGATGTTGAGAACGGAACAAGAATAAAAAAAGAACTATAAACAAGCTGAAACTAAATAAAATAAAAATGAAAACGAAAGTAAGCAGTGTTGGGCTCACACAACTCTCTCATTAGAATCAAAATGTTTCAACATTTGCGATGTATTTGGATGCTAAACTATCCTTTATCATAGGCTTTGTACTTCACTCACTTTCCAATATCGACGGAAAAAATCATCCTATTCACACGCGCAAAAATGTGGGGTGGGGTGGGGGGGGGACACATAAAAACATACTTTGTCATTTTGTTCAGAACATCATTCAAACTGCAAAGTGTTAACTTATATTTTTGTACAGTAGCAATAAAACACAACATTGTGCTTTTTTAAAATACATTCAAGCAGTCCGCCCCCGAAAATGAAACTAAAATGCTCATGACTGCATTGGGGTTTGAGTTTGGTGGGGATTGGATGAATTCTCTAGGAGGAGTACTTCGCATTCCACAGCAAGCGTTTTCCAAACAACCCATAATAGCCGACTTCCTGTTGGGCTGGCGTAAAACTTGACGGGGGAAAAGTTGTTCGGCCCGATGAGATCTATATGTGTACCGAGTTTCATAGTAATTCATGCAAGCGTGTTTGATCTATGGACCAAGTTTTCAGACCCAGTTCAAGGGGGCGCTGTTGAGCCCCCCTGCCACGCCCGGGTACCAGCTTCAGCCCGGCCCTGATGCCAGGGGGTTCTGACTTGTGTGCAAAGTTTCAAGAGTTTTTGAGCACGTTAAGGACCCCAAAAGCCCCTGAAACCTTGATTAACAATATAAAAGCAATAGTCAGATCCCCCCTCCCCTCACACACACAGAGACACAGAGAGAGGGAGAGAAAATTCTCCAGAAAATCCACATTCAAACCAAAATATCTCTCTTCCTCTTGGTCCGAGCTAGTTACTGTAAATTAGAAAGTTGTCCGTCTTGATGAGAACAATACACATACCAAGTTTTGTTGCTGTTGATAAAACTAACCCCCCCACTTTTGACTAAAGGTGGCGCTACTGAGCCATTTCACCACGCCCGTTTCTGAAATTTTGCACATATCTACTGGATAATAAGTGTGATGTGTCTGTCGAGTTTCATCCAATTTCAAGCATGTGAAGAGTCTCAAAAGCATCCGAAAAGAATATTAAAGTTTGATGCGTTGCCACGGCAACAGTATCTAAGATATCAATAATCCTTTCACAGGCCTACATCTGCCGTGTGTCTACATTATACACATAAAGTTTGAAGCAAATCGGGTAAAAATAAGAGGGTGATTTCAAAGCATTTTGAAAGTGACACACTTCCTGTTGCCAGTTGGTGGCGCTATAAATTTGACTCACAAAGGTCACATCCATGTGATCGGCCTTTTACAACAAATACACTGCTGAAGTTTAATCAAGATCAGATAATGTATGCAGAAGTTATAACACACTTCCTGTGTCCCATTATTCGCCATAAATTCGTTTCCTCGCCACGGCCAAACCGTTCGAGATATCAAAAATCTGTTCGCAAGAATTCATCCTCAATGTCTTGACTTCATTCACACCGAGTTTGGTGGCGATCGGATGAATTCCCTAGGAGGAGTATTTCACATTCCATTGTATGCGTTTTCCAAACAACGTATAATAACCGACTTCCTGTTGGGCTTTTGTAAAACTCAGAGCACGAAAGTTGTGCGGCCCGATGAGATCTATATGTGTACTGAGTTTCATATTATTACATGCAAGCGTGTTTGATATATGGACCAAGATTTCGGACCCCATTCCAGGGGGCGCTGTCGAGCCCCCCTGCCACGCCCGGGTACCAGCTTCAGTCCGGCCCTGATGGCCGCGGGTTCTGACCTGTGTGCAAAGTTTCAAGAGTTTTTGAGCATGATAAGGGCCCCAAAAGTGGCAAAAAGGCAAAAAAAAAAATAATGAAGAAAAAAAAGAAAAAAAAAAAAAAAAAAAAAATCCTTACGAAAACAATAGGGCCTTCGCCCTTTCAGGGCTTGGGCCCTAATAATAATAATAATAATAATAATAATCCTAACGAAAACAATAGGGCCTTCGCCCTTTCAGGGCTTGGGCCCTAATAATAATAATCCTAACGAAAACAATAGGGCCTTTCAGGGCTTGGGCCCTAATAATAATAATCCTACCGAAAACAATAGGGCCTTCGCCCTTTCAGGGCTTGGGCCCTAATAATAATAATCCTACCGAAAACAATAGGGCCTTCGCCCTTTCAGGGCTTGGGCCCTAATAATAATAATAATAATAATAAATAATCCTACCGAAAACAATAGGGCCTTCGCCCTTTCAGGGCTTGGGCCCTAATAATCCTACCGGAAACAATAGGGCCTTCGCCCTTTCAGGGCTTGGGCCCTAAATATATATATATATAAAAATTCTCAGTCACATCGCTAATATATTTATATATAAATACAATATACAATGGGCCTACCTGATTTTGAACACAAGAGGGCAGTATAGCCCTATGTATGACTTTTTTCTTTTTACTAAATAGCTCATTCTGGCTGTTTTTAAACTTGTACATAATTCTTGAATTAAAAAAAAACTGAATAAACCCAAAACTGGGTTTAGATCTGATATTTGTATAATTTTATATAGACGGTTTCATCGGACGCACGCGCGTTGCCAGGGTTACGCGTTGGCCCGAAGTTAACTTCCGGTCTGTGTTTGTTTATCGGTAATAATAGACATTCTCTGGTAATAATTATGGCGCCGACTACGAACGCAATTAAAATGAAGGTGATGAGTAGACTGAAGTTGGGCTCAGGTTGTTGTGCTGTGGGATGCAACCTGACCTCTGGAACAAATACATTATCGAAAATAAAAATGTTTCGGTTTCCTAAAAACGAAGGGAGACGGCGAGCTTGGATCACCGCTGTGCGAAGAGAGGCTTGGCAACCAGGCAAGAATTCAAGGATCTGTAGCACTCACTTCGTTACAGGTAAGAAACTCATGATAAGCAACAGATAATAGCTAGCTGACCAGTAACAAGCCTGCAATAGTTATGTGTTTAACTAAATTGATTACTACACACGTAGCTGTAACATTGTATACATTAATTTTACACAGTAACGTTAGCTCAATGTTAGTTGATACGCTTTAGCTATGATTTAAACTAGTGTTATGATACCTGATATCCATCAAGCATAAAAGCCACAATGTTTTTCCATCAATGCTATACAAATAACCTACATTATTTAACTAACAGTCACCTTTGGCTTGTTCTCTGGGGACATAACAAATACAATAATGCATAGCTCTTCTGATGAAGCTTTAAATTAAGTATTATATGGACTTTTACTACATTTTCACTGACGAATTTACTACATTATCACTGATATGTTTTATCTGTAAAGCTGGTTTAAAACAGTGTGCATTGTGAAATAAATTTGACTTTGATCTAATTTCAATGTACTAGTAGGCTACTAATATTTTTTTTAATCAATACGTTTTAGTCAATATCATAGAAATGCACATGAAACCAGAAAAGTTATGGATTATGCAAAGCATGTATGTATGATGCTAGCAAGGTGCAATACTGTCAACACAAACTGTGTCTGTCTTTATTTTAGGTGCGCCATCAGTGGACCCATGCCATCCAGATCATGTTCCATCAATTTTCGCTCATAAAAACACCATTGATGGTTCACAGAAGTTGGAGCGATACCAGAGGAGACAGAGGAGACCATCTGTGGTTGAGTCTATGGATTCACCTTCCTTAGAGGTCACCCATGCTGACCCTGAAGAAGGATGCACTGCTGTGGGTACAGATCTGTCAATGGCAGACATTGACCAGCTACAAAATGAAAACACTGAATTAAAAAGAAAAATGGCTTTACTGGAGAAGAAACTGGAATCTCAAGAAAAACGACTACAAGATCATATGTTTGGCAGTCCGTCTGATTTTATTTTAAATGATGACAAGCACACTCATTTTTACACTGGTCTACCATCTGCTTCTGTGTTTTTCACCCTCCTCACTTACCTGACAACAACATGGAACGCATCATCAACCATACTTACCCTTCCCGAGCAGTTTCTTGTGGTCCTGATGAAGCTTCGTCTAGGCTTAACTCATCAAGACCTCGCTTTTCGCTTCAGAGTGAGTTGTGGAACTGTCTCAAACATCTTTCATGAATGGCTCGATGTGATGGCTAAAGAGTTACAATGCCTTGTCCGGTGGCCATCCAGGAAAGACATCAGAAGAAATCTCCCCACCCTCTTCAAGACTACAGGTTTCCAACAAGTTAGATGTATAATAGACTGTACTGAAGTGTTCATTGAGAGGCCAACTAGTTTGCAAACACGGGCAGTCACATACTCCCACTACAAATCACATAATACTGTGAAGTTCCTTGTTGGTATTAGTCCAACAGGAGCTTTTACATTTTTATCAAAAGTCTGGGGTGGCCGTGCTAGTGACAAGGTTATAACAAAAAATTCAGGGTTAATTGACCTTCTTGAACAAGGAGACCATGTAATGGCTGATCGAGGCTTCAATTTTCCCGAATATTTTGCCACCAAATGTGTTCGTCTTCATGTACCAGCATCTACAAAGGGAAGAAAACAATTGACAGGATTAGAGGTGACACACTCTAGAAAAATGTCCCGAGTGAGAATCCACGTGGAAAGGGCCATAGGAAAACTGAAGTCATTCAGAATTCTGCGGAACACCCTGCCAGTCAGTATGGTCAAACGGAGAAATGATAACAGTCTTTGCACAATAGATAAAATATTAATTGTTTGTGCAGCACTTTCAAATCTGGGGAAACCACTTGTACCAAAATAAAGCAGGACTTAACCACAACTTAAAGGGATAGTTCACCTAAAGACCCTCATGTCGTTCCAAACCTGCAAGAACTTTGTTCATCTTCGGAACACAAATTAAGCTATTTTTAATTACTTAGGCTGTCAATGGAGGAACAGAAAGCTCTCGGATTTCATCAAAAATATCTTCATTTGTGTTCTGAAGATGAACGAAGGTCTTACAGGTTTGGAACGAAATGAGGTAGAGAAATGAATGACAGAATTTTCATTTTTGGATGAACAAACCCTTTAATTTGATACTTTTACCTACAGGATTACATTTTTTTATTATTAAATATATTAAAATACCAAACACATGCATTGCATTATCATATTTGTAGTGTTGAACTTGTATCACAATGTTTCAAATGGATTGTAACTATAAAATGAAATGATATATTCACTACCAACTATTGATTAACTGACTTATTGATTAACTGATTTATTGACTGATGAATAAAGTACTATAGACTACAATTTCCGTTTTTAATGTATTTATGTATTTGATGTAAAAAGTGAAAAAGGGCAGGAACAACCTATGCTTTAAGGAAAAAAAAACCCTCTTTTTCTTGTAAAAACTGATTTCAGATCAGCACTATTGAGCTGCTTTTGAGACAATTTTCATGTAGCTGTCACTTAACTGCAGTCTTCCCTCTACAAATTCATCCACAACTTTTGGCAGCATGTGTTTGAAGTAAAAGCTACGTAGCCTTTGCATATATGTGGAGACAAAAGCATTGTCATGAGGCACATCAAGTTCCAGGTGCTGTGCTGGGGTCCAAATAACCAGACAGGATGTTTTCAGCCCGAGACAGTGCATCCCTAACTGTATCTGCCTGTAGTAACCTCTGGGGCCTTTAGGGTTCACAATGTACTGCCCACCCTCCACTCTGATGTCTTGGTTTGTGCCAGTGAGTGCATCATTAAGGGATGAGCAAGCACTGAGTGTGATAGGGCATTTTACCTCTAGCAGCTTGTCATCAATGATACCATCAGGGCTTGCTGCCAGCCATGGGTCTCCTGCACACACCACCAACCCTTTGTCCACCACTATGCAGCCCCTCTCCCTAATCTGATCCTTAGCAAGACCCTCGCTTTCCTTCCCATACCTTGTGGCCACATTCCCCTGGAACTTTGGGTAGAGGTGTTCAGTGAGAAACTTAGCTGGGTCAGTTGTCTCACGCTGAGGCACCTTGCTGGCTGTGCTTGCTGTTATGCGTAGCTTGCGCGCATCATGCCAGAGTGGTTCTATGCTCTGTTTTCTAGTGTTTCTCTCTAGTTCCACCACTTGATCTGGGTTCAGTTTAATGAAGGCATCATAAAATGCTGTGCACTTTGGACAGCTCAGAGCACTATCATGCTCACTGTGGGGCTGAGCTAAGCTGCTGAACACGTTGAGTTCCTCTCCCTGAGCATCCTGTTCTCCCTGACTGCTGGTGAAATCCTGACTACCTGACTCGGAGGCTGTGTCTGTCTCACTGCTGTCACACATGACGGAAAAGAGAGCACAGCCTGGCACAACTTCCTAAAATAAATGGTGAAAAGATCTTACCTACACTGCCATATATATATATATATATATATATATATATATATATATATATATATATATATATATATATATATAGTACTGAATTTTACATTGCCTCAATTTTTTACATTAGACTAGCTGATTTGTTAGAGATATATGAACTATAACTTACTTTCAGGGCTTTAAAAAGCTTTTTTGGTGACCCATCTGGATTTAGTGGGGGAAGGCAGAGGGGAGCTTGTAGCTTGATCTTCTTGCCAGGTTTCAAGAAATCACACTGAGCTACTGGTTGTGGATCAGCCTGAAAGGATATTTGAAATGTACATTATACATAAATATACAGTACAGGTCAAAAGTTTGGACACATTACTATTTTTAATGTTTTTGAAAGAAGTTTCTTCTGCTCATCAAGCCTGCATTTATTTGATCAAAAGTACAGAAAAAAAATGTAATATTGTGATAAAGTATTACAATTTAAAATAATTGGTTTTCAATTTATTATACTTTAAATGATCATTTATTTCTCTGATGCAAAGCTGAATTTTCAGGATCATTACTCCAGTCAATCACATGATCCTTTAGAAATCATTCTAATATGATGAATCATTATCAAAGTTGGAAACAGTTCTGCTGCTTAATATTTTTTCATAACCTGTGATACTTTTTTTTTCTGTATTTTTTATCAAATAAGTGCAGGCTTGACGAGCAGAAGAAACTTCTTTCAAAAACATTAAAAATAGTAATGTGTCCAAACTTTTGGCCTGTACTGTACATGATAATACAAATAATTAAGGAAAATTGTTGTACAAAATACCACCAATTGTACACTGATATTTGAAATAGGATAACAGGAATTAGTATACTAGGATATGGTTATTAAATATAATAATTGTTCAAATGCTCCCCTTTTTAGTCACCCGTGACCAAACACTTGGTTTTGAAGTGACAGATGGGCCACTCTGGAGTCCATCCTGAACACACTGCTCCGCAGCAACCAAAATTGTACCCACATGGCTACACACCTCTCCATTGCTGTATAGATACAGATAGACTTTTTATCAACGGGATAAATGCAAGTATTGAAAAAGTGTACCTAAATGCTATTGTAAAATGTAATGTTAGCTAGCCAGCCATACTTACCCTGCCATGCAGTTGCAATGCCCACTCTGGATTTCGCCGGACTTCTTCGCAATGATCCAGGCGGAGTAGCTCTTTGAAAGCGTCTGACCCGCCTCGATTTCCCCGTAAACGACACAGGTATTTCCATCCGCGTGTGTTAGAATTTTTTTTACTTTTCCGGAATGAAAATAGTTATAGGCATCCAAGCTGCGATATGCCTTGAACGCCTCCCTGGTGTACACACATTCCTTCTCGACTAAGTATTCAAAAATATTTACCTGACTGACCTCCGGTAAATCAGACAGGTCTGTAGAAAATAATGTTTGCCTCAAAATTTTGTTGAACGGATCTGGTAGTGTAACGTTGTCACATTTAAGTTTGGCCAAGTAACGGCTCTTTTCTTCTATTGGTAGTCCCAAATAATACTGGCTAGACATACTTGCTAATGTAATTTGCTTGTTACTTTCTACAGATGAACTCTGTTGTTATTGATTCTACCGGAAGTTAAGTTTGGGCCACAAAAGCGCGCATGCGCAGTAACGTTTGTTTATGTTGTTGCCGTTGAAACCGTCTATAAAAATAAATAGTGTATAATTAAATTTTTAGAAGATCTGAGACGTTTTCTGATTCCTTTTTTGACATTACTTTAATCCCTCGCCATAGCAAAACCGTTTGAGATATTCAATATCCGTTCACAATTTAGCATCTTTAATGTATTTTCATCATGTTGAAAAAGTTTGGTGTGAATAAAATAAACCACTTAGCAGGAGTGGGTAAAAATGCAGAGGCTGAATTTGCAAATAAATCCACATTCAAACCAAAATATCTGACTTCCTCTTGGTCAGAGCTAATGATTGTAAATTAGAAAGTTGTCCGACTCGATGAGACCAATATACTTACTGATTTTTATAATTGTGGGTAAACCTAACCCCCCCACTTTTGTCAAAAACATTTTGAAAGTGACACACTTCCTGCTACCAGTTGGTGGCGCTATAACTTTGACTCACAATAGTTACATCCATCTGATCGGCCTCTTACCACCAACACACTGCTGAAGTTTCATCAAGATCAGTTAATGTATGCAGAAGTTATACCACTTCGTGTTTCTCTTTTCTCGCCATAAATGCGTTTCCACGCCACGGCCAAACCGTTCGAGATATCAAAAATCCGTCCGCAATTTAGCATCCACAATGACTTGACTTCATGCACACAGAGTTTGGTGGCGATTTAATTAATTTTCTAGGAGGAGTGTTTCAAATTCCACAGCAAGCGTTCTCCAAACAACACATAATAGCTGACTTCCTGTTGGACGGAGCTAATAACTTAGAGTGCGGAAGTTGTTCGGCCCGATGAGATCTATATGTGTACCGAGTTTCATATTAATTCATGCAAGTGTGTTTGATATATGGACCAAGTTTTCAGACCGTGTTCAAGGGGCGCTGTTGAGCCCCCCTGCCACGCCCGGTTACCAGCTTCAGCCCGGCACTGATGGGCGTGGGTTCTGAACTGTGTGCAAAGTTTCAAGAGTTTTTGAGCATGTTAAGGACCCCAAAAGCCCCTGAAACCTTGAAAAACTAAGATTAAATGGAATAGACAAATCCCCCACCCCCACCCCCACCCCCACCCCCCTACACACACACACACACACAGAGACGTAGGCTAGAGGCAGAGAGAGAGGGAGAAAATCCTCATTCAAACCAAAATATCTGACTTTCTGTTGGTCGGAGCTAAGGAGTATAAATTAGAAAGTTGTCCGGCTTGATGAGAACAATATACGTCCCAAGTTTTGTGATTCTAGGAAAAACTAAGCCCCCATTTTTGACTAAAGGTGGCGCTACTGAGCCATTCCACCACACCCGTTTCTGAAACTTTGCACATGTCTACTGGCTAATAAATGTGATGTGTCTGTCGAGTTTCATCCAATTTCAAGCATGCTAAGAGTCTCAAAAACATAAAAAAAGAATATTAAAGTTTGATGTGTTGCCATGGCAACAGTATCTAAGATATCAATAATCCTTTCACAGGTCTACATCTGCCGTGTGTCTACATTATACACATAAATTTTGAAGCAAATCGGGTAAAAATAAGAGAGTGATTTCAAAGCATTTTGAAAGTGACACACTTCCTGCTGCCAGTTGGTGGCGCTATAACTTTGACTCACAATAGTCACATCAATGTGATCGGCCTCTTACAACGAACACACTGCTGAAGTTTAATCAAGATCAGTTAATGTATGCAGAAGTTATAACACACTTCCTCTGTCCCTTATTCGCCATAAATTCGTTTCCTCGCCACGGCCAAACCGTTCGAGATATCAAAAATCCCCTGGCAATTTTTCATCCTCAATGTCTTGACTTCATGCTGACCGAGTTTGGAGGCGATTGGACGAATTTTCTAGGAGGAGTATTTCAAATTGTACGAATTGTACTACTGACTATTTAGAGCAGTGTAATCTTTATATGTTAGGTTGACCATTTTATTATTATATTTTATTAAGTCTATAATGAACAGGCTGCAATGTCAAGATTGCAATGCTGGAGTGTGTGTGTGTGTGTGTGTGTGTGTGTGTGTGTGTGTGTGTGTGTGTGTGTGTGTGTGTGTGTGTGTGTGTGTTCATGTTTTTCTGTCCCGGTGGGGACTTTAACCTGAATGCACACAGACTAATGGGGACTCGTATCACAGTGGGGACCTAAATAGAGGTCCCCATGGGTAAACAAGCTTCATACAGAATGAGTTTTTTTGGAAATGTGAAAATGCAGAAAGTTTTCAGTGATGGGTAGGTTTATGGGTAGGGTTAGTGTAAGGAGATAAAATATACAGTTTGTACAGTATAAAAATCATTAAATCTATGGAGAGTCCCCACAAAGATAGTAAACCGTGTGTGTGTGGGTGGGTGTGTGTGTGTGTGGCGTGGGCGCGATTGAACAGTGGACACATAAAAACATACTCCGTCATTATACAGGACGACATTCAAACTGCAAAGTGTTAACTTATATTTGTGTACAGTCGCAATAAAACACAACATTGTGCTTTTGTAAAATAATTTCAAGCAATCAACCCCCGAAAGGCGCTAATTTTAAAATTAAACTAAAATGCTCATGGCTGCACGGGCATTCATAACGGTGCGCATCCACGGCGAGGAACGAGCAGAACAGAGTGAACGTTTTTCAGTTAATTCCTACTTCCATAGGAATTCATTTGAAACGCTCACTCAACCACTATCAATGTCAGTGTGGACGAACATATTTTACTTTCGTTTTTAAGTTGGCGATTCAAAAGCCCCCAGCGGTGTCACACGTCGATTAACCGGTGGTAAAATATTCTCACCGTCACATACCTAGTATATTTTTATGTAGATACAATAGGCCTACCTGATTTTGAACACAAGAGGGCAGTATAGCCCTATGTATGACTTGACTTTTATGGGACTAAATAGTACAATTACTATTTTTAAACTTATAAATATTTATTAAATTGAAAAAAAAAAAGAATAAAATGGGTTTAGTTGTGATATTTTTATACTTTTATATAGAAATAAATGGTGTTTAATTACATTTTTAGAAGATGAGGCTTTAAATGTTACTTTACTTTAGTCCCTCACTATAGCAAAACAGTTTGAGATGTTTGTCTGAAATATCCAAAAAATCCACATTCAAACCAAAATATCTGACTTCCTTTTGCTCTGAGCTAATAACTGTAAATTAGAAAGTTGTCCGGCTCGGTGAGACAAATATATATACTGATTTTTGTAACTGTTGGTAAAACTAACCCACCCACTTTTGTCAAACGCATGTTGAAAGTGACACACTTCCTGCTGCCAGTTGGTGGCGCTATAACTTTGACTCACAATAGTTACATCCATCTGATCTGCCTCTTACCACGAACATACTGCTAAAGTTTCATCAAGATCAGTTAATGTATGCAGAAGTTATAACACTTCGTCTCCTCTCTTTTCTCGCCATAAATTTGTTTCCTCGCTATGGCCAAACCGTTCGAGATATCAAAAATCCGTCCGCAATTTAGCATTCTCAATGTCTTGACTTCATGCTGACTGAGTTTGGAGGTGATTGAATGAATTCTCTAGGAGGAGTACATCACATTCCACAGCAAGCGTTTTCCAAACAACCCATAATAGCCGACTTCCTGTTGGGCTGGCGTGAAACTTGACAGAGGGAAAGTTGTTCGGCCCGATGAAATCTATATGTGTACCGAGTTTCATATTAATTCATGCAAGCGTGTTTGATATATGGACCAAGTTTTCAGACCCTGTTCAAGAGGGCGCTGTTGAGCCCCCCTGCCACGCCCATTTCTGAAACTTTTCACATGTCTACTGGCTAATAAGTGTTATGTGTCTGTCGAGTTTCATCCAATTTCAAGCATGCTAAGAGTCTCAAACGCATCCGAAAAGAATATTAAAATTTGATGCGTTGCCACGGCAACAGTATCTAAGATATCAATAATCCTTTCACAGGTCTACATCTGCCGTGTGTTTACATTATACACATAAAGTTTGAAGCAAATCGGGTAAAAGTAAGAGGGTGACTTCAAAGCATTTTGAAAGTGACACACTTCCTGCTGCCAGTTGGTGGCGCTATAACTTTGACTCACAATAGTCACATCCATGTGATCGGCCTCTTACAACGAATACACTGCTGAAGTTTCATCAAGATCAGTCAATGTATGCAGAAGTTATAACACACTTCCTGTGTCCCATTATTCGCCATAAATTCGTTTCCTCGCCACGGCCAAACCGTTCGAGATATCAAAAATCTGTTCGCAAGAATTCATCCTCAATGTCTTGACTTTATTCTCACCGAGTTTGGTGGCGATCGGATGAAATCCCTAGGAGGAGTATTTCACATTCCATTGTATTTGTTTTCCAAACAACGTATAATAACCGACTTCCTGTTGGGCTTTTGTAAAACTTAGAGCACGAAAGTTGTTCGGCCCGATGAGATCTATATGTGTACTGAGTTTCATATTATTACATGCAAGCGTGTTTGATTTATGGACCAAGTTTTCGGACCCCATTCCAGGGGGCGCTGTCGAGCCCCCCTGCCACGCCCCGGTACCAGCTTCAGCCCGGCCCTGATGGCCGCAGGTTCTGACGTGTGTGTGCAAAATTTCAAGAGTTTTTGAGCATGTTAAGGGCCCCAAAAGTGGCAAAAAGGCAAAAAAAAAAATAATGAAGAAAAAATTCGCCCTTTCAGGGCTTGGGCCCTAATAAATAATCCTTACGAAAACAATAGGGCTCTGCGCCCTTTCAAAAAAAAATAATAATCCTACCGGAAACAATAGGGACCTTCGCCCTTTCAGGGCTTGGGCCCTAATAATAATCCTAACGAAAACAATAGGGCCTTCGCCCTTTCAGGGCTTGGGCCCTAATAATAATCCTACCGAAAACAATAGGGCCTTCGCCCTTTCAGGGCTTGGGCCCTAAAAATCCTTACGAAAACAATAGGGCTTGGGCCCTAATTATAGTTAGTAGAAAGTCTAAAGAGGACTATGAAAATAAAGTGCAACCAAAGGCTCAAATCAGAGGTATATTGTGACAATATATCTGTGCAGATGGAAATGAAAGAAAAGCAACATAGTGAACAGCAAAAAGAAAGAAAGAGGGAGAGAGATCAAGAGAGACGGCATTAATATGCTAATGGCCTGAGTGAATACACAACAGCTTTACTGACCAGGCTAATCACTGCTGGACACACACTGAGGTTAATCCCCCCCTCCCCCCAACACACACACACACACACACACACACACACACACACACACACACACACACACACACACACTAATCCTCACTCACACAGAGAGTCATGCATGTGTGCACACATCATGCACGCTCGCACATTTGCATAGACACAGCACACACGCTTGGTCACTCACACACACTCCTCACCTTATTCTGCTTTTCTCTTGTCTTGATGTCACACTCATGGTGGACTTAAAATATCTCTATGAAGTATATTTTATACATAATTATAATATATCATGTTACTTTATTTTTTATTTATAAAGGCTGAGAGTTTCTCATTGCACTGTCATGCACATGATGTACATTTTACAGACTGTATTTTTACATCAATAAACTGTTGTTCTTGAATCTTGTCTGACTTGTATTAATGAACCTTCAATATACTGTATTGTGAAAAAAGATGCAGGTAAACTAAAGTGTATCATTGCATGTTGATTTGTTGGATTATGTGTGAATAATCTTTTTTTATTTTTTTTATTTTAAGCACTAGCAACCAACAAGCTCAATTTACCGATCCATCCACTGCAAATAGTTCAAATGTTCAGAAGGTCTTCCAGGTTTGTGGAATTGCACACACAGACCAGCCAGTCATGTGCCTATTGCTGAAAACAGAGACCAACAGCATTTGATCATTGGATTTATAGAAATCATTTCACTTTTAAGAAGTGTTTTCCCAACATTGCAATATTGTATATCTATTCAGCTCCTGACAAACACAATTGTTATTTGAATTATCACTCAGTAAGTCATTTGGCTTTCAAACACATTAAAACTGGTATTAATCCCATGGATGTGCTTTTTGGGGCTTCAAAATCTATGGTATACCATTATAAAGCTTGAAAGAGCCAGGATATTTTAAACATAACTCCGATTGTGTTTGGCTGTAAGAGGAAAGTCATATACACCTAGGATGGCTTGAGGGTGAGTAAATTATGGAATAATAACCCTTTAAGTTTTTATCAACTAACAGGTTACAAAAGAGCTATGTGGGTGCTCAGTTTTTACTGTCATTTAATATACTAGGCAAAAAACTTGTGTTATAAAAGACGAATTGTTATGCACAGGTAGCCTGGCTAACGTCAGACCACTTTCTCTTTGAGACGTGGTCTGGATACCACATGTACATTTTCTCGTATTTGAGGCGTGGTTTACGAATGCCCAGAGCCGTTTATTGGGCGCTACGAATGTCTATCAAATGCGCCTGTACGTAGCTCATAGCCAATCGTTTCAATTATACCAGATGACGTATGTAGAGCGACAGACAACGAAGAAGACGACGATGGGTCAGATTTATGTGTACACCAGAGAGTCCTGCACGGGTCCGATTTTGTAAATCCGCACCCGACCCGTTTTCCAACAGCAGCACTAATAAAAATCTGCACCGACCCGCTTAAAATAGAACCGACACCCGACTCGCACCCGAAATAAAATCAGTTTAGATTATCACATTATAGACACACTTACAAACATTTTTATTGCCAGGTCATACAGAAGTTATTACACGACCATTAACACAAGGACAACTTCAGCCGAAGCTGTCAAAAGGCCGATACATGAAGAACATGGCTAACGTTACCACACAAATCGAACAGACGCGGCTACAACACTAACGTTAGGCCTATATGCCACACAATTTCGTCTAGCCTACATCTGACAATTTTGGGTTCAAACACACCCTGCACACCACACATACTTAACAGTGTTAGATATGAAAAATACCGTTCGATAGAGCTGCTTTGTTACCAGTTATCTGCGTGCTTCCTCAGGGATGAAGTTCCACATTTGCGGCTATCCAACACGAAAATGTTTGCAGCAAAGCCTTTCACGATATTTTCTTCAGATAACTCCAAATTTCTCCCACACACTAGACTTGATTTTTGATGACGTATTGTCGACAACTTTACAATCTCCACTATTCTTTTCTTCAACTCCTCAGCATCCATCTTGACGACTGCAAGCAGAACGCGCGCGCGCGGTTGTGATGCATTTTTAAAAGTGGAAGTAGCCTAGGTTAACGATCCTGGGAGGGCGTGGCGCGTCGGCACAAATAAACTGATGTGGATTTTAAATTATTTTATCAACTTGAAATACAGGCATATTTTTGTAGATGTGTTCCTAAAAATATGCATATATTTTTACGTCTGTCATGTTGGATCCATAGATAAACAAACTGCTTCGGTGTGTCGCATATACTTCGTCATCGTCTTCCTGCTCCCTCCCCGTTCTGTGATTGGTTCCCTATTTCAGGGGAAAAATTAGTCCATGGTATCCAGACTACCTTGCAGCGTGAATAAAATCGCGCTGCTCAAGGCAGTATGGGGAAACCCAGGCTAATGCACAGGCATTGGCGACAAATACACTCTTCTCCAAATCTCAAATACATAAAACATTAGTCTTTACACACATTGTGTTATGAATAAAGAAAACACTGTAGCCTATTCAAATAACAATTTTTATTGTTTAGGGATGTGCCATATTCAGTTTCAATAGCTTGGTAACCATGGGAGCCAGGTCTTTTAGCGTTGTGGCTCCCATATTGTGGAATGCTCTTCCTCAAGACATCTGTCAAGCATCCACACTTCTCTCCTTCAAAAGCCTCTTAAAAACATTTTTTCTCTGAATATTACTCTTCAGCTCACAGTTTGTAAATTCTACCTTGTTATTGATATGTTATTTGCTTGAATCCCTCTTTGTTTGTATCTTTAACCTAACTTTGCAAGTGATCTTTGTATATTACTTTCTTCCCTTGGTATGTGTATTGTGCTTTGATGTTGATGCCCCTCTCTGCAGTCACACTTTTTTCAATAAGGGACAATATTTGCCCCCTTAAATCGTTTTTTTCCAGTGCATTTTTTACCTTTACAAAAATGATAATAAAAATACCTTTATATTTACCTTTATAAAATAAATAATGCTTTAAAATTAAAACCGCCAGTAGGTGGTACTTTAAAGTTTAATTTTCTGTATACTGGTTGGGGGTTTAAATTTATAAATGTTCTTTCTCTTTTGAAATTGTGTTTTCCTCCTCTTTACTTTTTACCACTGTTTAAATTGCACTTCATTGCAATAGCTTTAGTGACAGAATTTGAATGTTACATTCCCTTAATTGTCACAGGTCTGCCAGGATCCTGCACTACATTTCCCATCACTCTCCTCTGTTCCCACCTGCACATCATTTCTAATCCCACACACCTGCACCTCATCATCACCCTCATCACTACCACTACATAAACACACACTTCACCACAATTCACGTGGTCAACACAAAATGAACAAATCACTCTCTGAGATAACTTGGTAGTCCCGAGTCATATTAAAGATTGTGATCGTCATGACTGACCCATCACTAGTCTTCATCAATGGAGAGAGGGTGGAGAGGGTTCCCAGCATCCGTTTCCTGTGAGTCTACATTACAGATAGGCCTACTATATACCGTTTTACTGTGAACACTGGTTACAATTAAGCAAATGAGTGCAATACTGATGCTGTTTTAAAGTACTCTTATACTACTTCAGTTTACAACACTATATTGTGGCTGCACTACTGTTTATACTGTGTATATTGTTTAATTTATATTTATTTATATTGTTTAATGTTATTCTACTAATTATTCATTTATAACTTACTGTTTTAGGCATCTTTTTAGAGCTGTTAACCCCATTTTTCTACTGTGTACTACTGTGTGCATACCATGACAACAAATATTCTTCTTTTTCTTCTTTGCTGCTTTTTTAAAGTTAGACTGTAATAAATATTCACATAGGCCTACAACTTTTAAACTTTTAAATCTCACTCTACAATAGTCTTTACACAAAGCACCACATCCTGAAGATTTGGATTACAGCACAGGTGGTATGGTGTATTTTATTACAGGATATTAATATGCCCCATGATAAACAAAACTAATGAAATATTTAGGGCTGTCAAACGATTAATCGCGATTAATCGCATCCAAAATAAAAGTTTGTGTTTACATAATATATGTGTGTGTATGGAATATAATTATTTTCTATATATAAATACACACACATGCATATATATATTTAAGAAAAATGTGTTATTTATATATAAAATATTTATATATAATATAAATTATATATAATATAAATATACAGTATATACATGCAAATATTTCTTAAATATATACATGCATGTGTGTGTATTTATATATAGAAAATAATTATACACCGTACACACACATATATTATGTAAAAACAAACTTTTATTTTGGATGCGATTAATCGTTTGACAGCCCTAGAAATATTGCATGATGGTTAAATTATCGCAGAAATTTTAATCAATTCACAGGGGAGCACAGAGTGCG
This sequence comes from Squalius cephalus, assembly GCF_949319135.1. Classification (NCBI taxonomy): domain Eukaryota; kingdom Metazoa; phylum Chordata; class Actinopteri; order Cypriniformes; family Leuciscidae; genus Squalius; species Squalius cephalus. Next base: position 23,351,420 of record NC_137129.1, read on the forward strand.
CTATTCAACACTCCAGTTACCTAAAGAAAAAGATGGTATTGCTCTTCCAAATCTGAAAAATTATTTCTGTGCAGCAGAGTTACGTTCCATCTTATATTTGTGCACTTCTACATAGCCAAGTGGAAAGACATAGAAACAAATAGGCCTATACAAGATCTCCAAGTTCAAGATCTCCAAGTGAAATTAGAAGTTTCCAGGACTTAAAGGATAACTTCGGACTAAGAAATCAGGATTTATTTAAATATTTCCAGTTAAGGGATTACTACAACAAAACGTTTAGCTGGAAGTGCCTGATCCACTTCTTTATAACACCTAAGATCAGAAACAAACAAGTTTACAGGCAGCAGGCTTGCTGGAGACAGTGTGGACAGTTAGAAGTGGGTCACACATATATTTTTTGGAGTTAATAATAATAATAATAACTAGATGTACCGCATGGCGGTACAAAATATGACCGCCGCTCAGGCCTGCACTGGCTTTCCACAAAAATAAATGACGTGGAGCAATTTGGCTGTATTGCGTGTTTATGTATATACCTAAAAAAAGTAGTAGTATGTGTGTGTGTTTGTGTATGTGTGTGTGTGTGTCTGTGTGTGTGTGTGTCTGTGCGTGTATGTATGCGTGTGTACATGTGTGTGCACGTGTGTGTTTGTGTGTGTGGTTCTGTGCATGTGTATGTGTGTGTGTGTGTCTGTGTGTGTGTGTGTCTGTGCGTGTATGTATGCGTGTGTACATGTGTGTGCACGTGTGTGTTTGTGTGTGTGGTTCTGTGCATGTGGATTTGTATGTGTGTGTATGGGTGTGTGTCTGTGCGTGTGGATGTCAGTGTGTGTGCATGCTTGCGTTTGTTTGTATTCCTGCATGTGTGTGTGTGACAGTTAGGGTTGCCAACTTCAGAAAAGGAAAATGCGGGACAATCATGGTTATTTATAGGAAAATGAGGGACACTCAAAATATCTGTACTGTATCACACAGTGTACGTCATATCAGTGTCTGCAGTTAAGTTTGTGTTTAAAAGGTTATCAGACATAAACACATTTGTATTGCTTAACCTATTTATGTATTTAATTCTAAAAATAATTTTAATGTCATGCATGAAAAAAGTCACATTACAAACAAACCATACAAATACAAATAGTTCAAAATAACAGCATTTATCTAAAATAGAAAGCTTTTTTAACATTATACACTAGGCTTACAGTTCAAAAGTTTGGGGTTAGTAAGATTATTTTTTGGGAAAAAAAATAAAGTAATTGCCTACTTTTATTCAGCAAGGATGCATTACATTAATCAAAAGTGACAGTTAAGATAATGTTACAAAAGCTTTCTATGTACTTTCTAAAAGCTTTAAAACATTAATAATAATCAGAAATGTTTTTTGAGCATATTATTCCCTCAGGTAGATTACATGTTTTCTTGCGTGGCTGGATGTTAGACTCATGAACAATCACGTTGTTTGCATTCGCCAAAATTGATTAGCCGAAATCAAAACGTGGACAGTGAAAGGAAATTACCGTTAGCGCGAGACGAGTCCGGCTTGAAGCGGAAGCGACCAGACGGCAGAGGATGTTCGCAAATCAAACAATGATTTGTCTCAAAACAGTGATTAAAAAAAGCTGTGATTGGATGATGACAGGTGTCGGTGATCATTCTCAAGTGTCGTGGTCAGCACTGCTGCTGTTGCTGTTGTATCAGTCAGTGGTTTATCAGCTTGTCAAAAAACGGGACACGGGAGGTCACGCACGGGACAAATAAATTAGGCCCAAAATACGGGACGTCCCGCCTAATTCGGGACAGTTGGCAACCTTAGTGACAGTATCATCCTAAACCAGCAACCCTTCGCTCAACACCACCATCTACAGGCCGCTGATTGTACAGTCACTAAATGTGCACATAAATGAATTTATTTTATACCCCCCCATGGATGAAATTCTACGAAACTTAGCATACCCCCAGAGGATGTCAAGTTAATCATACACATGAAATATGGTGCAGTTCTGAACATCTCAACTGAAGATAGGGGCGATTAAAGCAGAATAATATTGCATTTTCATTTTTTATGGGAGGGGCGCAAATCACAAATGAGTGATTATGGGCTAGGTTGATGTGGGCCCTTAAGACCAACATACCATAAAAATGTCTTCATCCTCGGTGCCACGGTTCAGGTAGTTATTTAGGACAAACTGCATTTTTTGGGTTTGGGTGGGCCCAGCGCGGGGGGGGAGTGGCCCCCGGGGACCAAACGAAATTTTTCCGTAAAAGTCTAGTGGGGCTACATGCCCACCAAATTTCATGTTCCCCGGTGTTTCGGTGTCCCTGGTATCGTTGACGAAAAATTCACGGGGGGCCCAGCGCAGGGGGGGGGGGTGGCCCCCGGGGACCAAACGAAATTTTTCCGTAAAAGTCTAGTGGGGCTACATGCCCACCAAATTTCATGTTCCCCGGTGTTTCGGTGTCCCTGGTATCGTTGACGAATTCAGTAGATGACGAAAAGAAAAAAAAAAAAAACTTTGAGAATCCCTATATGACTGCTTTCGCTAGCTACGCTAGCGGCGGTCATAATAATATGTTTATTTTATATAGCGCCTTTCTGAGGACTCAAGGTCGCTTTACAATAATTACAAATGCACATAACATAGAAATATGACATAGAGACGATACATATAAACTGTGAAGGATAACATAGTAGAGGTATAGTACATATAGAATCAGAACATTCAGGGGTCAGGGAAACAAGTGACAAAAAGATGTGTTTTAATGTGGGTTTTGAAGTCTTGTAGTGATGAGAGATTGCGGATTTGTTGTGTAATTGAATTCCAGAGAGTTGGCGCAGCGGTGCAAAAATCCCTTCCACCAAATGATGATAGTTTGTGCCGTGGGATTGTCAACAGACCGGTATCGGATGATCTAAGTGTGCGGACAGGTGTGTATGGATGAGGTCAGAGATATAGTTTGGGGCAAGACCATGGAGTGCTTTGAATGTAATAAGGAGTATCTTGTACTGAATGCGATAGCGGATGGGTAACCAATGTAGACTGCGTAAGATGGGGGTAATGTGGGAAGATTTCTTAGTGTAAGTGAGGACTCTGGCAGCAGAGTTCTGGATATATTGAATTTTATTTAATGATGAATTTGGTAGGCCATAGAAAAGAGAATTGCAGTAGTCCAGCTGCGAACTGATGAAAGCATGAACTAGGGTCTCAGCATCACTGATGGTAAGAAATGGACGTAAGCGTGCAATATTGCGAAGGTGGAAGAAGGCAGATTTAGTGAGAGAGGAGATGTGAGGAAGAAAGGAAAGGGAGGAATCAAAGATTATACCCAGGTTTTTGACAGAGGTGGAAGGTTGAACCGGAACTCCAGCAATATTGAGATTGTCAACACAGACCCGGGATGTAGTTGAGGTGAACCAATATGAAGTAAATCTGTTTTGTCTGTGTTAAGTTTGAGAAAATTACTGGTCATCCAAGCATTTATTTCATCAATACAAGCTGATATGGAAAGCGTTGGGAAAGGAGCATTGCGTTAGGAATGGATGTATAGTTGGGTATCGTCTGCGTAACAGTGGAATTTGAAGCCATGATGACGGATGATATCACCTAGTGGAAGCATGTAGATAATGAAGAGAAGAGGCCCAAGAACAGAACCCTGAGGAACACCGTGCGGGACAGAGGCAGAAGTGGACTTTGACTGGCGGATAGAGATGTAATGCTGGCGATCAGACAGGTAGGAGGTGAACCAGGATAGGGCAGTTCCAGAAATACCAAGAGCAGAGAGTCGTGAAATGAGAATACTATGACAGATTGTATCAAATGCAGAGGAAATGTCTAGGAGAATTAGAATACTGGTGGAGCCGGAGTCAGTGGCCACAAGGAGATCATTAACAACCCTAAGAAGTGCAGTCTCAGTGCTGTGAACGGTGCGAAAACCAGATTGAAAACATTCATAAAGGTTGTTGGATGACAAATGAGTTTGAAGTTGAGCAGCAACCACTTTCTCAAGCAGTTTTGAAAGGAATGGTAAATTAGAAATAGGTCGGTAGTTGGCCATGTCAGAGGGGTCAAGGCCTGGTTTCTTTAGGACAGGAGTGACGGCAGCAGTTTTAAGTTCCAGAGGAACAACACCAGTGCTTAGAAGTTGAGTGATGAGAAGTGAAATCGATGGTGAAATAACGGGTGCACATTTTTTGAGTAGAGTAGTAGGAGCAGGATCAAGATGACAGGAGGATGAGTTTGCTTTGTTAATTAGCTCAGAGATATAAGCGGGGGTTGGAGGGGCAAAAGCAGTGAGTACCAAATGTAGAAGAGGTGGGGAAGACATGTGTAAGAACAGTAGAGGTAGTGGATGGGAAGAGAGTATAAATTATATCAGTCTTACTTTGAAAGAAGTGCAAAAATGACTCACAGAGGTCTGCTGAGTTACTCATAGCGGGTGCAGGAGGGTTGGTGAGTTTGTTGACTATAGAAAACAGGGTTTTTGGTCGAGAGGATGCATTGTTAATGATGGTAGAGTAGTAACTAGAGCATGAAGTAGCCTATTTATAGCAGATTTGTAGAACTGAATATGGTCATTGTAAACAGTAAGGTGAACAGTTAAACCAGTTTTCCTGTACAGGCGTTCAAGACGATGACCAGCTGTTTTTAGATTGCGAAGTGCAGGGGTAAACCAGGGAGACGTGTGCGTAGAAGGCACAAATCTACTTTTAAGAGGGGCGTGGATATTGAGGGCAGTGGAAATACAGGCATTATATTTGGTAAGGATATCAAGTGAGCTTGTGTGTTCAGTGATGTCAGAGAGATGAGTTTGTACAGATTCAGAAAATAGTATAGGATCAACAGAATTTTGGTTACGTTATGTTATAGTGGATTTCACCCTGAGGCGGGGAAGAGGCATTTCACATTTTAGTTCAACGAGGTGGTGATCAGACAGTCCAATCTGAGAACCAAGCACGGAAACATTATGTAAACCAGTAGTGCAGACGAGATCAAGTGTGTGACCTTTTGAGTGTGTAGCAAAATCGACATGTTGTACAAGATTGAAACATTCAAATACTGACAAGAGTTCGCGTGATTCAGCACAATCGGTATCAACGTGTATATTGAAGTCACCAAGTAATATAACACATTGAGATAAGACAGATGAAAGGGTTAACTGTTCATGTAGTTCACTGAAAAATTTTGCAGCAAAAGACAGCAACAGTTCCTGGGACAGATTTACTCTCCTCAGTGTCCTCAAAAAGCACAGTCACTGCTGTGCTTTTTTTCAAAAGGGCATTGGTATTAACAGACCATGTGAGGTCCTGACAGATGTATGTTCCCAGGAATTTAAAATCACTAACCCTCTCCACAATGTCCACTTTGATGTAAAGAGGGGCAGGTTCCCCCCTCTTCCTCCTAAAATCAACTCCTTTGTTTCTGAGGAGTTGAGTGCCAGATTGCCGTCAGAGCACCAGGCAGTGAGTTTTTGGACTTCATCTCTGTAGGCAGACTTGTCATTATTATAAATCAATCCTACTGCAGTAGTGTCGTCTACAGACATAGATTGGTGTACAGTCATGGGTGTATAGCAGAGGACTCAGTACACAGTCCTGGGGGGACCCCAGTGCTGAGGGCCAGAACTGAGGAATGATAGGACCCCAGCCTGACTGACTGTGGACAGTTTGTTAAAGGCACATGCAGTTTCCGTTTTTTTTCAAACAACGACCCATAGAGTCGCTGTGGAGTACTTGTATTTAACTTTACTGTCATAAATACCACTCACGCAGAGCTGTCTCTGCACTCTTCCGACCGTGCTTTCTTCGTTTTCTTTGTCAACTCTGCCATGATTCACGTCTGAAATGCGTGCTAGTGGCTTCCATAGAGGCTGCTTCATATGTTGTTGATGTATGTGACGTTGTGCCGTAAAGCAAGTCGTGATTCTCGCGAGATTTGTCGGGACGCCACCTCTCAAACTTGCATTGCTGGTTTTGTTGGTTTTGCTATCGGGATGATTCGCCCTACTACGAGTTCGTTTACCATCAAAATTATTTCAAAACTGTTATATTAAGGTACAAATCTTGCATAGTGTGCCTTTAAAAGTCCTTAATTCATCTGCAAGTCTGGTGGCCGACACCCAGACAGTGGAGTTTGGACACCATTCAGTCAATGTGGCTGATGCAGTGCCACAAGGAGCCCTTATACTTTTTATACCTTATACTAAGTTTTTTCCCCATCTCTTTGTCACTCAGTTGATATGTGTAAAGGTCCTTGCACACTGAGTCCGAAATTTGCGTTCGAAATTTTCGCACGTTAAAAAAATAAATATAGAAAAAAAAAAAAATGCGTTTTCGCATCTGTAGCAAGCATTTTGAATGGTGTTTTGACAATTCAAAGCCACCGAATCACGAAAGTGAAAAAACGCATGCGATAATTTCAGACTCAGTGTGCAAGGGCCTTAAGACATTTGTAGGTAAACAGTGCCTTTCTTCATCTAAATAGTATCTAAAAAGAGTCTGTTTCTTTGCCATATTGTCATGAAACTGGAGAGGAGACATGGAGGAAAACGTACGCTTTATTGACAGGTTGATGACGTTCTGGAAGATCTTCCGACAGGTGAGTGGTTAGTATAAGCAGTTCAGATAAAAGTCACACTTAACTGACAATCTTTTATACCTTGCAAGGTTGATGGCAAGAATGATGAAGATAAGAGGTCCAAGGAAACAAGTATCTGGAGGAGGGCGAAGAAGGTAGCCATCAGCAGGTGAGTGCATAGGTAAGTAACTCTTGTGTAGAAACTGACAAAACCAGACAATGAGTGCAGTGAACTGTAGAGTGCAGTGAACTGCAGTGAACAATGGGTGCTTATATGTGGCGCTTGACTATGATATGACAAGTGTGGAGATTTAATACTCGGGTGATTGGGAACGAGTGTGTGGAGCTGAAAGACCTAGTGCTTGTGGATGTGTTGGTTGAATCTGTGACACATATGTAATTTCTTACTGGAAAGGGCTTGCAAGTGACATTCCTTGGAAGAAAGTTTGGGCGTTACCTCACAAATATCTGATATGAGAGAAATGACCTTTTAGCTAATTTGTTGGTTTTACCCAGATGCTCTCTCAAAAGACTGAAGAATTATATTAACACCATCTGTTCTTTCTGTTTAGAGAAACCTGAAACGCTATATTTATTTTGGAATTGTTCTCAATTTTGTTCTTACATTTTGGTGTGACATTTGTGATTTTATCAAATGTTATGTGAATCCTAATTTTGAATTTACATATAGAAATGTAGGCTAATGTTTGTTTATTTATGAATGGGAAAAGAATAAATATAATATATAATAAACCAGATTTTTATGTTATTCATATATCAAATTCACAAATGTAAATGTTCTAAATGAAAACCTTTTTTTTTTTTTTTTTTTAAGATTTAAACTTGAGATGAAAATGAATTTTGAATCTATTGAGTTTTCTAAAAAAAAAACTTGCTATTAGAACAGTGACGTTTTTAAGGACTGAAAGACTGAAGGACCCTGGAGTATTGTTATGGTATGACAATGATGACAATTGTTGTTACTGTTCTTTCAAGCATTTAATAATAATAATAATAATAATAAAAAGAAAAGAACAAAAGAAGAAAGAAAGAAACATGTGTGCGCAGTACTGTAATTCACCGCTAGAGGGAATCGGGCAGGAAGTGAGAGGTGATTCCGAAGATAAAAACATCCGGTATTAGGATGTTAGAATATTAGGAGGTTTTTCTCGCGTGTTCTGAAAAAGTTCAGCAGCAGATGACATTCTGACCGCACACAGACATTTGAGGGTGAGTGTCAGTTTTCGTTAGATCTTCATCATCTCTTACTGTCAATTAAACTAACATAAAAGTACCGAAAAGTACTATAGTATTACCATGTTTCTAAGACATGGTACTGTGGTAGTTAACGTTACATTGGGGCATCATGTAAATACCAATGTTGGTATCATTCAGTGGTATTATCATTTATCGTTCAAACCGTAAATCTACCTAATTATAGTTCATTTGTTTATGTTATAAATTTTAAAATAAAGCAGGAAACAACAACACAAGATTTTTTTTGTAGGAGAAAATTATTTCGTAATAAAGATTGTTTCATCGAATCAGTCCAGGAAGTTTGTCTTATGTGTGCATGTTTTGTTTCAAACGGGTTACATTTCATTTTGTTAATATTCTAAAATAACCATTTGAATGATGATGTTCTTAAACTGGCAGTAATAGCCTATGAAGTTTGCATGGGTTGTGCGTGTAAAGTGTGTTCTGTTTCAGTTGTCAGTGAAGTCATGATGGCGAATCCAGTTAGTGTTCAGACTCTGAGTAAGACATGGGAACTGAGTCTATATGAACTCCACCGAACGCCACAGGTACACACACAATGACTCACACAATTATAAGTTTATAATAGGAAAGATCCACCCAACTTTTTTTGGAGGTGCATAGGCAAGTAACGTTATGGTTTTGCAATACTAATCAAAGAATAAAAGGGACATTAAAAATGGTCAGACAACCTCCATTGGACCATTTGAGATTAACCCTTATGGATGTTGTTCAAAGCCCCATTCACAGTCGTTGCATGTCGCTAGTTGTTGTACTGTCATTAGGCATTCATAGTTCTACCTGCAGTTTGCAATCTTAGCCATATTATTCGATGTGTCATTTGTTAATGATGCTTCAAATGTGTTTAGAGATGTGAAATTTAATTTCTATTTCTCTGACTCTTCTTGACTACAGTACATTTCCATCACAGTCTCCATTTCCATAAAGTTAAAAGTGCCGTCAGTTTCTACGTCAATAATAGCAGCAGCAAACGAAATAATGGTGATTAATAAATCAATTTCCCAATCATTCACACTGGTCCTTTCATCCTAGTGCCCCTATATATTCCTGAAACATAGAGATGAATTAGAGTTTGATGCACACTTTTAATTTTCAGTTTTTATTGTTTATAGAAGTTATAGTAAGTTCCACCCATGTATGGATTGTTTCAGGAGGCGATCATGGACAGCACAGAGATTGCTGTGTCGCCCAGAAGCCTCCACAGTGAGCTTATGTGTCCCATCTGTCTGGACATGCTAAAAAACACCATGACCACCAAAGAGTGTCTGCATCGTTTCTGCTCCGAGTGCATCGTCACCGCACTTCGATCAGGGTAAGACTACATTTTCTGATCGAACGCTTTTTCTTTTACATTTAAGAATGATCAGATCATCTGCCATTTTTTGGTTCTTTCAATTAATCAGATATTTTTTGCTCAGTTTTGCCCTTTAATTATTTTCCGCTGCAGAAATAAAGAATGTCCGACCTGCAGGAAGAAGCTTGTGTCCAAGCGTTCACTACGTGCTGACCCAAATTTTGATGCCCTGATCTCTAAGATGTACCCTAGCCGTGATGAGTATGAGGCCCATCAGGACAAAGTTCTGGAGCAGCTCAGTCGACTGCACAACAAAGAGGCACTCAACAGCAGCATCGAGCAGGGACTGCGCATGCAGGCCAGACACAGGTCACAGCACAGCTAGGAGTGCATATGCATGTCAACAAAGAAATAGTGCCTCAAAAATGACAATTCTCTCATTATTTATATACATTCACGTTGAACACTGAATAAAAATCTTGAGCAATTTTCATGCAGCACTTTCTATTATAGTGAAAGAAAAATGTGCACTGCTGCAACAGGTTGAATGTTAATGGTAACATCAAACTTAATTGGTTCTGGCATCTAAAGACTTGGCATATAGTGCACAAGTTTTGTATACTACTAATGGTACTTTTGGTTGGTATCTCCCCATCTATAGTATATAGTATGTATATAGACTGTTTATCCGTAAGTGTTCATATCATTTTATTTCATTTTACCTTAGCTGCACTAATGTTTGCCAAGGGTTTTCATGACTATTTTCCACCTTCTCACGGAGACTTAGTTAAATAGGAGTACTGTACTTTTAAGATATTTTATTTATATATCTGAAATGAGTAACAAAGTTTGCATGTTGGATAAACAGAGTGCATTTCCTCCCTTTTTTTAGAGCTCAGCGTGTCCGTAAGCTGCATCCAGAGAGTGAAAACACTACCTTTAGCGGTGGTGAAGACAACGGTGACACTCGTTCACACGTCTCGCACGACTCCGCGCCTTCACACCATACCTCTGCCCCTGCAAGCTACGCTCCAGAGGCCGGACCGAGTTGCAGTAAAAAGCAGCAAATGTCTGATGATTCTGGACCTGAGGCTTTTGGAGAGAGTCATACACCTCCTGGACAACTGCCAGGCCATGGGCTGAGCTCAGAAATTGAACTTATATTTTGCCCACATCCCCTGCTGGTCAACAACCAACAGTACAGCCAGACAAGGTATAAGGAAAATGAGTGACTGAGGGTATATGGGCAATTTTTTAGTGAGAGGACAATTTTACATGATAAATTTTAACAGCATAGTAATGTAGAAATATTACATTTGCCATAATTTTTATATTTTACCTACGTCACCTCCTCACATACTCAGACTTCCACTTTAAGGCCAGGAAGAGATCTTTCTCCTGGGACATGTTAGTAAATGTTTTAAGCTTCTCGTCGGGGTCCAAATCACCCTGTCTGGATTTATTTTGCGATAGCAACTGGCGGGATGTTAATTATTACACTTATTACATGGCTACTGCAATGTAAGTAAATAATTGGACAAAATATTGATTTGAGCTAAAATATTTGATTTTTATATTTTATTTGCTCATTAAGCTCAACGTTTCTGCAAAGGAAAACTGTTCATAGTCAAGTCACCTTCATTATATTATTATATAATCATTATATAATGCTTTTTACAATACAGATTTTCAACTTTACAGTGATAATAGGAATAGTTTTGGCTGTACAGCAGCTCTAGAAGAAAGTCATTGTCTATCTTTAAAGGCACACAATGCAGTTTCCGTTTTTCTCAAACAGTGACCCCTAGAGTCGCTGTGGAGTACTTGTATTTAACATTACTGTTGTAAATACCACTCACGCAGAGCCGTCGTTTTCTTTTCCTTTACTCTTCCGACCGTGCTTTCTTTGTCAACTGCCATGATTCACGTCTGAAATGCGTGCTAGTGTCTTCCAAAGAGGCTATTTCATATGTTGTTTATGTATGTGACGTCGTGCCGTAAAGCAAGTCGTGATTCTCGCGAGATTTGTCGCGCGCCACCTCTCATACCTGCATTGCTGGTTTTGCCCCCCCCCCCCCCCCAACCTTCTTTGCTATTGGGATGATTCGCCCTACTACGAGTTTGTTTACCATCGAAATGATTTTGAAGTTGTTATATTAAGGTACACATCTTGCATAGTGTGCCTTTAAGCAAGTTTTTAATTGATTAATTTCCGTTGTAAAAATCATTAGTTATTAACTTAGCTTGCACAAAACCGTTTTCAACCGAAAACAGAAAACTTTTAATGCATTCTACTAGCTGTTCATTTACACGACGACAACGTTTTTGTGGCCTGAGAACGCAAACTTTGAAGTAGGTTTCAAAGTGCAAGTTTTAAAAAAAAATTTTGAAAGCAATTTTGAAAGTTTTCAAGTTTTGAGAGCAATACCTTCATCATCTCCGTGTAAACTTCAAAAACGTGAATCTGTGAAAACGGTGACGGCATGCACATGCTTATTACGTGTTTAGTTTATAGGCATGCGCATTTGAATGCGTATGTGCTACAGCACGTAGTCTTTCTTTACAAAGTGACATTGCCAATTAATTGTCTGGCATGCATAATACAGTGTTTTTAGTCGTTACCGCGGATGCGTGTGAACAGGAATCATTTTCATAATGTTTTCATTTGTACAGAGGACTTTTTTTATGTTGATGAGGCCTTCGCAGGGGATAGTCTAGTTAACATGGTCTCTGCTGACACTTCAGGGCTGCGTTGTGGTCGTGTCTAGGCGCAGGCTTCATCTGATCTGGATATGGCCCGGAACCGGCTGAGTATGGTAAACCTCAGGATAAACGGAGAGACTAATATTAGTGCAGATGCCATTCTTCTTATGATGTAACGAGTGCATCAGGTGTTATGAGAAGTGTTCCCGGTTCCCGCTGACAGCCTAATAATCATTTTACATGATTTGAATTATATAAATAAAAAAATAAATAAAAAAATTATAGAGCTAAACCATTTAATGCTTTGTAAGTAATTAGCAAGATTTTGAAATGTATACAATGTTTAATAGGGAGCCAAAGCAGTGTTGACAGAACGTTTCGGTTACATATGTAACCTTTGTTCCCTGAGTAGGGAACGAGAGACTGCGTATATCGCTATGGGAACACCTTTGGTGTGGACGAATGTCTGAAGCCCTTATACCATCACGCCAATTTGATTGGCCAATAGCGATTAGCACCACTCTAAGAATACGTCACGTATGCTTCATATTAGGGATGTAACGGTACCAAAATTCCAGTAGTCGGTACCGATACCATTAAAATTTTACGGTTCTCGGTACCAATTTCGGTACCACAGCAAAATCTGTTGGAACTATTTTTCTATTTTATTTAACTATTTGAAAAAAATATTAAATTCAATTCAATTACTTAGCCTACTATTTATGACGGTAATCATAAGTAAATTATACATATAAGCACTGAAGGCTACATGCTGTTTAAACGTAAATATTACTTATTAAAAAAAAGTGAAACATAAGCAACTTTCAAATGCACACAGTAGTAGTAGTAGTAGTAGTAGTAGTAGTAGTAGTAGTAGTAGTAGTAGTAGTAGTAGTAGTAGTAGTAGTAGTAGTAGTAGTAGTAGTAGTAGTAGTAGTAGTAGTAGTAGTAGTAGTAGTAGTAGTAGTAGTAGTAGTAGTAGTAGTAGTAGTAGTAGTAGTAGTAGTAGTAGTAGTAGTAGTAGTAGTAGTAGTAGTAGTAGTAGTAGTAGTAGTAGTAGTAGTAGTAGTAGTAGTAGTAGTAGTAGTAGTAGTAGTAGTAGTAGTAGTAGTAGTAGTAGTAGTAGTAGTAGTAGTAGTAGTAGTAGTAGTAGTAGTAGTAGTAGTAGTAGTAGTAGTAGTAGTAGTAGTAGTAGTAGTAGTAGTAGTAGTAGTAGTAGTAGTAGTAGTAGTAGTAGTAGTAGTAGTAGTAGTAGTAGTAGTAGTAGTAGTAGTAGTAGTAGTAGTAGTAGTAGTAGTAGTAGTAGTAGTAGTAGTAGTAGTAGTAGTAGTAGTAGTAGTAGTAGTAGTAGTAGTAGTAGTAGTAGTAGTAGTAGTAGTAGTAGTAGTAGTAGTAGTAGTAGTAGTAGTAGTAGTAGTAGTAGTAGTAGTAGTAGTAGTAGTAGTAGTAGTAGTAGTAGTAGTAGTAGTAGTAGTAGTAGTAGTAGTAGTAGTAGTAGTAGTAGTAGTAGTAGTAGTAGTAGTAGTAGTAGTAGTAGTAGTAGTAGTAGTAGTAGTAGTAGTAGTAGTAGTAGTAGTAGTAGTAGTAGTAGTAGTAAAATCTACTGTACAGTAGCCTAATATAATTATTTCTGTCAATTACTTCAAGTTAAACCGGACTTTTATTTTGACGGGTTGCCATGAAGACCTTTTAGTTTCTGTGTGTATGATATGACGATGTTTTTTCTCAAATGAAACGGTAAAATGCTCATGAAGTGACTCTCAGAGTGGCTCTGGAGATGAATTTCATCATGTCATCATATCGTGAGGCAGCAGAGACTGAAAACAGCGCGAGCGTCACTCGTGCGTCTGTGTGTGTGTGTGAGGTAAATGAAACCGCGCGTCTGCGCCATTCATTCACACAGAGACAAGCAGAACATGCAGGGTTAATATTTAAAATAGTCTTTTTGCGGTTTAATATTCACAGACACTATATATATATATATATATATATAGGCTACAGACAGTGATCCTAGTAAAAAAGTTACTCTGGAGCCCCGCACTTAGATAAACACGGGGCGACTGAAAGCAGCTGCCTATTACTGGGTGACGAATATACCCGGTACTCGGTACTACCGGTACTACAGAAATGCTGTTATCGTCACATTTTAAAAATTTCAGTACCGACTTGGTACCGAAGTACCGGTACTTTTGACAACACTACTTCATATTAGTGTGGTGCACGCTATTTCCTCAGATACCAAGATGAAGGAAGCACTATTCAAGTATGGGAAGGCAGGGATAGCAGTGTCTCGTTCCCTACTCCGGGAACAAAGGTTACATACGTAACCGAGATGTTCCCTTTCATAGGTCTCTCAACACTGCGAATATCGCTATGGGAACAATTTATACCATAACGCCTTCACATACCTGAGAATAGCTGGAAGACCGTGGAAAGCATCCGCTCAAGCAGATAAGACCTGGGAGCTGGGAGCCATCTTCACATCCAGACCGTAGAACTTGATAAAAGTGTTCGGAGAGGACCATCCTGCCGCAACACAAATATCCTCCAAAGAAGAGCCCCTAAAAAGAGCTTGAGAAGAAGCCATTCCTCTAGTGGAATGGGCACGCCCACCTAGAGGCAAAGCCAAACAATAAACACACAATAAATTGCTCCGATCTACGCCGCTGGGCTGAGCAGTCGACATAGACCTTCAGTGCCTTGACCGGGCAGAGGCCGAGAGGCCGTGTATCACTCCCAGTTTCCGAATCAGGAGGGGAAAAAGCCTCCAGAACCACCTGCTGGGAACGAAAAGGGGTTTACATAACCTTAGGAACGTATCCTGGCCTGAGACTTTAACCAGCCTGCAGGGCAAAGTCCATACAGGAAGAGCTGACAGAAAGAGCCTGCAGGTCCCCTATTCTCTTAAGAGAGGAAAGGGCCACCAAAAGAACTGTCTTAAAGTCCCCGTGAACCGGAAGTTGCAAACGACTTTTCTCCAGTGTTGTGACGTATTTCCAAGTGAAACGGAATATTGAACAAGAGGGCAGGGTTTTACTTTAGCGCTCCTCCTCTCCATCTCTCGCTCATAGCAGACTAACGGTTTGAGGGGAGTGGTTAAGCGTTTTCAACCCAAGCCGTCAAACTGACGTCAACATGTCTTTTCTTCTTCATCTGTATTTGTCTGACCCTGCTGACCCAATGAGCATTTCACTGTCCAATGGTCATTTCTTAACTGCAATTTCTGGTATTGCATTAGTTTCGCATGCTTCTCATGGGCATTTAATAATTTTTGAATTTCAGTCTGAGTTAAATCTCTTTAAATCTGTAAAAGAAAACGTTCCTAATAATTATGCACACCTGAATATAAGGCGCTTTTCATTTTCAGCCTCCATGAACAATTATATATCACTTTTAAATGATTAAATACAAAATTAATAGTAGTTATTAAGATTAATGTGGTTTGGAATTGGTAAAATGTGCCTGGAAAAAAAATATGATCAGAAAAACCACGTGCCTAATAATTCTGCACGCAGTGTATAAGCATACAGACACCTCGTAGAGGGGGGCCTAGAATTAAGGATAGTATCTGTAATCTTAGCCGAGAGTCCAGAATACATTAGCGCACGCCAATTAGGGGCCAAACCCACAGCTTTCATAGATCCGGACTGGGATTAGGGCTGTGGCGGTAAACTTGACAACTGCACCACTGCACCACTGCAGTTGCAAAACGCCACCGCGGTGGCTGAGTAGCACCGGCGATGGTCCGCCAAAACAAATTTTTTGTAGGTGAATGCTGTTTTACATGTATATTATGACACAAGTGAAGCACAAAGCTTTGTTTACAAAATAAATAATAGGTTAGCAATTAAATGTTACATCGCAGCCATGGAAACATTGGGATTCATAACGAATGAGAGAGTTGTGCGTGAGCCCATAAATTTAAGCTTTGTCGGCTTTGAATTCTGGTTTGCGATCTGGTCACCTGATTATCAGCGAATTTAACAATATTCCATTAGTTATTCCATATAGAAAGCTTGAATTGTCTACTTTTAAACAAAACAATTCAAAATGAAAAGAAACTGACTAGCCTACTCTCTGCTTATGTAGGCTAATCCATATGAAATGTGCATTTCTCTCTATAGGCGCGTTCACTGCGAAGATGACGAGTCAGCATCGTCAACTTAATCTTTGCAGCCAACACTGACAAAGAAAACACTAGTTTATTGATAAACGATTAATGTCTCCTTGCTATATTTGACACATTCATAATCATTATTTTTGCAGTTCTTTGTGACAGCTGTTATGTGCGTTATTGGCAGCGTCACCCTCTGGTTACATGAACGCGTCACCACTGCATCAGCACCAAAAACATGGAGATTTTATTTTAGAGAACAATCGCACAACCTATGCGATATTCTATAATTAAATAAACTAATTGAATATTCAACAATCGTGACTCATCCCTGCATTGAATCTCTTGTTTCTTTTCCCAAATCTTCACTCACGTCTCACCCATTTTCTAAGGGGATTATAAACGTTTCTTCATTGGTTCGCTTTTAATTAGGCCTATTATATTCGCATTCTTTACTGTGGTAAAGTAGAAAAACGCTGTAGGACGGATAGCCTACATTTTTACTTGCACGTCAAAAATTATTTTTAACACAGTTTGTGCTTGTTATTAGACATCGTAAGGTGCGTCAAATTTATTTGTAGGCTAAACCGTACGTGTTTCACACGCGCAGGTGGTTTTAGTTTCGCTCTCTCTGGCAGCGCTCTCTCCCACATTCCTCTCAAAGTGCAGAGCGGTAGGCTTATCACGCATCTTTGTGTGGAAATTAAAAAAAAAAGTAAAAAAAAAAATATTTGAAATATTTTTTAAAAAAAATTGATTTCACTTTATTATATTTTTCAAATTGATTTCACTTTATTATATTATTTAAGTTACCATTATTTACTGATATTTATTTCAATGCATTACATGCTTTAGTGTGTCGTTTCTTTGACGGAATTGCTCAAATACACACTTTTTTTTTTTTTTTTTTTTTAAATAACCCCCCAACCACCGCACCACCGCCGGTTGTTGGTTAATTACCACCGTGGTGGTAAAAAAAACCTGCCACCATCACAGCCCTAACTGGGATGCCAAATCGTACCCTGGGCCTGAGTCAACAGGTCTGATTTTAGGGTAACCTCCCACGGAGGGCTGACTAACAGACAGACCATGTCTGATAACCATATCGAAGTGGGCCAAAACGGGGCCACCAGCAACAAATGTCTCACTTTGACTTTTACTCTGAGGAGGACTGCTGAGTGTAATCGAAATGGTGGTAATGCACAAAGCCTGGCCCTGGGCCACTCCTGAGCCAGAGCATCCAGTCCCAGAGGCAAAGGAGGAGACGGGGAGAACCAGAGTGGGGCAGTGTGTAGTCATGTTTGACGCAAACAAATCTACCTCTGCTCGGCCAAACAGCTACCATATGAGGCTCACCACTTGAGGGTGCAACCTCCATTCCCCCGGTTCCAAGCCCTGCCTTGAAAGCAGGTCTACTCCCAGGTTCAGATGGCCTGGAATGTGAACCGCCCTGACCGACAGAAACTTGGTCTGCGCCCAATGGAGGACACGCTTTGCCAACCTATACAGGGGATGTGAGTGTAGACCTCCTTGGCAATTCAGGTACGAAACTACAGTCATGTTGTCCGTCCTGACCAATAGGAGTACCCCTTCAGACAGGGTGAGTTTGAGTGCCAGAAACACTGCTAGCAGTTCCGAAGGATTTATGTGCCACCCGCAATGTTCCTCTTCCCAGACTCCAGAAATTGGGCGACCTTGATAGACTGCCCGCCAGCCTGTGAGGAATGCGTCTGTTGTGATCGTCTTGCAATGACAACACGCCCCCAGCTGGACTCCTCTGTAAAGGAGTGAAAGTCTCGACCACGGATGCAGAGCATAAAAGCCTCTGCGGGTGATCATTACTCTGCAAAACGGGTGGCAATGGGGTGTGATCCCTTGATTTTTGATCCACCACTGGAACGGTCGCATGTGGAGCAGGCCAAACTGAACCACAGGGGACGCTGCTGCCATAAGACCCATCAGTCTGCGGCACAAACCCACCTGGACTCGACATCCTGTCCTGAATTGACTCAGACAGTACTGCAATGACTGAACACGTGCAGGAGACGGCATCGTGTGAGAGTCTAGTTTTATGCCCAGAAAAGTTGTGTGTTGACGTGGCAGCAACACACTCTTCTGAAAGTTTATGCGTAAACCCAAGCTCCTCAAATGACTGAGTACCAAGTAGGAGCTGTCAAAATTGCTCAAAAATTATGTTTGAATATTCCTTATAAAAAAACACACATATATTTGAACTATTCGAACATCTGGTTGCGCATTTTGTCAATAACAGGACAAATTAATTCAAAGAGACATAACTACTTGTATAGGTAGTTTAAGTTTAAACATATTTGACAACGTATTACCTACACAAAAACAAGTAAATCAACTAATGGCCAAGACCGCAGATCTCACTCTCGCTCGCTCACTCGCACACGCAGGCACTCTTTCTCTCTCTCGCCCTCACCCTCACGCTCTCAGCGCATAACGGTTTAAATGAACAACAACAATAAACAAATGTTGAGCGCTGATCAAGAGTTTTGTGCAAGCAATTTAAGGTCGCGACTCTTGTCCCAAATATAGCAGGCTTCATTGAGTGATTGAAACAAATATTATTAACATTAATTGAAATTTTACAGTATATAGAACCGACATTGAACGCTCCGAGCGAGCTGTGCTGTGGTAAACATGGAACTTTTCCTTGACATGAAACGGTAAATAACTGTTCCACGGCTAGGGATACGGTACCTTGGTTCTATTGTTTGACAGAACTCCCTGAAGCCTGCCCCATCCACGACACTGATCGGTCTCATGTCCTTACAAATGAACAAAATTAATTTCTGCGTGATGGCCTCTTGTCGTGTTGCAGACAAAGAGCTTGTGGCGGGCGGTGCAAAATAAGTGTCAAGACGTGGCTGTTTAGCTGGAGTTCCACACATTATGCCATGCTCATTTGGGTGCACATTTTCGAGATGTGACCATGTTGCTAGTGGTCGAATGGTATGCTAACTGTATCTTACATAGCTTGCATACTACTTTATCTCGCGGCTCCACAATTTTACCTTCTACCAACCAAAATCCAAAGTACTTCCAGACATGGCTTTTTAGATTTTGGGGGGTTAAAATCACTTTCTCTGCTGTGGTCGAGTTGGACTCTGCACTTTCTGCCATCTTCCATGTAAGTCAACTTTCAGCAGTGACGTTGTGCCAGATAGTGCGACTCCTGTGACCTGTCCCTGACCCCTCAGGCAGCGCACCCACTCGCAAAGCAGACAGCCGCGCCTCTGCTACCGCGGGCGTGTTTTTTCCACATTCGAATATTAATTTTCACCTTCGAAATTCTGTTTTTTCAAACTATTCTAATATATATTCGAATTTAGAATATTCGTTGACAGCCCTAGTACCAAGTTTCGATGTACTTTTGCCAAGTCCTGAGATTAAGCTAATATCAGCCAATCGTCCAGGTAAAGATTCAGACGCCCTGGAGCTGCGTCCATACATTTTGTGAACGTTCGAGGAGCCAGAGCTATTCTGGGCCCGTCTTAGGGCCCCAGTCTCTGCGAGGGGGCTCCATAGGCGTTGGTTTACTTCGCTGTGCCTCACGGGGGCACTGCAGGGAAGACGAGCACGAACAGGAGACCACCACGAGTAGGTGGTTGTCGCTCTCCCTATGCCTACGTGGAATAAGCTAGAGGAAAACAGCAGATTGCTCTTTCGCTGATCGAAATTTTTCCACCACAGCGGTCACAGACTCGCCAAATAGACCGTCCTTGGACATGGGGGCATCCAACAGGAAGGTCTTATCTCTTTCTTTGATGTCAGTAAGAGTGAGCCAAAGGTGGCGCTCTACAGACACCATACCCATTGACCGGCTTACTGCTCGGGCAGCGTGCTTGGTAACTCTAAGCGCCAAGTCAGTGGCCCGTCTCAGCTCTTTAACAGCCTCTGGAGTCAGGCCTTCTCCCTAGTATTTTTGACAGAAAAGGTAGATTCGAGAATGGCCTGTAATTGACTAATTCTGTAGGATCAAGTTAAGTTTTTTTTAATAAGCGGTTTAATAATAGTCAGCTTAAAAGTTTTCGGTATGTGTTCTAATGACAAAGGTCCTCTTCTGAATATCATTAATTCCTCTATGACCTCTGGAAGAATCTCTTTCAGTAGCTTAGTCGGTATAGGGTCTAACATACAGTGAGGAAAATAAGTATTTGAACACCCTGCTATTTTGCAAGTTCTCCCACTTGGAAATCATGGAGGGGTCTGAAATTGTCATCGTAGGTGCATGTCCACTGTGAGAGACATAATCAAAAAAAAAAAAAAATCCAGAAATCACAATATATGATTTTATTTGTATGATACAGCTGCAAATAAGTATTTGAACACCTGTCTATCAGCTAGAATTCTGACCCTCAAAGACCTGTTAGTCTGCCTTTAAAATGTCCACCTCCACTCCATTTATTATCCTAAATTAGATGCACCTGTTTGAGGTCGTTAGCTGCATAAAGACACCTGTCCACCCCATACAATCAGTAAGAATCCAACTACTAACATGGCCAAGACCAAAGAGCTGTCCAAAGACACTAGAGACAAAATTGTACATCTCCACAAGGCTGGAAAGGGCTACGGGGAAATTGCCAAGCAGCTTGGTGAAAAAAGGTCCACTGTTGGAGCAATCATTAGAAAATGGAAGAAGCTAAACATGACTGTCAATCTCCCTCGGACTGGGCTCCATGCAAGATCTCACCTCGTGGGGTCTCAATTATCCTAAGAAAGGTGAGAAATCAGCCCAGAACTACACGGGAGGAGCTGGTCAATGACCTGAAAAGAGCTGGGACCACCGTTTCCAAGGTTACTGTTGGTAATACACTAAGACGTCATGGTTTGAAATCATGCATGGCACGGAAGGTTCCCCTGCTTAAACCAGCACATGTCAAGGCCCGTCTTAAGTTTGCCAATGACCATTTGGATGATCCAGAGGAGTCATGGGAGAAAGTCATGTGGTCAGATGAGACCAAAATAGAACTTTTTGGTCATAATTCCACTAAACATGTTTGGAGGAAGAAGAATGATGAGTACCATCCCAAGAACACCATCCCTACTGTGAAGCATGGGGGTGGTAGCATCATGCTTTGGGGGTGTTTTTCTGCACATGGGACAGGGCGACTGCACTGTATTAAGGAGAGGATGACCGGGGCCATGTATTGCAAGATTTTGGGGAACAACCTCCTTCCCTCAGTTAGAGCATTAAAGATGGGTCGAGGCTGGGTCTTCCAACATGACAATGACCCGAAGCGCACAGCCAGGATAACCAAGGAGTGGCTCTGTAAGAAGCATATCAAGGTTCTGGCGTGGCCTAGCCAGTCTCCATACCTAAACCCAATAGAGAATCTTTGGAGGGAGCTCAAACTCCATGTTTCTCAGCGACAGCCCAGAAACCTGACTGATCTAGAGAAGATCTGTGTGGAGGAGTGGGCCAAAATCCCTCCTGCAGTGTGTGCAAACCTGGTGAAAAACTACAGGAAACGTTTGACCTCTGTAATTGCAAACAAAGGCTACTGTACCAAATATTAACATTGATTTTCTCAGGTGTTCAAATACTTATTTGCAGCTGTATCATACAAATAAATAGTTAAAAATTCATACATTGTGATTTCTGGATTTTTTTTTTTTTAGATGATGTCTCTCACAGTGGACATGCACCTACGATGACAATTTCAAACCCCTCCATGATTTCTAAGTGGGAGAACTTGCAAAATAGCAGGGTGTTCAAATACTTATTTTCCTCACTGTTCATGTTGTTGATTTAGATGATTTAAAGAGTTTAGACAATTTTTCCTCACCTATAGCAATGAATAAATGGAAGTTTTCCTCTGGGACACTACAATGCACTGTCTGATGCGATGCTGTATTAGACAGTTGCATGGTTATAATTTTCTCTCTAATATTAACAATCTTGCTAGCAAAGAAGTTCATAAAGTCATTACTGCTGTGCTGTTTGGAAACGTCTGGGGTTGAAGCTTTATTTCTCGTTAATTTAGCCACTGTATCAAATAAATACCTAGGGTTGTGTTTATTTTCTTCTAAGAGGGTTGAAAAATAAGCAGATCTAGCCATTTTAAAGGCCTTTCTGTATGCAATAGTGCTGTCTTTCCACAAAATGTGGAAAACCTCTAGTTTTGTTTTCTTCCAGCTGCGCTCCAATTTTCGGGCTGCTCTCTATGGGGGCCCTGAGTGTGCTCATTGTACCACGCCCAACTGTCTAAAGTGTTGGAAAAGAGAGAGTCAATAGTTTCTGTTGGAACATGGAGTTCTTCTAAGCTATCTGGTATGAGGAGGAGATTAAACTGATCAGGAATATTATTTATAAAGCAGTCTTTAGGGGCAGAAGTGATAGTTTTTACTATATTTGTAACAGGGTGTTGGTTTTTTAGCCTTTACTGAATGGAGTATACTAGATAATGATCTGAGATGTCATCGCTCTGCTGCAGAATTTCAACGCCATCAACATTGATTCCATGTGACAACATTAGATCTAAAGTATGATTACGACAATGAGTGTGTCCTGACAGGTGTTGCCTAAAGCTGGGGACACTTAAAGGCGAACTCGGCAACTCTAGCGAACTCTAGTCACTTCTTCGCTGATTTTTCCTTTTGTTGTCCCATGTTTTCCCCACGAGCTCCCCCTACAGCTGTGGGGGGGCGTATATTTCACAACACGGTCGTAAAAAACTCACTTGCGGCGGCCTCCTCCCCCTCTCTACCGCTGCTCATGTGCGTTTGTTTTGATCGGAGCAAGCCAACTGTATCGTGTGGAGCTATGTCTACCGAGGTGGGTAATCTGGTAATACATCATACATGCGTGTGTGTTTATGTCGAATTGCCGTAAAGCAATTCGTGTTTCGCGCTCGTTCTCGCTTCTCACGAGACTTCCAATTTCTATCTTGCCGGGACAGTTGTCCCCAAGTTGCAAGGTTGGTTTTCCGCCTGGGAACGCTGGGGAGAGCGGGGAAAGTCACCAATATCACCATAACAGGTTGTTTAACCATCCAAATGATTTCTAGACAGTTTTAAGTTAAAAAAAGTTACCAAGTTCTCCTTTAACGACTGTCAGACCGATTATGAATGTAAATTGGTTGTTACGACTGATCATGCTCAAACGGACAGAGTTTGTTCCTTTTGCGCTCAGTCGGTGTTTAAAGTCATGTAGTGTGCGGTGTCTAAATATTCTAGTCTTAGAATTTAAGAGTAAGCTGTTGCCAGTCGTCCTCACAAAGATTTTATTAAATGTGTAATATTTGCAACTGGTGCCGGCGATTATGCTGAGAAGATGCTCTCCCTGTCTTCATTCATCAACTTGACCGTCAACATCATTCTTGTAATTTTATCAAACACATTAATTGTTGTAGGCTATTCAATTTGTTCTGCAGGTGGAAAAAAGTAAAAACAAAAATAAAATGGTATCTTATGTAGGCTATATAACTGCACTTCTGAATGTTAATTGAAATAGTCTAATGAATAAAAAAAAAAATCAAACTTGACATTTGTAAATAAAATAATTATATACACTTTTAAAATAATTATATACACTTTAATAATATCTAATATATTTGTGGAAATATAAGGAAATGCAGTTCCTTAAATATCTCTGCAGCTCTTCTGTCAAATGAAGTCATGCTTTCAGAGTTTCCAGTGTTGGCAGTCCTGTTAAATAGTTATGGGAGTGTTGTACATTTACTTTAGACTGATAAAAGGAAAATTAAAATATACAAATAACATTCTGAAAAAACAACAGTATTTTATTTTGTTTTAACCGGTAACTCTAGAAATGGAACGGAAAAATAGCCCAGCTTTTTTGCTCAGAACGAACCAATTAGTTTTTAATTCCTGATTTAAGAATAAAAGTCTACATTATTGTTTGATTATAGGTTTCAAAAGAATAGCTCTAGAAATGTTGTGATTAATGAAATTAATGAGGAAATGCATAATGAATTTTGTCTACTCAGGCGATAACAGCAAAAAGAAAACCAGTAGAAAAGAAAACCAATAGAACCAGTGTTGTTGGCAGGGTCTGCACAAATTGCACTGCAAATAAGTTGTGGCGGCTGTCTGTTGACATCCATGGTTTCGGTATAAGATCTTGCACAGTTGATTTTGGCAGAATGTCCCTTCGTGACTCACTAATCATTAAGTGTATTGTGTAGTGGACAGACTCAGTCGTTAGGTTTGTGCTCATCTCTGACTTTCAAAGAATAAAATCTGCTCCAGTCGATGGAAACAGTCTTTAAGTGTGTTGAGTTCAGTCTTAGAATGTTTCAGCTAGTCGTTAAGTGTGTCCCCGGCATAACTCCAATAGAGTTTAGAATGTCTCTAAATGCCAATCCCAATGCACGTTTTCCATTATGTAAGTGGATTCTAAAATCATCTATCTGCAGCCAGTACTAACTCTGATAGAAAATCAGTCTGTATGGTGGCCTGTATACAGTAGCCAGCACAAATGTCAAATGGGATTTATCACTTACACTAGATAGCATTACATAAAGGACCATCACATCAGAAGAATTATATTTGAAACTAGACTTCTTAAGTAATACTGAAGATATTACTATAAATTACAGCAACACCTCCCCCTTTGCCTTTCGGACGATGCTCGTGTTTTTAACTAATCTTGGGGGTAATCATAGCAAGCAGCTTTAAGTCTAGACAAAGTTCAAACAAGACAGACATTTTAGGGATAATGTAATGTACCTTATTACACAGCTTTTCACCACATGAATAATGATGGGGACATGAAATATTGATAACTGAGGCGAAGATGGCAGCAGCTGACTTCAAAATGTGATAAGAGAGAAAAGAAGCACTGGCCTCAAATAGCCATATGAATGTCATTATATAGTGTTGCTGTTGACAATAGTAATTATTAGGGAATACCTGACCTCAGAATGTCATGACTGACCAATCAGAACAAAATATTTCAGAGTGCTGTTTATTAACACATATTGAACATTGTTTTCTTTTTCTTTTTTTAAGTTGTTACTCCTAAAGCTTTATGGATGGAAATGTAATTATGTGAATTAACATATTGGGTGCTACATTCTCCTTTCTGTTGTCAGATATGTCAAAACCACAGCAAACGCCACTGTAGACCACCTCTCCAAATACCTGGCTCTCCGCATTGCTCTGGAGGAAAGTCAGAGTGACACGCAGGGGAACAGAAATATAGAGGGAGAGCCGGGAGCTGGCAACAGTAGTAGTAGTAGTCTGCAGGATGTCAGTGAAAAACAGTTTACTATCTACATCTGCACAGCACGAGGACAGTTCTCTGTGAGTCACACTGCCATCAGTACTCTAATTACAGAGAAATCAGAGTTTGGCTTGTCTTATCTTTATCATTTCTGTCTTTCAGACACTAAATGGCTCTTTGACTTTGGAGCTGGTGAATGAGAAGTTCTGGAAGGTCTGTAAGCCTCTGGAACTCTTCTATGCTCCTACACAAGACCAGAAGCAGCAGCAGGAGAATCAGACACCTCAACTAGGACATATGGATGTTATCTAAATTATCTTTAATCTAAAGGCGAATAACGGTCTCTTTATACAATTGTGACTAACTCTTGAGTTTAGAGACAGTTTATCAAGATCACCATAATCCTGCTGCACAGACACATGAACCTCCAGTCTAGACCAATGCTACTCAAACCTGTCCTGGGGACCCCCCTCCACTGCACATTTTGGATGTCTCTCTTAATGGACGCACCAATTTTGGGTTTTGCAGTCTCTACTAATGAGATGATGAGTTAAACCAGGCGTGAAATGAGGGAGAAATCTAAAATGTGCACTGGCGGAAGGTCCCCAGGACAGGTTTGAGAACCACTGGTCTAGTCAACTAGTCAGTCCACACCACTGAAGGACTGGAGAGATAGGCATGTAGATCAGTGTTGCCCACCCATTTTTTTCGCATGTACCATAACAAAGCAATTACCATAGACAAGGCAATAAACGTAAATTTTTAGAAACGAAGGGTTTGCTCCAATAGCTACACTTGTGGTCTTGGACACTTGAGAGTGTGTGCATGCAACAGGAACAACATGTGTAAGACTGTTTGAGGTATGAAAAATGCCAAAGCTCAGTGCCCTTAACACACACTAAATTCACACTCTCTCTAATATTGCATCGCAGCTGTATTTGAGGATAAGCGTATCCCATCATTTATCATCGTCAGAAACTCACATGGCCCAAAATTGTGATGTCAAGAAAAACTTTCCAGTGCAAGTTAAATAAATTAGATACTGCATATAATTTGGCATGTGTATTTTGTAAAATGTTTGCAACTGCTTTTCATAACTTAAATTAGAAGCACCACAATTTATAATCTTGTTACAAATTATCTTCCTCCAAACTTGAATCCACCAAAATCAAAATATGAAATGTAAATACAGCTTTGTAAAAACACACACACACACACACACACACACACACACACACACACACACACACACACACACACACACACACACACACACACACACACACACACACACACACACACACACACACACACACACACACACACACACACACACACACACACACACACACACACACACACACACACACACACACACAAACAAACAAACAAACAAACAAACAAACAAACACACAAACACACAAACATGCTATTGCCATTTTTTCACTATGATGTGTTACATTAGGGAATCAAAGTTCTACACACACTTGTGGTTTTCACACCCACTTGAACACTTAGGCCAAATACATGGAATACATCATGCAAGTAGACAAGTAGTGAAGTGCAAAGACCACAAGTGTTGGTAATAGGGCAGACCCTAAATTCAAGTAATTTGCAGCTGTTGTATGGTGGCATGTTATAGAGTCTCAGCTTATATTAGTGAAATACAGTATGTATAAAAGTTTATGAGTCGTCAAAAAAATACCTCTGAACTGTCTATACTGAAGGATCTGAGGATTCTTGGTAGCAACCTGTGTGTGTAGCCCAAAAGAGTGGCCATGCATTTGTATCATTTCATTTGTTTTTGTTCATTTATACTAATTTATCACATTTATTCATATAGTCATTTAACGATTTATATTCTCATTTTTACAATCACTTAATGTACTGCTTCCTGCTTTCCCCCTGCCTCTGGGGTTGATACAATGCAATATGTTCCGCCTCCTGTGCAGATGTAAGACAAAACAGCTTCTGATGGGATCTGGTAAAGATACTGGATCCAATATTCCCAGTGGATTGGGGCATTTTGACCATGTTTAGACCGCCTGCAAAAAAATATATTTTTTGCAAATCCAGATGGGTTTTTGAAAGTCTGAAAAAAAAAAAAAAAAAAAAAAAAAACCACACGAAATAAGATAATTTTTTTTTTTTCCAAACCTGATTCAAACCACATTTGGAGGTGGTTTGAAATGCGATGCAAATCAGATTATAAAAAAATTTTTTTACAGATGCGTTTCAGTTTGGGCACACTGGCTCCACGAATCGGATTTTCGGATTTCAAATGTTTTTTTGCGTCACTCTTAACGTGACACAACGATAACGTCAAAACCTGTGACAGACACACTGCACGTGACTACAGCACGGAACATCACTATGGGTGTTTCTCAAATGGAAGCCTGCATCCTACTGAGACTGCGTCCTTCCTAGTTCAGTCCATCTGAGGCTTGTTGTCTAGTGTCCTCAGCAATTAAACGCTAGAATGAGACGGTCTAATAAGAGCGCATGGTTACGTCACACGTTCCCACCCACACGGTCATGGCACGAAAATACTATTAAAACATAATTTTGGAAAAATACTTTGAATTACAAATCTTTATATTAACTGGCTTTTTATTAATGCAATACAGCAAATGACAGCCATCTGCAGTCTCCCAGTGGCCCACATTGTCAGTTTAGTGTTGGTGATTAATTTACAGCAAAACAAAAGATAAAGTCTATGCTTCCATGTCCGAAAACATTTTTTTTGTCTTACATTTCATAAACTTGGACAAGCTCAGTACCGACTCGGTTTTCTTCAGTTTATTTTTGTGAATTGGAATGTGTGCAAAGCATTGTGGGTGATGCTGCGAAGGATACATCTAATGCATCCTTCAAAACAGGCCGAATGAAGGATGCGAAATGAAGGCTGCCTTCCAAGAATCCTTCAA
Organism: Squalius cephalus; assembly: GCF_949319135.1. Taxonomy (NCBI): domain Eukaryota; kingdom Metazoa; phylum Chordata; class Actinopteri; order Cypriniformes; family Leuciscidae; genus Squalius; species Squalius cephalus. The sequence continues at coordinate 23,379,522 of NC_137129.1, forward strand.
ATTGAGATTTCTTCAGCGTCGTTTGATGACGTGGCAGCCGAAATATGCAGCCTTCATAAGATGCAGCCTTGAGTTCTGCACTGTGACTCGACAGGGTGCATATTTGGAGAGTGAGATTTGAAGCACCTACATTTTTCTTTCTCCTGTTTTGAAAGACTTGTCTGAAATGTTGGTACGCTTATGTCGTTTACCAAAGCAACCCAGGCAGATACATTGATTATGTCTGGAAACAAATCCTTTTTGATCGCTTGCAATTAATAGTGAGAACAGTCTGAAAAGATCAGATTGGAGAAAGAAAAAAAAAAAAAAAAATCTGATTTGCCTGCAGTCTGAACTTAGCCTTTGCAGCACAGTGGACAGAATCCAACAGTGAATGACTGTTTACAATAATCAAATTGACTTAATATAGTCTTGATTTTAAATGGAGGTGAATGCAGTAACAAATAATCAGACTAAATTATTTAAAATCTATTGACACTAGGGGTGTAACGATACAGTCATGTCACGATTCCATACATATCACGATGCAATGTTATTGTGATACTCCAAAACATATGATAAAAGGTTAACAAAAAATGTACTGTTGATTAAAATGCTAAATTTGGTTTTACAGTGGGAGTGTAAATGAATTAGCTTGGACTTGGTGCTGGAAACCCAAAGCACAGGACAATAGTGACACCAGAATAAAAATATGATTCTGAAGTTGAATATACAGAATTATTTTAGAAGAATATGCTTGCACTCTGTCACTGAGTAGATATATTTAAAATAATATAAGCCACTTTTTACTGGCAACATTAGACATTATGAAGACCCACAAATATTCCCTCATTGCATTATTATACATTATTCAACATTATATATATATTAGTTTAATGTAGTTTTTTTTTTTTTCCTCACAGTAATTTTTATAAAAACTATCCACAATACATATTGATAAATTTTTGTATTGTGGTATAATGTGACAATATTGTTACACCCCTAATTGACAACACTAATTAAACTCATAACTTCTGTTTTGTAAAGATTCTTCCAAATAGCCTCTGGTTAGAAACAACTGACATAGAGATCTATTTACATTCTATCCCTTCATGCTACCGTTTTAAAGTATAGTAGCATCTTCTAATCTAAATTGATTTGAATTATCAATCAATCAATCAATCAGTTTATTTATAAAGCACAAATAAGCACAACTTCCGTTGATCCAAAGTGCTGTACAGAGGATAAAAAAGACATGACGCAATACACTACAAAGATAGCAACAAGACAGTTGCTTCAACATTCAATTTGCATACGACAGATCAAATAAAAATGTCTTTAACCTCACTTTAAAAATGCCCAAAGTTGGCGCAGCTCTGATTTCAGGAGGGAGGCTATTCCAGTCTAGGAGCGGCACTAGAAAAAGCCCTGTCTCCTCTAGTCTTAAGTTTTATTCTTGGAACCACCAGAAGGCCTAAGTTCGCAGACCTAAGAGCTCTTGATGGTTGATGAACAGTCAGTAAGTCCGTGAGGTATGATGGAGCCATCCCATGTAATGACTTAAAAACTAATAATAAAACTTTAAAAGTGATTCTATAGCGCACTGGCAGCCAATGGAGTGACTTAAGGACAGGAGTTATATGATCTCGTTTTCGAGTTCCTGTCAGAACTCTTGCAGCGGCATTCTGGACTATTTGAAGGCGGTTAATGGATGATTCACTGATCCCCACATAGAGCGAATTACAATAGTCCAGCCTTGTAGAGATAAAAGCATGTATGACTTTTTCAAAGTTAGAGAATGAGAGTATAGACTTAATTTTTACCAGAGTTCGTAACTGGTAGAAGCTTGATTTTACAACTTGATTGACCTGTCTATCAAGCTTTAGGGCACTGTCTAGTACCACTCCCAAGTTCTTAACATATGGCTTCACATATGGTGTCAAGGTACCAAGATTTATATTTGTTGTATCGTGTAGACTGGAAGGTGTAAACACTATAACCTCGGTCTTTTCCTCATTCAAACTTAAAATTTTTTGCGACATCCATGCTTTCACCTCCTCAAGGCAATCAGCCATCTCTTCTAGATTCTTTCCATGGTTAAGAGGAAAATACATTTGTGTGTCGTCTGCATAACAATGATAACTCAAGTCATATTTTCTAAAAATAGTACTCAAAGGAAGCATATATAAAGAAAACAGCATCGGAGCCAGTGTGGAGCCTTGAGGAATTCCCCATGTTAACTTTACTGATGAAGATCGGTAGTTACTAATGTTAACTGAAAAACTCCTGTTTGTAAGATAAGACTGAAACCAATGTAATACTGGGCCTCTGATGCCCACTATGTGTTCTAGCCGAGATAGCAGGACATTGTGGTCTACCGTATCAAATGCAGCACTTAAATCCAGGAGTATCAATGCTACAGAATCTCCAGAGTCAGTGGCTAAAAAAATTTCATTGAGCACTTTAACAAGTGCCGTTTCCATAGAGTGAAATTTTTTAAAACCAGATTGAAATATATCAAAGATTTTATTTTCGTTCAAACAAGTTTCAAGCTGACATAGAACTACTTTATCTAAAATTTTTGTTAGAAATGGGAGGTGCGAAATAGGTCTAAAATTTGATAGATTCGATGAGTCTAAATTTGGCCTCTTTAGTATGGGTTGCACTGACGCATGTTTTAAACGCTCAGGGACAACTCCCAACTCAAGGCATCTATTTACAAAGTGTAGGAGTGTCGTACTCACTACATTGAACACTTTTTTTAAATAGTCGTGCTGGGATAGTGTCTAATGGTGATCCTGTCGGTTTTAGCTGCTTCACTGTGTCATTTAAAAAAGTCATAGTGATTGGTGTAAACTTACTGAGTCTGCCGGTGTAATTTAACTCAACTGCAGGATTACCAGTGATCAATTGCATGTTATTTCTAATTCCAGCTATCTTGTCTATAAAAAACTTGCAAAACCGCTCACACATAGCCACTTTATGAAAGTGAATGAATTATGGGAACATAATCAGAATTCATGGGATACATTGATGTAGTGGCTAAAATGAGATTTGTTATTTTCATTGCTATTTTATAATTGGTTTATTGAACATATTTTACCCTTGCCTTGAAAAATGCACCATGCATCCCCCCCATCAATAAAAACACATTTATACTTGACTACACTGTTGAACTTAATGAATCTGTGGTTTCATCGTCTAAATTAAAATTGTCGTAATTTAATCACCTTTAAGTTGTTTCAAACCTGTGAATTTCTTTCCTCTGCTTATCACAAAATATGATATTTTAAAGAATGTCAGTAACCAAAGCTGATGGGACCCCGTTGACAACCATAGGGGGTATGGTTGTCAACGGGGTCCCATCAGCTTTGGTTACTCCCTTTAACTGCTTTCTCAGCTAAAGTGCCTTTATTTGATACTTGCAAACTTTTCTTTTTCTTTATAATGTTTTATTTTTTTATCCTAATTGAGAATTAACAGATCATAGCTGTACTAATATTCCAGGGACATGGATTCTGCAGAATCCATAAAATCACTCCCTCCTTACTGAGGGGATTGGGGGTAAAACATTGTTAGTTATTTTTTTCCTAACTTATGACAATGTTAGAAAAAAATCATGCAAATCGGGCATACAATTACAAATTTGGTTGAGACCAATGGAGACCAAGACACCAAATGGCTGAACAGTTCAGTTTTATTTTGAGTTTACTTCTTCTTGGACACACCCACAGTACGACCGCGACGACCAGTAGTCTTGGTGTGCTGACCACGCACACGCAAACTAAAGAAAAAAAAAAAAAGACAGTCAGTAAGTAAAACAATTATATCACATTTAATGATTGGTCATAAGGATTTTGAAACTTATATTTGAGTTGACCATTAAAGATAGGACCTTTACAGATAATTATTAAAAGTAATTTAAAAAAGCACCCTGTGCCAAACATCACTGGACCTGATTGCATCAGTTTCCAATGTAATCACGGCTATTGTAACAAGTGTTGCATGTATACAAGTTGCTGCATCTCTGATCACATAAATAATTTCCTCATTAGTTCTTCATTTTCCTAAAATCAATGACATCAATTAGTTATTTCACTGTACTGCAGGAAAATATTTTCAGTGAAACTCACCCCCAGAAGTGACGGAGACCACGGTGAGCCCTGATCTTCTTCAGCCTCTCCAGATCTTCTCGGAGTTTGTTGTCCAGACCGTTAGCAAGAACCTTGGGAAAACCACAACATTAACCTCATTTTCAAAATACCTGAAGTGACGGGAATCCATGAACCGCATTATTAGACTGTTTTCTAAGACCGATTCTGATCCCCGATCACCCGATCCTTACGATCAATCGGTCCATGTGCATGTGACAGCATGTCTGGCAGGGAAATCCTTCAACCATTCATTGACCATAAAACATGGCTTATCATTTGAAACATGTTAGTAGCCTAACGTTAGCCACTTTCACATTGCTGGTCTCTAACATTTTCCAAGATAAATCAGTCCCTCCAGTTTTTAATATATATATATATTATATATTATATATTATATATATATATATATATATATATATATATATATATATATATATATCACACATTTCTGGAAATTACCACCACCAATTTTTTTTTTTTTTTGTGTGATTTAATCGCAAAATCCTGGTAGGACTGATAAATGTGCACTATTGTTAGATGCATATCCAAATGTTCGTGCAGAGTGTGAAAGCTAAATTAGTGCAGCGCTTACGTTACATTTAACAAAGCCCGTAAAAGTCCTTTGCAAAACTCACAAGTGTAAGGGAAAAGCCAGTGAATTTAACACTCCATAGAAATGTATTTTTTTCCGAAGTGTAGACAACTTAGTGTTAACTAATAATTGTTACTGGTACTACCAACAAAATATTAGTGCATTCCTGGAACTTGGCGTTGTTACACTACATCCTTATGCATCGCTTTCTGCCAGGACTTTTACGTGTTTTCCCCAAATCACGGAAGTGACCTCGACGTCCGGGTTAGCAGTAGCATAAGCCATCAGGCAAGTGTTATTTAAATAAACTCCTGATGTACTTACAAACTTTCCAATGCCTCGTTTTATGAGTACAGAACCTATTTGTACTACTGTAGAAGTTAGGTACCATTCTGGGCATTTTTAGTGGGGTAATTTACGAGATACATCTTTGGATCCATAAGCGCCTGCACTAAGCCATTCGGCTGATATCTTTAAATAAGCTCTAACTTTAATAATGTTTGACCAAAGGAAAAAAGCTTCTGGGGTGTTTGGCTCGAGGTCATGGTGCAAAGGACCCTAGGTTGAAATTACTCCGAACCATCCCTTTAACGTACATTTCTCTCTAATAGGCACATCCATTATACTGGAGATTACAAGCCTGCATCAACGTCTTTGCAGCCAATAGACTCAGATAACACTGGTTTATTAATGAATTATTAATGTTCTGCCAGTCTCTTGAAGACTTGAACTCCAAACTCTGGAGGGCACGAAATATCTAATTTTGCAGTCAGATTTGCACTGATACAAGACTTTATCACACCCAAAAGCACAAAAAAGGCACTCCAATCATACCTGACTGTATTTTCCATCTTTAATGTCCTTCTGTCTGTTCAGGAACCAGTCAGGGATTTTGTACTGGCGAGGATTCTGCATAATGGTCACCACCCTTTCAACCTGTTCAATAAATAGAGCAAATTGGTTTTGTTACAATCATGTTATTTGCAGTTAGATGCAGTGCATCCCTATACTTAAAGTGAATTTTACACATTTAGGTCATTCCGTGTTAAATAAAATTTTGGACACTCCCCCGGCACTCATTTTTGATTTTGTTAATATTTTCCTGAAGACAGACAAATATAGTGATAAAAGCTAAAATATTAAATGTTGTGAATGTATATTGACTGAGGAATCCACTATTTTGTTTAGGGGGTCAAAACGACAATTTTCACCTGATATTATCCCCCTGTAATTTGGCTCCAAATCTCATGTGAAAATTTTAATTTTGACCACCCTCTACAAAATAGTGGATTACTGTCATGGATACTGTCATTAAATGTCATGGATGTATTGTTTCTTTATTTCTTTAACCAGACAAAAAAAAAAAAAAAATCATCAAAATGTTTTTCAAGTGAAAAGTTTTGAAATAAACGGCTAGCCTACCTAATTTATCAATCATCTTTGGCAGTTCTTAATACATTCCGATTGAAAAAATTCAGATTTTTTCCTCTCATGTGGCACAGATCGGATATGACCGGTGAACGTGTAAGCAGGAAAAAACCGCATGGATTCCGATTTTCTCAGATCGGATTCAGGCCTCATTCATGTGGTAATAAATCGGATATGAATCGGATACGTGCATTTGCGTCTGCCATGTAAGCAGACAAATCGGATATTCCCCAGTAAATGCGAGTCGTACGTCATTAAAAAAAGTAACGTCAACTCAGGTGGACACCACCAACTGAGAACACATGACTTATTATAGGCGCGATGGAGGTCGAAGGCTCAACACAGTGGAGTAATTTTTTCTACACCTTACGAGAGCAATGTTTTGCTGACCTTTGAAAATAGTGCGGAAAGCAAAACACTGCATAATTAGAGATGCGCAGATGAGCTCCAACATCACCTGAATCCTCAGCCAAAAACAAATCATCCACCCGCACCAATAATTTTCTCTGATCCGCCATCCGCACCCGATGGTCAAAGTTATTATTCTTATGTGTTGTTAGCGTGAGGATAAATGGATGATCATCACCTTCAACAGCGGACTCGAGGCGACGGTTGATGCGCGCATCTAATACAATGATGAATGAGCGCTGCTTTTAAATGAACATTTCTTCAAAACAAAAATATTTGACAATTTCATTTTCTTAATGGCATAAACAGGCTTTACTCCCTTAAAACTTAAACTGGACTGGAACATGCTCATATTTTAGAGAATGTAACGTATTTTTCGGACTATAAGTCGCTCCGGAGTAGAAGTCGCATCAGTCAAAAAATGCGTCATGAAGTGGAAAAAAACATATATAAGTCGCATTTATTTAGAAATTTATTTCACAAAATCCAAGATCAAGAACAGACATTTAATCAGGAAAGGCAAGTTATTCAACTACACAGTAGCACACAGAACAACAGGCTGAATAGGTGTCCGGTATGTTAACGTAACACATTAACAGTTATTCAGCTACACAATAGCATAAAGAACATATACCTGGGAGGCTGAATAGGCTACATAGGCCAGCGAGTCCAACAAGCAAGTTACCAGTAAACAAGTTCACCAAGCTCCCGCGATCTCATTCCTCATCATTTTCTTCATCATTGGTGTCGCTTCTGAACAACTCCGCCAACTAGAGCGCCCTCTCGCGGCTGTAGACGGTAATGTTTTCTCTTGGTTCATCTCAGTCTGAATTAATTTTGATATATAAGTCGCACCTGACTATAAGTCGCAGGACCAGCCAAAACAAAAAGTGCGACTTATAGTCCGAAAAATACGGTAGTTAATATTTTCGTTAATAATGATTTATCTATCCACCCGCGACCCACCCGAAATTAATCAGAATGTTATTTTTATTAGCCTACTTAACCCGCCCGATCCGTGGATTATCCGCAGAGCCCCCGTGGATATAACCGCGATCCGCACATCACTATAATAATTTTGTCTGCTTCTGCATCCATTGCATATCGAGCTGTTTTACTTCATTTTCCGGGCCAGAACGTCTACATTTGGTTGTTTTGGCAGTGTATAGTGTAAATGCAAATATCGGATACGGGTCACTTTTAAAAGATGATGTAAGCGGGTCGTCAAAAAAAAAATCAGATATAGTCAGCAAATCGGAATTGGGCATCAAGACCTTGCAGTGTAAATGCAGCCTAAGACTATCAGAGGCCCCTGGGCTTTACCTCTTGAGGGGCCCTTCATACACCAGAACTATTATGTACATTCACTCAATCTTTTTAATCACAAAGCAGAAGTTAACAGCCTTTTATTTTACAGGAATAAATGCCATGAACAAAACGTTCAAACCTATAGGTCTGTCATTTATCACTGCATGGACTACATATTGGCACACAGTCCGAACTACAGTAGTCAACATTTGAAGTGGATCAAAACCTTTCAACAAAGTTCAAAAGCCCCTATAGACTGCGCTTTCTTCTTCCTTTTGTTCAGTTTTGGACTGCTGTCTTTAACTGAAAGCGACGCACACATCCGATGTGCAATTCTTATGCGAGTTGCTAGAAGCGGCCCGTCTTGACACGTCGAGCAGGATTTTAAACATGCATTCAAAGCAAAGCCTTAAAGCGTAATTTTAAAGTGATAGTCAACAGTTTTTACAGCATCACCGGGGCCCTGGGCTTAAGCCCAGGTAAGCCTGTGCATTAATGCGGCAATCAGTTGTGAGGGCAATCTTTTCAACTGATCTCAGCAGCACCTTCAGCACTTTCACAACTATTTTCTAAACAGCTGTGCCTCCTGATGGAATGTTGTAGTCAGACTGAATTAAATTGATCAACTCTCGAAAACCATCACCTTTGACGACACTGATAGGCAACACGTCATTGGCAATCATTTTACAGTCATTCCTTTTAAGCTTCAGTTTTTTCACAGCTAAAATGAAGGTTATCATTGGTTTTATCATTGGCTTCTTATCCATAGTCTTATTGACAATACAATTATATATTTTTTTTTACCGTGTTTGGGATACATCACAAACAAAGCAATGTCAACTGTACCAAATATTAGAACGTTCTCCGTTGACTTAAGCCAGTTGCCTTTACAATAGTTACTAGTCAGACTGTATGAACATGATCCCAGCTGTAAGCCATGTCACACAGTAGGATCCCATTTGTCATTAAAGTCAGACTGTGCAACAGTTAAAACTCATTAAAAAGGACTCACAAGAAGACTCGTCCAGAGTTTTACGTTAATCCATGACACATTCGTTGACAATGAGCTGCATATGCAGGATTGAAATGTTGGTTAGCAAAGAAAAACAATCTCTTGATTTTGATCATGGCTTAAAAAAAAGTGTGGAGCAAGTGGTGGTTAGTTGTTCTTGCACCAACTACATCACCAGATTCTGCGCTCCTATTGGTTTTTGATTTGATGGTCATCATAGAAGCCACACTGCAGGAGTATGCCCCAAAACTTCTGACACTGCCAGAATTTGCAAATCATGTCTCAGATGGGCAAATCATAGTGTGCACCCAGCTTTAGAATTTTAATAATTATTCCACTTCTATAAAAATAACAGTAAACAATTATTTTAACAGTCATATGGCTGATTTTTGTGTTGTTGGTAAAAAAGATAAATCTATTTAAATTAGAGCCCGACCGATATATCGGCGGGCCGATATTAGGCAGTTTCCTAACTATCAGTATCGGCATTTATAACGGCCGATAAATTAATATTTAACCTGTTAAGCCTCACCAGTGCGTCGGCGCACTGAAGCGTTTTTTTTTATATATAGCTCAAAGTTACTATCAGATTTAATGTTATACTTCGACAAACTATACATCATTAAAAAGATATAAGACTCAAGTTTCAGTATTTGACCACTATTGTATTCTGAGAAACTTATAGCGACAGTTATTTCTTAATTTGTGTCAGGAGTTATGAAATGAAAAAATGAGTCGATACCTTTGATATGAATTATGCGCGTCAGCCTGTTCCATTCATAAAAAACTCCCGTGCTGTCGTCATGACAGCGATACACAAAACAACGTCCCTCAGGGCTTTAGCTCAAATGTGCAGATTTGGAGAAATATTGATATATTCTCATAGATTCACATCATATTTCTATAGACAGGAATAATATTTATTGAATTTATACCCAAATGCGTCGATGTAATCATTATGAGCGATTGGATACTCTGATACTGTGTTTTCAATCCATACCAACAGCCTGAGGGCGCTATATGCACAATAATTGTCCATATATGGAACATGAAGAAGAGCCATGATCATGTGACATTCCAGGACGTCACTGATACACACAAAGCTACAGAGTTCGCGCTGTAAAATGCAGATACAGATGTTTTGAAGATAATAAACATGATTGCAATGATATTTGAGTTACCTGTGTTTTTCAAGACATGCCAGGTATTTTCATAATAATAGATTATATTTATAATGTAATGCTAATCTATATAGACTATCATTGTGCAGAACAGTACAATAGTATATTTTCTGTCTGATTTTTTTATCTGAAGCCAAATTAGATCACAGAAGATTATTTAAAATACTCCACTTGCGTTATAAAAGTGGTTTTAATCTCATAAATGGTCGTGTATTGATGGTGTGCTAAGCCAGTGGTTCCCAATCCTGGTCCTGGGGACCCACAGCTCTGCACAGTTTGTATGTCTCCCTCATTTAACACACCTGATTCAGATCATCATCTCGTTAGGAAAGAGCTCTATGAACTGAACTGGGTGTGTCAGATAAAGGAAACATATAAAATGTGCAGAGCTGTGGGTCCCCAGGACCAGGATTGGGAACCACTGTGCTAAGCTAACATGCTAGCTAGCCCTAGGTGCACCTGCAACCTAGAAGTTATACTTTTATGTTTTTTTGAATGCTTACTGAAAGTTTCTTTATTCAAGAATGTTCTTTATTCTTTATTTAAAATGTGAGGTGAACTTTGAGAAAATAAATTAGGGACTGAAACCCTGTAGCCAGTCGTTAGTAACTATAATGCAGACAAAAGAAATGCATATTTCGAGCCATAACCAGTCTGGAGAGGTGTGAATGTGTGCAGGGGGAGACTGAGACTGAATGGGGCTCGTTTGCACCACAAAACAATAGAGACAATATACTGGATAGATGGTTAGAAGATGGCAATAAACATCAGAAGCATCTTAGAGTCAAATCAAAATAAAGTCACATGACATGGTCTTGAAAAACATTTAACTAAATACAGAGTTTTGGACTTATTATCTTCAGATTTTAAACATAAAATGTTTAGACATGTGGCTTTAGCTGTAGTGCATTTCTAGATTGCTCCAGTGCCAACTTCAATTTTATTTTCATGAGGATGTTTCATAAAAATTAATTTCTAATAACTTTACAAAACTTTGAAGCTATTTATAACAATTTTTGTCATTATGATAATAATTAATTCTACATTTACAATAAACTGCCAGGTGTCAGCTTTCAAATGAGACCATACTTGTGCTTTTAGTACAAAGGGTTCATGAACTGTATCTGTTTCAGTTTGGGTATGTCATTTCTGGGGATTTTTCAAAAGTGGGGTTGCAGCTTAACAGGTTAAAAAAAATGCAGCTTGCAGTGATTTATGTAAGGATGGCGCTGCCAATAAAGCACCTAAAAGCTGTTACAAAGAACTGGCAAAAGTGGCAAAAAAATAACAGCCGTGTCCGGTGTAGACACAGTGTTAAAGCTCATTCTGCTACGTTACAATATCAAGCAATATTCCAATAATTTATGTAATTATAACACTTTATATTAGAGCCCGACCGATATATCGGCAGGCCGATATTATCGGCCGATATTAGGCATTTTCAAAACTATCGGTATCGGCATTTATAACGGCCGATAAATGAATATTTCAAAAATAAAATAAAAACGGACGAAACACCCTTCAACCATGTTATGAGTGTTGGCGTTGTATAGTTTGTCCACCAGAGGGCACTCTACACCGTCCCTGTTGGCAACACTCGTGTATAACGCGCCACACATTCTGCAACCTGCTGATCCAGCCTGAGGCGGGCAGAGAGAACCGCGAGTGAGATCATCGGTGAAGTGTGTTCATGGTGAGTTGGTCACGACTCACGAGACATACATTGCTTGAATAACAATTAAAAGAACATCCCTATCAGTTCTCTTAACTCAAATAAGGATGACAAAATTCGTGACTCATGTCCAGTTTTGCTGCGGTTAAATAAGCCGAGAGTGAAGCTGAACAACGCGACGTAGGCTATATTCACATAAAATGTTAACACTGCAGTTCACAAAAGTTCATAATGTGCATGTGCTTTAATGCTTTGTCGGTTAAACATTTAATTTTAAATGCTGACGCGCTGTTCTAACGTGTGCGTTTCTCAGCGCGTACATGTGAAGGTCACATGCACTAAAAGCCTTTCTACCAGCGCCTGGATACTGGACTAAGTTATCTTTCGAGTATTATTGTGCTAATACTGTTAAATACACACAAGATTTACATAAACAAAGTCGGTTGTCTAAAGTGAAGGCAAAATTGAGAGAAAATCCTGCTTGTCAAATGCGTGTACATTAGACGTGTCGTGCTCAGCTCTTAAAGAGACAGTAGCCATTGTAAACACATTGCCGCTTGTCCTTAAAGGGATAGTTCACCCAATAATAAAAATGATCTCATTATTTACAGGCACTCTAATGTTGTTCCAACTGTATTAATTTCCTTCTAATATTTTTCTAATATTAATAGTTTGAAGAATGTGGGTAACCAAACAGTAACTGGTCCCCATTGACTTCCAAAGGAGAAAAATATACTATGGAAGTCACTGGGGTACATCAACTGTTTGGTTACCCACATTCATCCAAATAACTTATTTTCAACAGAAGAAAAAAACAACTTGAGAGAGTAAATTATGACAATTTGAAGTTGTTGTCAATTTGAATGTGAAATTGTTGTTTTTGTTCAAAGGACTAAACGTTTAGTCTTAAAAAAAAATCTTAAGTTTGTATTTTTATACATTTTATTTATCAGAACTTTAATATATTTTGATGTTCCTCTGTTCTGTTGTGACAATAAAAGAAACAAGTTTCTTTTTAAAATGCATTATCATATTATTTTAGTTAAAACTCATAAATAACTACAAATAACTAATGTTAGGGAAATTTGTTAATGTTTTGTTGCGCGTTTCTGAAAAAAAATAAAAAATATCGTCCGATATATCGGAATATCGGATTTTAAAACCAACAAATATTTGTACCGGTATCGGCCTTCAAAATCCTTTATCGGTCGGGCTCTAGTACCCATCAAAAGTTTGTACACACCAATTGTAAAGTGTGTCCAAACTTACTGTACTATAATACACATAAATAATATTTAGGGGTGCACGATATATCGGCCGGCGATATAATATCGGCCGATATGGTCATTTTTTTTACACATCGGTATCGTTCCGATGTCAAAAAATGGCCGATGTGAACAGGCCGATATTTGACGTGTGAAGTTGAAGATGAAGTTGACGATGCTGACTCGCGGTCTTAGCAGTAGTGAACTGCCTGAGAGAAATGCACATTTGATACAGATGACATAAGCAGAGAACAGTCTGTTTTCTTTCATTTTGAATTGTTCTGTTTAAAAATAGATGTTTCAAGCTTTCTATATATGTCTTAGGTCTGTGAGGCAGGTAGGTTTCGGTTCATTTGAGACGCGCTTCAGTTCACGCGCCGTCGCCTGGCATGTCCTGATATTTTCTAATATTTACTTCTTATTTATTTTGGATGAAACATTGATCAAAATTAAGATACAATTAATACAAAACGAAATTAAATTTAAAGACAGGCTTTGTGCTTTCTGTTTGAGGTCTCTGTGAAAGTTTTAAAGCTGTCTTTTATGCCGCTTTCGGACGTGCGTAACAGAGAACTGTCCCGTCAGTAACATTGTTAACGCAGTTATTTTTTTTTCCCTCTTAATGACACATTTTTTGATTGATCGTTTTTTGACTCGTAGATATTTGCATATATTGCATGATATTTGATACCTGTTCGAATTTGATTTTTCTCAAAAGTGACAGCGCGTGTGATTTGTGGATTACTGATAAGCGCGAGTGGAGAAACAGGCGTTTATTTATTCATTCTCAGTGTTGAGAAACGTAGCCTTCATGTGTTACGTTATTGTGTTAATAATAACTAAAGTAGCCTACCTAATTATGTTACATATTTATTTTGTATGAAAACTAGCGCGTTCGTTACTTATGGATTCAAAAGTAGACTACCGTTGTATCAGTGCTGCGCGAGCTCTCCCTCACAAACACGGACGCGCGCACACAGAGAGAGAAGATAATTGTAAAATGAAAAATTGACGGGCTAAGTTTAAATTTTGTTATTGCTTGGTTTTTTTTCTATCAAAATGTCAGAAAGCATTTTGTATTATACATCCGTGTTTTTAAAATTCGTTAAATGACGGACGTTTTACTGTTAACACAGCCAATATGTCGGATTCGTCTTATAACCTACTTGTTATTATTTTTAGAATAAGTGCTTCGTTATGCTATTATTGGACTCCTGTCTATTCATTGTCAACTGTTTTCTATAAATATGTTTGTATTGGCTAACATTTATTCAGCTAATGCGTGTCCTGTTTAAAATGTGCAATGTTCAAAGGCAAAGACAGCACGTCACAAATAGAAGCCCTATTCCCTGTGGTATTTAGTATCATATTTGGATATTGGAATAATAAATTAAGTAGCCTATCTTAATTGTAGACAATTTTCCTGTTTTTTTTTTTTTTTTTCTGTTTTCTAAGAGTTTCTTAATTTTAGACAAGTTGACCAGCACACATTATATGCAATGCAATATAATGCATGTGTCGTATGTGTGACATATTTTGCATACAGGTAAAGGTGCCCAATATCAGTCATTTCTAAAGTAAAAAAAAAAAAAGTGTTTTGGAAAATAGCTCTTTATTTGATAATCATTCAAATTTGTTTTCTATAAAGAGATATCGACATCGGTAAATATCGGTATCGGCCATAACAGCAATTTTAATATCGGTTATCGGTATCGGCCACAATTTTCACATCGGTGCATCCCTAATAATATTGCTACTGTATTATAATATACACATAAATAATATCGGCCGATATATCGGTATCTGGGTTTTTTTTTTATCGGTATCGGCATCGGCGCCCAAAAATCCATATCGGTCGGGCTCTACTTTATATAGGGCCATTTTGCATTAAAAGTAGCCAGATGGAGATGCGACACGTTCAGAATTAATACACTTTTAGTAAACTACAGAACAGCGCGAGCGGGAAGCGGCGCACCTCACGCGGGCAGAGAACGCGTCCGAGAACGGACACTGTTAGTGATATAAAACGCACACACACAGGTCTGTTAAATTAAGCAATACTTTTAAGGTAGTCTAATATTTTTCTGACTAACAAAATTACTGACACAGTAAAGGGTAGATTTAAATAAAGAAAAACGAAATTTAAATAAAGAAAAACGAAATTTAAATAAAGAAATTAAACGAAATTTAAATAAAGAAAAACTAAATTTAAATAAAGAAAAACGAAATTTAAATAAAGAAATTAAACGAAATTTAAATAAAGAAAAACTAAATTTAAATAAAGAAAAACGAAATTAAGTTAAATTAAAAAACGAGATTAATTTAGATTGATAATAACGGGTAAAAAGGCTAATACATTTTGTTTCTATTATTCTATTTTCCACAATGTCAAAGCAACACAGCTTAATCCAAAACACAAGCTCAGACATGCACTTCCTCCATACAAACTCCGCTGTTCTGCGCTCTTGCCAGAGAACACTCCCGTTGCTGGAACACTTGCGCGTCGGTTCTATTTCTAGCATGCATGCGTTTTCCGCGTGGCTCGAGCCGCGCCTGAGAGACGTGTGTCTCACGCAGGCAGTGTGCAAACTCCAACCTGTTAACATGGGAGCCGAAATAAAAACGGCCATGCCACGCACGCAGTCAGTGTGTCGCCGGCCTTATTCAAGCGCGAATGAGAACCGTTTCGCGGGGGATCCCAGATGTAAAAAAAAAAAAAAAACATAAAAACAAATATTCGAATGTCAAATTTTCAAATCGAATACCAACCCACCGAATGAATATTCGAATATTCGGGTCCAGCCCTGCCTAGTTTCACGTTTAGTAGCCTACATTTTGCTTACTACTTATTTAAAATAGTATAAAACTACTGTACATAATTATAAAGGTTTTCATTAGGGGTGCACGATTCAGAAAATTTCACGATTCGATTCGATACCGATTTTTAGTCTCAAGATTCGATTCAAAATCGATTTTCGATTCAAAAACGATTCTCGATTCAAAAAACGATTCACAGTAGGCCTATGTAAATGTAGTTGACTTTTTCCTGTGTGATTGCAGTAGACATACAATTTAAAAGAAAAGAAATAACAAATTAAATGAAGTTTTATATTACTTTGTCTTCATAAAAACTTTTGCAACTAAACAGTGCAAAGTGCCAAGCTTTGGCCAGCTTTCAAATACATTTAATTCAAGTTTAAATTAAAACTTAAATATTTTTTTTTTTTACATTTAGCTTTAAAGTGCTGTAGTCAGATCAAACAAACAATACTGCTAAATGTAGTTTAAGGAGTAGGCTATTGACGGCAAAATAGGCTACAGAATATTTCATTCTGTATTGACAGGTGCAATTTTTGAAAATCGATTAAAAAAAATACAATAAGCCTACATTATATCTGCATTTATGTCAAAACCTAGACTTTCAAACATCAAAATGTAATTTATTAATATGAATATTCGTGTCAAAATGACATATATAAACATTCTAATTTGCCTGGAAACGCTTCCAACACGCTTGCGTGTCGCGAGAAAAATAGGCGTCGGTTCTATTTCATGCATGCGTTTTCCGCACGACTCGGGCCACACCTGAGACGCGCGTGTCACGCAGGCTGTGTGCAAGCTCTAACCTGCTAATGGGAGCCGAAATAAAAACAGACACGCCACACAGCCAGCCTTCCTTCTGCTCCGCTTCTGCTGCACTTCTTCTTTTGGCTATGACAAGAGTGTGCAGGCGTAGTGCAAGTGTGAATTCGATGCTGCGCCATCTATGGGAATGGCAAGCTAGACTCATTTCAGGACAATAACAAAAAATATATATTATAAAAAAAATAAAAATAAAAAATAAAAAAAAACAAGAATCGATTTTTGGAATTCTATGAATCGATTTTGAATCGGTAAAGTTTGAATCGCGATTCATATGTGAATCGATTTTTTTGCCCACCCCTAGTTTTCATTATGATATTATTAATTTTACTTTACTAAAAAGATCTGAGTTCTTCCTCCACTGGTAGATATTAGAGAAATTAAGATTAAAAATAGAGTATTTAGAATATAATATAATATAAAATGCAATGCAAACTAGTTTGGTTACAGCTCAAATTCTCATTCTATCATTCACCCTGCCTCCATTACATATCTTTGTCACACATCTTTGTCACACAAGTGTTTAATCACCACATTTGAGTTATCATTGCAAAACGTTTATATATTTATTCTGTTTATACTGTGTATTCTATGTACCCATCAAAAGTTTGTACACACCAATTGGAAAGTGTGTCCAAACTTACTGTACTATAATACACAAATAATATTGCTACTGTATTATAATATACACATAAATAATAACGGCCGATATATCGGTATCGGCGCCCAAAAATCCATATCGGTCGGGCTCTAATTTAAATGCTATTTCTATATGGATTGATATGTTTTTGTAACTTCACTTAAACATTTAAAAAAGGAAGGAAGAAACATTTAACTCTAATCTACAAAACTCACCTCATCATCAGTGAGTTCTCCAGCCCGCTTGCTCAGATCAATGTCAGCTTTCCTCAGGACCACATGGGCATAACGCCTTCCAACACCCTGTGGAGTAAATGAACAACAGGAGGCTTGAGAACGTCAACAACTTCACTGGCATTGCAAAGAGAAATGATTTAAGTTGAATTCACTCACCTTGATGGCAGTGATGGCAAATGCGATTTTGCGTCTTCCGTCAATGTTCGTGTTGAGAACACGAAGGATGTGCTGGAACTTCTCTGGAATGACGAGCGACTAAGAGAAAACAGAGTCACGGTGTGCGACAAATATAGTTTAAAAGTCACATTTGATGAATTTGACGCAAGTAGACGTAACTGTAGTCAGAGACAATTTAGAACGCTAGTGTAGCGGCGTAACGCTGCTGTACAGCTAACGTTAGCTTACTGACTAGAAATATAGAAACATGCATCTCTCTGGTTTAAAATAAACACAAACAAAATTATAATTTTACAAAATTTGAGTGTTCAATTTCTGCATGAACCTTCAAAATACTGTGGTAATACCATGGTAGTTTCTTTTGTAAACTTAAACCGGCGCGGACTGAACACGGGCTTACTTTCATAACTCACTTAAACGTTAACTCTATACTGTAAGCCTAAAATATCAATTTATATACTTTCTACATGCATACAAAACACTTAATGCTGAATCAGTACTAACATAAACACAGATTTACGGACGATGTTACTAGATTTCATAGAAAATCTTGAGGATTTAATTTCACACTCACCATCTTGTTCGCTGGTTCCGCGCAAAGAGGAAGTGGTCACGACGATCTCGCGATAACTTGTCCACTCGCCACGCGAACTTTGACAGGAACAGATTCCGTCACAATGTACATTTCCGATGGGCAGATTGAGGCAGATGCTATACAAAACAATACTTTAAACCGATACAGTTTAAACGTATAAAACGCAGTTATTGCTGTTTTAGCATATATTTAAGAGCAATTACTATTTTGTAAATAGATTTCTTATGATTTTACAGTGTGTCATTTTTGGGGGAATTAATGACTGGAGGGACTGAAATACTGAAAGGACCTGTAGTTTTTGTGAACTACATATGCCATGGCGGAGGCGCTGATCACTGGAGCTGTTCATATAAACACACCCGTTGATTCCATGAGCGGTGCGATGGCGTATTTACAGGATAAGGTGATGGCTTTCTTTTATACTATAGCAGCATCCGTGATATTTTTCACTGAGTATGTTGCACTTTTTTACCCGTAAGCGCGTAGCTCTGTTAACAGCATCAGAGCTGAATCTAATAGAGATAACACAGACATGGCATGCTGTTTAAAAAAAAAAATTAATTCAATGAACTATTAAATTACATAATTGAACATATTTATTATGATTCCTTTGAATGTTATCGCGACTGTTATTGGCCTATGCAGGTCTTTATTTCAGCCAACATCTGAAGATTTTCAATGTCATATCCTGTAGATCATGTGACAGTGCAGTGATGTGTACAAACCCCACACAATAACGCTCTCGATTATCAGATGTTAAAATTGAAACAAGTTGGCATGACACATAACAACAGGAAATACTGTCATTCTTCTGTGCACTGTTCTTTAAAGTTATTTATCATTGATTATTGTCTTATTTTCTGCCTTTTTTCTTTGTGTAGTATATCTACAGTGCGTGCAGAATTATTATGCACGTTGATTTTCTGATCATATTTTTTTTCCAGGCACATTTTGCCAATTCCAAACCACATTAATCGTAATAACTACTATTAATTTTGTATTGAATCATTTATAAGTGATATATATAATTGTTCATGAAGGCTGGAAATAAAAAATGCCTTATATTCAGGTGTGCATAATTATTAGGCAAGTTTTCTTTTACAGATAAAATAAGCCAAAAAAAGAGATTTAAAAGTCTAAAATTATTAAATCCCCATGAGAAGGATGCAATACTAATACAATACTAGAGATTGCAGTTAAGGCATGACCATTGGACAGTGAAATGCTCACTGGGTCAGCGGGGTCAGACAAAAACAGGTGGAGAAAAAAAGACACATGTTAACTGCAAAATAATTAAGAATGAAGGTGAAGAATTAAGTGTGAAACCATCAGGAACCCTTAAGTCTCCAGCGCCACCATTTTCCTGAACTGCAACCTACCTGGAGTCTCCAGAAGAGCAAGGTGTCAGGATCTCAGAGACTTGGGTTAGGTAAAGAATCCTAAAAATGTACCCCCTCTTAATAAGAATCACAAGCTGAAGTGTTGTAAAATACATGAAGACATGTTTTTGTATAGGCTTTATAGACAGACAGATTGAGAGTGACTCTTGAAGGACCAGCACAACATCCTCTTCTACCACTATTTGAAGAATTCATCTTCCAGAATCTGACAGTAAGTTTTGGGAGTTTATTTTTAGTCCATCTCCTTCCCTGAAGTCCGTTTTTCAGAGATGGACTAAAAATAAACTCCCAAAACTTATTAAAACGTATTCTGGAAAATG
Organism: Squalius cephalus; assembly: GCF_949319135.1. NCBI lineage: Eukaryota > Metazoa > Chordata > Actinopteri > Cypriniformes > Leuciscidae > Squalius > Squalius cephalus. Next base: position 23,399,531 of record NC_137129.1, read on the forward strand.
AATTCTTAACATGTGTCTTTTCTTCTCCACCTGTTTTTGTCTGACCCTGTTGACCCAATGAGCATTTCACTGTCCAATGGTCATGCCTTAACTGCAATCTCTAGTATTGCATTAGTATTGCATCCTTTTCATGGGGATTTAATAATTTTTTACTTTTAAGTCTGAATTAAATCTCTTTTTTGGCTTATTTTATCTGTAAAAGAAAACTTGCCTAATAATTATGCACACCTGAATATAAGGCGTTTTTTTATTTCCAGCCTTCATGAGCAATTATATATCACTTATAAATGATTAAATACAAATTTAATAGTAGTTATTACGATTAATGTGGTTTGGAATTGGTAAAATGTGCCTGGAAAAAAAATATGCTCAGAAAATCAACGTGCCTAATAATTCTGCACGCACTGTACTATAGCCTATAATTCTACACTCCTCGTAGCATTTGTGTTCCTCATATGTAAATATGACTTTAACAATAAATTACCTTTAAATTTTTTTGAACATGCCGATAAAACTTAAGTAACTTTGTTTTTTATTTTTGAACACTTTTTGTACAGCTTGTATCATGATTGAGTTCTTTTGAAATATTAAAAAAATGTGCATATCAAGTAAAATAATGCACTTTAAATATACTGGTGAAGTCAGGCATTATGAGGATTAGCAAATAAACTAGCAATATACATTATATTCAGTATTATTTATAGTAGTTTAATATCATTTAAGCTCTAACCTAAAAACTTGCGCTTACATAGCCGTGTTTCTCTCGTGCAATTTGGAAGCAAACAAATAAGTATTTATTTGACAAGGCCAAACTGTTATGACAAGGCGACTGTGGGTCAGAGTATCTCTGAAACAGCAAGGTTTGTTAGTTGCTTCCTGTCAGCAGTGGTGAGAATTTACCAAAAGTGGTCCAAGGAGGTAGCCTAGAAATCTCAACGCACCCTAGCGGCAGCAAATTTTATTTTGCATCGGGGGTGGACTAGCAACTCTCCGTTGGCTTTCGAGCTGGAAAAAAAACAAACTTTAGTCAGGCCAATCACATCGTGTATAGAGTCGGCGGGCGGGCTTAACATAACAGTTGCGACGGTTCTGCATGAATTCCCTGCTACTTGAAAACAAAGAATGGCTGCTGCTGGCGAACAGCGGTCTTTCGAATCGGCTTTGGCCGCGATTCTGGAAGACTTGGAGTTTAGCTTTTCTTTGAGAAAAGAACAAAGAACGGCACTTAAGTCATTCTTAAAAAAGGAAGATGTGTTCGTAGTTTTGACGACCAGATACGGCAAAAGTTTAATCTATCAACTAGCTCCGCTGGTGGGAAAACGCTCTGGTTGGTTGTAGTGCTATCCTATTGCATACAGAGGGAATTTGAAAGAAAGTCGTTTATCCCGCCCCTCGGATTAAGCCCTGCCAATGGTGAGTTCCCAGACCCAACATCTTGATGTGGTTCTGGCTTGCCAGGCTACCAAGGAGGGACAACACACAAACCGGCAACAGGGTGTTGGGCGCCCAAGGCTCATCGATGCACAGGGCAACAAAGGTTATCCTGTCTGGTCTGATGCAACAGAAGGTCTACTGTGGCACAAGTCACACAACATTTTAATGATGTTATGGGATGAATGTGTCAACATACAGTGCATCACACTCTGATCTGTATGTGGCTGCGTAGCTGCAGACCAAACAATCAGAGTGCCTATGATACCCCTGTCCATTGTCGAAAGCACCTGCAATGATTGCTTGCAAATGAAGCAGTGGAAGTGGCCTCTCTCAGCAAGATAATGCACCCTGCCACACTGCACATAATATTCAGATATGGTTTGAGGAACACGATGAAGAGTTCATTCCATGTGTTGCCCTGACCTGCAAATTCCCCAGATCTCAATCCAATTGAGCATCTGTGGGATGTGTTGGACCAACAAGTTCATTCCACTGTGGCTCCACCTTGAAACCCACAGGACTTGAAGCATCTCCTGCTAACGTCTTGGTGCTAGAGACCACATGACACCTTCAGAGGCCTTGTAGAGTCCAATAGAGAATTGGCGTGTGATGAGGCACACCTGAAGATAATGAAGCCTCATCACTGCCGCTTTTAAATGCTGAGCGCACCTCTCCTCAAGAGACCGGTTTCTTTCCCCGTGCATGCACGCTGGTGTCCTCGTGGGTCCAGGAAGGGAGGGCGGAGGGATTCCCGCGCCGCCAAAGATGTGAGTCGCCGGACCTGCAGTCCAGAATGGAGAATCATGCATGACGCCTCTGACAGGCTAGGATGAAGACTATCATCGGATGAAGAAAGGCCGCCATTCCCCTCAGTTGTCGTGGCCTAAAGAGGACAAGCCGCCACTCCTCTCGCCTCACAGTACAGATCCACTTTTGCGACACGACTGAAGCGTGGTGTTGTGACGCCTCCCCTCATTTGTACGTTGATGGGCGTTCCTCAAGTTTACCGCTATGGGTGTGGTTTTGAGCCAGCGGCTCATGATTTCCCCAGTCTCCATGTGCTCTACTTCTATTGGATAGTCGCGACGCGTTCAACGGATTAATTTGCATAAAGATGGGCATCGGCCAGCTTTTTGACGCGCAGCATTTTTTCAAATGCAGCGCCGCCTTCCCGGGATGCTTTGCGGGCACGTTAAAGTCATAGAGAGTAAAAGAAATGGACACAGCGACCCCAAAGACTTCAGCGGAGAAAAGTGAAGTAATTAGATGCACTCACTTCCTGATGGCTGAGCGTACTGCGCAGCCTCAAACTGAGCTTGACGACGTAGATGTGACGTGAGCAACCTGTTTGACAGTTGTAAGTCTTCTAGTAGCTGTGCCAAGAGAAATCTGAATCATTCCCTTCCGAATCTTGCAGAGATGGAGAGCTTGAGTAGAAGCTGTCCATGAGCTAGGAGCAGGAGCAACTTTATGACTATCTATGGGCTTCTCCCTTGACTTTATCGGACTTTATGCCTCCACGTCCCCCCGATTGCCTGCGAGCTTCTCCTCCCGTCTATACAGTAATTTCTCTACTGTGCGACAGAGAGTCGCTTGGTTATGACGCAAGCGTTAGCCTATTTTTACAAAAACGGCTTCTACGGGGCCATAACGTAAGATCCAAGGTAATGGAGCCTTTTATACATTGTCATGTTTCTTTAGAAATAAATAATGGACAAATGGAGTCTTTAAACACCTCAGATGTGAAGTTATTCGCTGTCAAAGTGACACCAAAATGAATGGGAGGCAATGGAATGCTAACAGCAGGTGATGGCTTGCTAGCCAATGGCTGCCTCCATGGAAGCTACACTTTCCGGGTGCTGGCTTACCCCCTTGGTTAAAGTCGCTTGACGTCACCCATAGGAATAAAGTGGAGTGCGGCGCGACAGAAGTGTCGCACGGACAAGTGGATCCGTATCATCAGACTGAAAAGAGAGAGAAGCGCGTGCGACCGTCGGACACCGCCCCCCTTACTAGGTCCCATCCCATCTGACCATCTGATCACTACCCATCCTTCACGATTCCCTGGCACAACGAGGACACCAGATCCCCTTTTTGTTTTAACACTTTATTTGCCCATTTTTGGACATTTTTCTTTATGCTATGACAGTTTCTTTATGTTAAATAAATGCCTCTCCGAGGCATGACAGCACTCCCACTGTGTCTGTCGTTTGCTCCTCTCGCCACAAAACATTTATGTAAACAATATATTTTACATTTATTACAAAATATGCATATAAATGCACATTTTATTTAAGTAGTTTGAGAGAATAGAGAGTGTCAAGAAGGGAAGCAACGAAGACAAACATCAAGGACAGACTGAAACTCTGAACAGCAGAGGACTGGTGTAAAGTTATTTTCTCTGATGTAACCTGTTTCTTACTGTTTGGGACATCTGGAAAATGTCTCTGCTACCATGAGTACTGTGTCGTGCAAACAGTGAAGACCATCCATATGTGGGTTTTTTTTTCATCCAAGGGAGTGGGCTGTCTCATAATACTGCCCAAAAACACTGCCATGAATAAAGCACCATGTCACAAGGCAAGTGTGATAATGAAGTGGCTCAGAGAACATTACATTGAAATACTGGATCCATGACCAGGCAACTCTCCAGATCTTTATCCCATAGAAAACCTGCGGTCAATCCTCAAAAACCGAGTGAGTGGACAAACCGAAGCCCACAACTTGTGATCAACTCTGAGCAAGAATGGATCGCCATCAGTCAGGATATTGCCCAGAAGCTTATATCCAGCATGCCAGAGTGAATTTATATAATTGTTATGAAGAAAAAGGGACAACACTGTGAATAGTGACACTTTGCATATATTGATTGTTGTTTTTCAATAAAAGCCTTTAAAACTTATGAAATGCTTATCATTGTTTTCAAGTATACCATAGAAACGTGGGAAAAAATCTACAGATACTGAAGCAGCAAACTTTGAGAAACAACATTTATGTCGGAGCCAATACTATTGGCCACAGCAGTAGGACTTGAATAAATTATTTGGAAATATGAAAAATTATCCTCCACATTTCTCAAATGGGCCTGCCTCATATTTGAATTTTCTTTAGTTTAAAACACATTTCTTTATATAACTTGACTGGTCTCAAAAACCCGATGCTCTGTACAGCCGGTCCCTCCCTGCTCATGATATTCAGTAGAGCGGCAGCAGGGTTGAACACTTAGTGATCAATTTGTTTGGATTTTGATCTGTTAATATTGCTCTCCTCCTCTCAGGTTAACACTTTTTGAATCTGCGTTAATGCTTGGATCAGCAAGATCGACTGTTTAGTGATGATTGTCTCTCTTTGTAATGTGTTGGCAGAAGTCAGACTTTGATATGGTTCCTCCACTAAATTTGGGTGATCTGGACATCACCACAGATGAGTTCATTCTGGATGAGGTGGACCGTGAGTTTAGTTTTAGTTTTATCACTTAAGTAAGGGAAGTGCCAATAAACTTAATTCATCATGCATTAATAAGTGCTCTGTCATTTGTCCTTTTTTAGTTCACATTCAAGCTAATCTGGAGGATGATCTGGTGAAAGAGGCGCTCAAGACGGTGAGATGAAAGTTCAGCTGATGATGTGTGTGTGATCATCATTACGTGTTAAAAGTTTTTTTTTTTTTTGTGGAACAGGGTATGGATTTGCGGCAGTACTCTAAGCAGGTGGAGACTGAGCTGCAGCGAGTTGAACAAGCATCAATCAAAGACTGTATCCATACTGCTGTTTTTAATGGCTTTATAGTAGTTTGAAATCAAAAGAAAAAAAATTGACTTGACTGTTGATCTGACTACTTTGTGAGATTCACTCTCATATTGATGCAATAACCTGTAATGATTTTGCTTATATATTTTTTTGGTAACACTTTAATTAAAGGTGGCATAGTTACACATTTCTACATGTACTTACTATAGTAATAACATTAAATTATGCATAGTTCCAAGTAAAAACCCTAAACCAAACCCTAACCGTAACTCTATATTAGGTACATGTAGTTAATTAATATTACTCTGTACTTACATAAGTACTATGTAACTACGTCACCTTAAAATAAAGTATAACCATTTTTTTTTTCTTCTCAGTTTTATTGATACTCTTGGATCAATGAACATGAAGCATGGTTTATGGTTCAGTAATTAAGACTTTTTAAAACAGTAATGGATATTAATAAAGAACCCTTAACAAGTAGCACTTGTGTAGATATCAAAGAGAGTCAGAATATTGCCTCTTTACACAACCAGATCACAGCCTGTGACTCAATACTGGAGGTGAGTGTATTTAGTGGACAGTAGGACCTTAGCTGTTGTGGTTTGCAAACTATGACCTGCAATTTCATATTGTGAAAAGATATTTTACCATTCAAAAATCTAAACATCACCGTTTAACCTCTTGGCGGAAAATCAAAAATCAAGGAAACTCATTCAAGTTTCAAATAATACAAACTATATTTAAGAAAAAAAGCTGCATGGTTTAAAGAGTAATTTTTGGAATATATTATTATTTATCACTTTAATGTACTGTATTTACTGTCCTGGAAGAAGTCCTGGAGAATGCCATTATATGCTATTACCTCAGATGCATTTAGGGGCCAAACATTTTTTAGAAATCAGTTTATTAGCACAGTTTTCTTATTTTGTTGACATACAGCATATCTTAAGAAAACAGGAACATGGGGCTTGAAATATCACAGTGCGTGTTTGTGTGTGTTCATGTGAGTTTTAATAGTACATTTTTGTATTGCACATTTAGAGCTGTAATTTGGACCGATGAATTTGAAGCTGCCTACATTTTTTTCTGTGTTCAGCTGTGGTGCTATTTGACCTGAACTGTGCATCTGCTTTCTTTTCTGTCTAGCGTATGGAAGGCATGTTGAGCAGTTTTCAGAGCGACCTGTCATCCATCAGCAGTGAGATTCAGACACTGCAGCAGCAGTCAGTCAGTATGAACATGAGGCTGAAGAACCGTCAGGCCGTCCGCAGTCAGCTCAGCCAGCTGGTTGACGAACTGGTCGTTCCCAGCACCATGATTTCGTAAGGATATATTGAGCGTATTGTTCCAGGGAGATTTTGCTTTACCTTCTTAAATCACAGATTGACGAACTGTATGTGTGTTGCAGTGTGATTCTAGACAGTCCTGTAACAGAGCAGGAGTTTTTGGAGCAGCTTCACGAGCTTAACAACAAGATCAACTTTGCTAAAGAGCTCAGCTTCAGAGAGACCCTCGCCTGCTCTGATATACAGGACATCGTTGATCGCCTCAAAATTAAAGTGAGAGCAAATCAAAGATTGGCTGGTATAACCCATTCTTGATATAAGAGATGCATGCAAAATGAATGTAATTCAGTTTTCTGTTGCTGAATGTATCTGTTTTGATTCTGTTCATAGGCCGTCTCAAAGATCCGTGAGTTCATCCTACAGAAGATCTACTCATTCAGAAAGCCCATGACCAACTACCAGATCCCTCAGAACACACTACTCAAGTACAGGTACAAAATGCACTCCTCACAATCAAATCATACTAAGTTGCATGATAACATTACTTCAGTACCAGCACAAGGGTAATTCTCAGAAATTGTGTGTCCCAGTGAATTACTGCTAATTAACAAGATAGATTTAGCCCTGTTTAGTGTAATGCAGTATATATTTTAAAATAAAAGGTTGTCATTGCAATATCAGCAAATTTGCATGTTGTCATTCATCACATTACATTTTAATTCATCTACAATGCCACAGCAAAAAAAAAAAAAAAAAATGAATGTGATGAGATTGTGTACATCAAAAATATTTATTATATTTAGTTGTCCTCACATGCTAAATGTTTCAGTCCCTGTTTACACCAGGTATTAAGATGCATTTTGGTCAATCGGATCACAAGTAGACGAGGGAGACACATATACGTAGTATTTCAATCTGGAAATACAAAATTTTGTCCACTTTCAACCACTTCTGTCCTGATTTCTTCGAGGGGATGGTCTATGGGCAGGTAAATGTATGGGTTTTTTCAGATCTTTAGATCTAATTGACAAAATAAGTTTGCGCAATTTACATATGTACGCCCCCAGAGATGACGGAAAAACATATGGAGGGCAGCAGCTTTCGGTTTTGCTCTGATAGCCACAAGACCATGCCGAACGTATTAGGTCAGTAGGCGGAGAGTAGGTGGTCTTTTGTGGCTGTTCGAACACATGAGCATTTAGACTACGCAAGCGATCTGGTCGAATGTGTTTTCGACAACCTCTGGAAGTGGTCAAAAGTGGACAATCTCAAAACCCCATTTACACCTGTATTTAGCGTTGTTCACCTGTGATCCGATCGACAGGTGAACGACGCATATGTAAGGCTGGAAGCTTACGCTGCTATTTTGAACCAATAATTGGAACAAAAAGCAGTTTAAGGATGATGTGCATAATTCAGTTATTTATCTGACTCCAATATAATTAATCAGGCTCAGTTAAAGTTGTTGTTGTTATTCTTTAACCTCTTATTCTTTAACGGTAAAGGTCTTTCTTAGAACTGATTTAACATGAACGTTTAGATAACAAAAGTTATAATCGCTTTTCAACATTATCAGTGATAAAATGAAAGATTCTTAAAGCCTTTAAAGCAGGCAAAGTTATTTATTAAGTTACATGTTTAAATATACAGACAGTAGAAAGGAACAACATACTGTATAGAAAACTTAGTTATAACAAATAATGCACTGCTGTGCAGAAGAGGCCATAAAAGCCTTTCTCATAGTATGAGGTTACGCACTAGTGTGCGGGAGTGGCAGGGTTAATGCCTTTCTCCTAGAATCAATAGTTATCTTTCCTTCTTATATCCTGAGCAAAGCATTGTTAAAGATGAGTGAAATACCAACACTGAAACCAACCGACAGGAAACCAAAAGATGAGGCAAATGGGTGGTGATCAAGAGGGGGAGAAGAACATTAACATATTCTCCTCAATGCATTTTTAAGCAATAGTACCAGATTGTACATTAGCATACTTTTACTATCTATTTTAAGTTCACCACCATTCAGTTCAGTTTATAAGCTGTCAGATGAGACCAAACATGATAGTTACATGTTAGAACACACTAGTAAATAAACAGTATGTAGTTGAAAGCATATGTCCTGTGAAGCAAATGGTACAGATATGTCATTGAGGTGCAAACGACTCTGTCTCTCCAGACAGAACCATCCTGTGCCTGGAGTGTCACAACAGTCCTCAATCAGCATATTGATGAATCCCTTGCACTAGATAGGCATTAGCATACTGTGATGATGAAGGCCATTGTGCAACATTTAATTCACATGCATACCTTTAAAAGGATTTCTGAAGTATTAGGGCAGTAAAGAGTTCTACCCATATTCGCTCAGCCCTACACATATTTGTTTGCATACAAGAATTATTGTCAAATATGATATATTATAATATAATAAAAGCAAAAACATTTATCAAAGAATGCAGAATTGGTCTTTGTCCCTGCAATTTCTATTCACCCTTATTATGCTGTGACATTACTTCTTTAAAACAAAGGTTTGTTTCTGACTTCAAGGAGAAACTTTTTCATTATTATTAATATTATTATTAATAGTATACAGAATTCAAATAGTGGTACACAAAAACTCTTGTTGGATATTTTTTACTTGAATCTTCAATTCTGTAATAGTAAACCCCAAATGATCTTCTTTAAAATGTCTTGAAAGAGAAAGGTCATGGATTATTAATTAATTCTTAATAATCATAACTCATATTTGTTGACCACTTATCTAAAAGTTTTGGGTCACACATGATACCCCTATTGTAGTCCAGTAGACAGTTACGGCCCTGGTACTTTCTGGCAGAGCTGGAAAAATCTGAGTTTAGCAGAGCCTTTCACAAAAAAAAATTAATACAAATTACTGCCATTTCCTGAGACTGACCTGCAGTAAACACCATAACAGAAATAAACAATATCTAGAAACATTAATAAATTACACTCTGTTTAAGTTATTATCTCCACTTTTAACTATGGCCCTTCCTTATTTCTGTTAAATGAGAAGCACAATACTGAGTATGGATGTTTTTCTGGTCATCTACAGATTTTTCTATCAGTTCCTGTTAGCCAATGAGAGGACAGTTGCAAAGGAGATCCGGGACGAGTATGTGGACACCATGAGCAAAATCTACTTCAGTTACTTCAAGTCATACAGCAGCAGACTGCTGAAAGTCCAGGTGACAGGCATGGAAGTACACTACAGTTCACAGTCTTAAAGGGCAAGAGCTTTCCAAAACCGCAAGCTTTGATCTGATTGGCCAATTTTACGTAATTTCCGGGAGTCAGCACATACATGTATATAGCTCAGGAGACAAAGACGGTTGTACCGGCAAGCAGTGTTGTGCCTGAACGCGTTCATATTTTGGGCGAACGTGAACTGAACGTACTGTATTACTGCCTGATGAACGATACTGTGAACTCGTTCATTCTGGTGTCTGTGAACGGCACACTCTCTCAGTTTAACTTCGTTCAATAGGGTGCCAGATTTCTATAGAGCCTTCCAGGCGAAAACCCGGCTAAAACACACCGTAAACAGGCCTTAACATGTAGCGGAAAAACACCCAATCTGGCAACACCAGCCACCAGTGTCTGACTCTCTTGTTCGATCTCGTTCATCAAAATTAACGAATCTTTTTTCGAGTCATTTCGTTCATTTAAGGGGCTTTAAATGTTATACCATTAACTGGCAAATTCCCCGATCACATCCACCTACGCAATCCTGATCATATTCTGAATTAAGAAATCATTATAATGCAGTCAAAAATCGTTTACAGGGATCATAAATAATTACTTTACCTTCCGAGTCTTTCGTTCATTTGTCACGTGACAGACGCAACGAACGGATTGTTCATGAACGTCTCATCGTTGCAAATCAAAACAAAAAGCAGCATGTTGGCGTCATGATCATTTAAACGAGTTTTATGACAGGTCGGTGAGGATGGGAAAAATCTGACGCATAGCTTCAGTGTTAAAACTGATAAAATAATTATCTGTGGTTCTATATGGGCTGTGGCAATCATTTTGAAAAAATAATAGCTTGCAGCAACATGGAAAAAAGGACTATGAACTAGTTCATTTTTGGAACTGTGAACTTAGTTCAAAATTTTTTGAGTATGAACTATGAACTTAACTAGTTCATTTTAAAATTTGTGAACTGAACTTTGAACTAGTTCATGTAGAAAGTGAACTTTCCCAACACTGCCGGCAAGTTCCACTACAACTTTTGACGTCACTTTTTTGAAAGATGTTAGAAGTTTTGATTGAGACACTTAGTAACAAGTAAACAAGATTTCTTCGTACATGCATGTATAACGTGCTTTGTTCTTGGGGTAGTGTCTGATTTAACATCTACTTACCACTAAAGCTAATGTAAAAAACTAATTATGGCTGGTCACTTTAAATGTTGTTTAAACAATCACTTCCTGTCTAACTGGGTGGTTTTTGGCCAAAATAAACTTCATCTACCACTAGAAGTTTGACTACATGAAAATGCCACAACACTAATCCACTCTAACTTTGGTCCTGGATGCTCATTGGTTAATCAGCTTTCTAGTCATGTGAAAATACACATGATCTAGTAACAGCTTTATTTATTTTAAAGCTTTTATTCAGATATTTAAATTAATATAAATACATACGTACATAAATAAACTGCTTTAATGTGGAGCAAGAGATTCAGACTTTATTGCTTCAGATATATCACTGTAACTTTACTCACCACTGATTGGTCCAGTTTTTGTTTGCAGTATCTTACCTAGTATAAGATCTGCTCTGGAGCAGGTTATCCGTGTAGCACAAGTTATCATGTCAAAGAACAGCACCAAAACCAATCCACCTTCTTGACCCTGAAAATCCAGATTTTTCTCAAACTAAACTCAAATTTACCACTAAAACTAGATTCATGGAACAGGCCACTGTTCAAAAGATCAATGCAGAGCACCCATACCAAAGCCATTGTTAACCTTAGTTGTTATGATAAGTTACTGTTAAAACTATAATATACAGTATAAAAATGAAGACCCACTCAAGGCTGTGCTATATTGTGCTTGACATGACCCTGTTGAAAACTTTTTCTTCGTCAAAGCAAGAAACCAGGAGACGTTGGGGATCACGTTCAAACAAAGTTATTCTTTATTGAGGACTTCGCGTTGACGCGGCTGCAGTTCTTCCCAAATCAGTCTGGCTAACATACTTCACATGGTTTCTTTATAGGTCTTTCAGTGGGCTGTCCTTAAAGGTGCTAAACATACACACAGCCTTAGAGGTAACCACTAAATCTAATCATCTAAAGACAATAGAGGCAATTGCCCCCAACTGAGATAATGGTACCCCCCCCCCCCCCCCCCCCCAAATGGTATACACAACAAATGGTCACGAGACCTTAGACTAGGTAACATTCACACACAGTCCAACTCTTAGTTGGAAGATCAAAGACTAACAAAACCCCTGACTATTACAACGTTTAGACAGCTGACTTAAAGCTGACTTCTGATCAGTAAATTGATGCCATCATGTTCACCTTGAATGCCCAATACAGTGTAATTCACCTTAGTTTTTCATGTGATGTTATGTAAGGAAGTAAGATCAGCAGATCTTAAACATATTCTTAAATTTGGATCCTTCAGTCCCCCGTTTGAGAGTTCTTAAAAACTCTCACAAAATACAAATTTAAACACATAATTATTCATCGCTCAGAATAGTATCCTCAAATATTTGAACAGCTTGACGGTCAAAATCAGGATGCGCGCGATCATAGCTAGTTATAACGGCGCCTTTTTATACTTGTATTACCCCAGCGTGTTACAATGTTTTAGAGTTTATTCTGCCATCGTTTTTACAGACTCGCCACATTTAACAGTTCCTGTCAGTTGTGTTGGATATATTTTAGAGATTACTCTGCCATCGTTTTTACAGTCTCGCCATATCCCCAACCACCTAACAGTGATAACCAAGCAAAATTTTCTAATTTTCGTGAATTTTTTTTGACTAGATAGCATATCAAATACTTTAGAGGTTTACTTTTCAGAGGAACTGAAAGTTAATTCTTGTAACTGGTGTAAGTTACAGGCACATCGCCTATGTTCATTCTTGTAACTTGTGTAAGTTACAGGAACATATAACTTGCTCTGTGTTGTTCATCTGTAATTGCATGTTGACACAGAAACAAACATGCACTTAGGGTCCGTGAAATCTTACGGGTGTGCTGGACGTGAGTCATTTGTTGGTTGACACACTTGATACTAACAGGTTTCCGAACCATGAAAAGTTATCTTCAGTCATATTAACCAGGTGCAGCACTCAGATAATGGTGCAGGCTTGTAGTCTTGATCATATCGATGGATGACTGAAGGTTTTGTATTTCTGCGTTGTGTATTTTTTCTTCTTTTTCTTTTGTGATTGGCTCGTTCAGCAGTGGGTGTAGTTGTCTTCTTGAGGTTGTGGCTTCATATGCAGGTGAGACGTCGTTGCATATGGATTTTTGGAACAGCCATCAAGTGTTTATCTGCACAGAGGAAGAAAGAAAACAAAAGACGACAGAGCAGTATTTGTCCAAACACTAGGGTTGTAGCAGTATTTGTTTAAACACTAGGGTTGTAGCGTCTGCTGCGGTTGTTTCATTCTTTCCCTATTTCTTAATTGATTTGACACCTATGGACCAGTGAGGTGGGGATAAGAGGGGGGATGAGGAAATCTTCACCACATGGCTGACCCCCGAGGCCTGTTGCACATCGGTTCTTCCATTGGCTCCGCCCTGGTCTGTGTGTCCTATTCTGTCCCTGTTGTGTGCACACTGTACAGTGTGTGAGAAAAATTGGCACATTTCCATTCTCCAGTGAAACATCAGTCCTAATAAACATCATTAACAGAGGATGGTTGTCTAACTGCAATATTCTGTGGTATAACATTTTAAGGCTGTGAGTATACTGAATGTCCCCCAAACAAAGGCTGTGACAGTCAATAAGTCTTTCATCTTTGTTGTGAGTTACTGGGGAGATTAAGCAATCACAGCCTAAATGGTTAACACCGTATCAAGTTGCCCCACGAGTTTAACGAGGAGGGGAGGGGCTGCTTCAGAATATCAAGCAGGCTAAGCAGAAGCTGGTTAACCTTGTTAACTTGTCTTAAGTTATTTTTGTTTTTTCTACATTCTTTTCCAAAATGTCCGTGCTTGCCACAGTAAGAACAACTGGCTTCTCTAGGACTTTTGCGTTTCTGTTTCTCTGAATTGACCTTAATGGATGCTGCTGCAATTTTTACTCTTGCCTTGACATCGGAATCTCTTTCCCAAATAGCTAAACTTTCTAGGTTACTTCTGAGAGTTCTTTTAGCCTACGTAATATCTAGGAATGGCAAGGCTGTTCTGTACTCAGCTACAAGACCATCTGCCCAAATTCGGATTAGAGCTCCTTTGTCAGCTAACACACTTTCGGAATCATCCACTATTCCACTGTACGTTACCGCTACCTGACAGAACCTCTCAGTATATTCACTCACAGTTTCTTCTTTCTCTTGTACACAGCTAGTAACTCTCGACCAATCGATTTTGGGTCCTAAGATATTCTTTAGGATTTTCAAAACACCTTCTCTCAAATCGCCTTTACTGACATGTTGCAGTTCGGAAGTAACAGCAGACTCAAAATTGTTGAATTCAGATTCAGTTAGAATTTGTGACATCAGCTGTGTGACTTCTGGCAACGACATGTCGTAAAGATGCATTTTACTGAAAAATGCTCTTCTAAATTCAGAAAAATTTGTGCGTGCTGAGGGTAAACTCTGGGAGAGTCTATCTATATCCTTAGGACCTAAAGATGTTTTGGCAACTGTTTGTATTTGGACAACAGAAGAGTTCGGAGTAACACTTTTAGTTCCCTGAGATCTTCTCCTAGCCCCACAAACCTGCACTGAATCTACAGGCTGATCAGTTACTGATTGGATGGCTACATTTGTTTCAACGAAAGCTTTTAAGTCAGGATAATTGTTATCAGGCTGACTAACTTCTTCCACATCAGTTTTTTCTGCATCTTTGTTGCGGTTTACTTTCTTAGTCAACAAAGATATTCTAGCATGGAGCTCTTTGATCTGTTTCTCTAGCTCGGAGTTGCGCTTAGACTGTTCTGTAGCTAGGGTTAAACCGAATTCTCTGTGACAACAGATAAAACTTTTCACACTGTTCTTGCGAATACTTTCTCCTAGTACCTACTTACCATCTTCGATTGACCAAACTTTGCCTGGATCAATGCAAAATTTCTTTGTTAAATTCAATCTGACTTCCTCAGTCACGATTGAGTCCATGTGCTCTGATAACAAAGACTTGAATTCACTATCTGTCCAAAAAGGTGTAATCTGTCTAGTACTTTTCCTAAACATTTTGTGAATTTTTGTTACCACAAACAAACACTAAAAAAACTTCTCTCTACTGTCTTGCAAACAGAGGGTACAATCTTATTAGCACATGAGGCTAAATCTAATTCTAAAGCTAATTCTCTAGCTTACAGATAGGTCTTCTCTAGCAA
Organism: Squalius cephalus; assembly: GCF_949319135.1. NCBI lineage: Eukaryota > Metazoa > Chordata > Actinopteri > Cypriniformes > Leuciscidae > Squalius > Squalius cephalus. Next base: position 23,414,543 of record NC_137129.1, read on the forward strand.
GAGCATACACACAATATTAACATGTAACTGTTAATCTTCCCTGCCAACAACAGAGGATCAATTTCATCTCTAAAAGAAAAACTTTTTAGAGGCTTATCTTTAGTTAACCAAACTCTACAGCTGTTTGTTAACTACTTCTCTGAACGGCGCAGAGGAAAACATTTGTTCTGGTCTGCATTGGTTCTTTGAAATGGAGTGAAACTCACCGAATCGTTGGTTGTACAGAAAACATTCGTCTGGAACTCAGTCAGCTTTGTTGAGATCTTTGAGCTTGAAGTTTCAAGATTCAGTCTGGGACTCAGTCAGCTTTGTTGAGATCTTTGAGATTGAAGTTTTCAATCTGGAGGAAGCTGGAAAGCTTGAAGTTTCAAGATTCAGTTCTTTGAGTTTCCTTTTTCTCCATCCGGGTCGCGGCAGCAAATTGTTGAAAACTTTTTCTTCGTCGAAGCAAGAAACCAGGAGACGTTGGGGATCACGTTCAAACAAAGTTATTCTTTATTGAGGACTTCGCGTTGACGCGGCTGCAGTTCTTCCCAAATCAGTCTGGCTAACTTTCTTTATAGGTCTTTCAGTGGGCTGTCCTTAAAGGTGCTAAACATACACACAGCCTTAGAGGTAACCACTAAATCTAATCATCTAAAGACAATAGAGGCAATTGCCCCCAACTGACTTCCCCAAATGGTATAAACACAAATGGTCCCGAGAACTAAGACTATGTAACAGTCACACACAGTTCAGCTCTTAGTTGGAAGATCAAAGATGGTATAAACAACAAATGGTCACGAGACCTTAGACTAGGTAACATTCACACACAGTCCAACTCTTAGTTGGAAGATCAAAGACTAACAAAACCCCTGACTATTACAATGTTTAGACAGCTGACTTAAAGCTGACTTCTGATCAGTAAATTGATGCCATCATGTTCACCTTGAATGCCCAATACAGTGTAATTCACCTTAGTTTTTCATGTGATGTTATGTAAGGAAGTAAGATCAGCAGATCTTAAACATATTCTTAAATTTGGATTCTTCAACCCTAATATTTATTTCTAAAATATATGTCTCAATTTATCGTGTGTTTGTACTTTCTCTCTCTCCTTTTGCCAGTATGAAGACGTTGCAGACAAGGATGATCTGATGGGAGAAGAGGATACAGCCAAAAAAGATATCCTTTAAACTGATGTCTAATCACAATCACATAGAATTAGCATGCCAAATGACTTAATTAAATTCAACAAACATACTTGCTTTTGAGTTTGGTAGAGAAAGAGTAGAGAAAGAGTTTGGTAGAGTAATGTGGTTGATTTCTTTAACTGCTTCACAGGTTTTTTCTCCAAGCCTTCTCTCAAGAGTAGGAACACTATTTTTACTCTTGGACAGAGGGGGGAAGTACTGAACCCTACAGAGCTGGAGGGGCCCATACTGATCCCACACGCTGCTCAGAGAGGAGAGTCCAGAGTGAGACACTATTGCTTTATACCACATTACAGTTAATGCTACCAATACTTGATTTCAACAAATCTATCCCTAAGAGTTAAACTTTAGCAAACTCTTCCAGCTTTAGCAAACTCTTCCAGCATTGTATGTGCTATGGACATGAATAATACTTCAGATCATGGTTCACTATTACTTTTCTTAGTTATAAGACATAACTAGGGGTGTCGTGACCCGCTATTGACGAAAATCATGGTACATTAAAAATAAAATATAGTTATCATGATAATTAGGGTGTCGCAATATTGGCGATAACTGTAATATTTAAAATGAATAGTACACATATGAAAATAGATGACGTAAATAATCCAGTGCCAGTATCTGGTTCTAATCATCCTAATGTGCAGTAGGTGGCGGTATTGCACGTTAATGCTGGTTGCCACCTGTCATAAAACGCATGCAGACAAGCATGATGCGCTGTGCACAGCTGCTACTGCCGTGTAAAAGCATGTAGTCGGATATGACAGACAAGACACTCTACCGGCACTCCAAGAAAGTTTAATAATTACCAGTGTGGCTCAAGTTTTTTTGGATTCTGTGAAAGTGACTCGTCAATCTCCCCAGTCTGCAGGACTTGCAGATCAACAGGAAGTGCTAAAGGTGCAAAATCACCAACCTGTTCATCCACCTCTGCCTCTGTTATCTTGTAGATTTGGCCACTGTACAGAGAGTTAGTTGCAATTATTTTGCTATTCCTGAAATCGGAAATGTTACATTTACCTGTTAACTGCTGACACCTTTCTGTGTTTTATTATATTTTCATCCCTCTGGGCTTTTAGTCCAATTGTGTGCTCATTCGGATAAAAACTCATGGGCTATTGTATGTTTACTTCAAATATCTTTTGAGAGCAGTGTCTATTTTACCCAAAATAGGATGTTCCATAAAGGCTTTATGATTCCTGTTCACACAGATCTGCGGAAACTATTAAAAACGCTGTATTAAAACGCTTTGTAAAGAAAGTGTATGCACCTGCGCACATACGCATTCAAACACGCATGCCTATAGACTAAACACGTAATACACATGTGCATGCCGGGAACCATAGGCATTTTTACAGATTTAAGTATTTTAAGTTTACACGGAGATGATAACGGTATCGTTTTCATATAGCTCATTTTCAAACACTTGCATTTTGAAACCTATTTGGGTATGGGGCGCCGTTTGTAAAGCGGCTCACGCTGAAAATAACAGCAACATTTTGTCACATTTAGCTTCAAACAATGTTTAAAAAACTGGTATGAATTTTTGACGGTCACTTTTTAGCACATTTACAACAATATTTGTCAACTTAGAGATATTTTAAATAGTTAAATCTAAATATTAATTGTTACACATAAATGTTAAATCTAAATGCTAAATCTAAATGTTAAAATTCAACAATTTGAACATGGAGCCACATTATTTCTATGGGACTGAACCATATAGGGCCTTTAAAATTAAGATTACAAAAGAAAAGTTTATCAAGAATGAGAATATAGAAGGATATTAAGATATCTTTATTACTTTTAGAGTTACAGGCACACAAACTTTGGAAAAATACTATTTAAGGCACTAAGTAATGTTCAATTGTGTTGATAGAAAAACAAAGAAGATACATTTCTAGTTTCAACATTATTTGTTCTTCAGAAAATGTGTGACCATTGAAAATGTAAACTAATTTACTCATGGAGCCACATTAACATCCCTATATTGGGACTTAAAATTAACCATATTCGGCCTTAAAAATTAAGAAACCAAAAGAAAAGTTTGTTAAGAATTAGAATCTAAAAGGATATTAAGATATTTTTAATATGAGTTGCAGGCATGCAAACTTTGGGCAAAAAACAAAAGTAGTGCTTTTTCCCATTTTTAAAATGTCACCGTTGGCATAGCTATTATGAAACAAAGATGGCTAAAGTCAACCAACAGACCTAACAATCTCTGTGTAAAAGTAAAATAATGCTGCAGTTTTAAAGTCATTTTAACCCCCCTGTAATCTGACTCCAAATCTTTGGTGAAAATTGTCATTTTGACCCATTTTACAAAATTGTAAATTACTCAGTAAATAGACATCCATCACATGTAGCCTAATATTTTGGATTTCTTCTTCTTTTACGTTTGTCTTTCTTCAGAATATTTTCTTTTAACAAAATCAAAAATTTGAGCCGGGAAAGTTTCTGAAATTTGGTTGATTTTTCCGAAATGACCCAAATGTGTTTGTCTGAGAAACTTTATACATCTTTTGTACACATATTTAACTGCAGATGCTGAAATGATATGCACTGTGTGGTACAGTACAAATATTTTGGGTGTCCCTTATTCTGTCCCTTATTTTCCTATAAAGAACCACTATTGTCCCTTATTTTCCTTTCCATAAGTTGGCAACCCTAGCTGTATAGCCAAAACAAACTTTGTTGCATTCATTTCCTATTATCACTGTGAAGCTGCTTTGAAACAATCTGTATTGTAAAAAGCGCTTTATAAATGAAGGTGACTTGACTTTGACTGATTTAACTCTTACATGTAAATTCTCACATATGTTTAATTTATAATCGATGCAGGAGGGTGCCCTTGCGCAGAAAGTACACAAGTGAGCTCATAATAAAACAGGAAATCCCCAATATGGACAAAGACATCCAGCCATGCTGTAGCTGAATAAAATGCAGATAGAGACATTTTGACTGATTAAACATGAAGAGAATTAACACCATTGTGACCGCATATGGTTTATCTGTGTTCTTCAAGCCATCTTGAAGTTTGTTTATAATGCAATGCCAATCGACATAGCCTTTATCACTGTATATAGAATACTATAAAATAATATAATTTCTGCCTCATTCTGTGATTAAAAGCCACATCAGTTCACAGAAGTTATTTCAAACTGGTTGTCATTAAGTGTAATTGTCCCTTTTGTATGCAATGGTGTGATTCTTAAATTTTTATATATATATATATATATATATATATATATATATATATATATATATATATATATATATATATATATATAATAAACAAACAAACAAAGTAAAGATGAATTTAACCAATAGCATTATTATTATTTTATTTTTTTCAATATTTCTATAGATATTGTGATATCGTTAATGTGAATTCTTTTGGCCCAGATAATAGTGTACTGAAAAGTCTGATATTGTGACAGCCCTGGATACAACTCCAATGAAATAAATCCAATAGACTTACATTGAGCCATATAATAGAGACACAAATATTATTCTAATGAGCAGTTCCACCAGAATTTCATGGGACTTTTTTCTGATTTTTTTGCAGCCTAAAATAACTGAGTTTACAATATCTGCAGCATGTGTTGTTTTGCAGTGAAAACCCACCAATAATCATGATCCACTAATCTAAATAGTTTTTTACACATAAACATTTTTGTGCATAATTACTATTTTTGTTACATTTATTACTATAGCAGTATACTCTCTTACTGACCTCTCTCTGTCTCTGTCTCTGTCAGTACCCGTATGAAACTCTCTTCCGCAGTCAGCACTATGCTTTGTTGGATAACGGCTGTCGAGAGTTCCTCTTCTTATCTGACTTCTTCATGGTGGCTGGAAATTCTGCGTTGGATTTGTTCAACAGCATCATGGGAAAAACGCTCAGCATGTTCTTGGTACAGTCACACTCAGTATCAGAATCTTTGAGGGAAAAACATGATATTGCTTTTTTACATGGTCTAAAAGTTCCATATTTTCACAGTGTTTTGTAGTTTCCTAACAAAAACTACACTATGTAGTATACTTTTTTAAAATAGTTTGTGAAAATGTAGTTGTTTTTTTATTAGACATTCTCTCATTCTATTTTTTCCCCCTCTTTTCTCTATCTGTAGAAGAATCTGTCGACATACTTGTCAGACTGTTATGACAGTATTGCTGTGTTTCTCTGCATTCACATCATTCTGCGCTTCAGAGCCATCACGGCCAAGAGGAACATCCCTGCACTTGACAAGTCAGTCCCTCTGTCATTGCAAACATACAGAATAACCAACACAGACCTGGAAAGAGGACAGTTGTCATTCTTTCTAGTAATGTAACATTCACATTCTGAACCGTTTTAACAGGACAATACAGCTTTGGTGTTACTTTAATATAGTCATATAATCTGTTTGCTAAATCCATGTTATTAAAGGCTAAGCACCGTAGGTGCATAGGCACCTAATGTATCCTCCTTCTGCTCTTGAAGTCTATGACTCGCATCTCTTGACACGCTTATATTCTGTTGCCAACGATCACTGTCGCTTGTTTCGCCAGAAGTCGCCAGCTCTCCATTAAAAAAATTAATGGGATCATGTCGCATTGTGTCGCTGGCTGTGAACAGGACTTAAGGGCTAGAAACAAAGTTATTTTTCCTCTGATTCCTTGTCATTTAGAATTTTCCTAAAAATCTTTTTCAAACTTTTCCTGAATGGTTCGGAATTCAAGTTGGTTAGCTAAACCGTTCTCGAATAACTCACGAACGAATTTGACAGAGCATGCCAAAATGTGAACGTGAGGCCATACCTCCACAATGCTTTAGTTTAGCGTATTCTGACAAACTTGGTGTGTTATGATGACATCCATGAGCTATGTTACCTGCACAGTTTTGGCGCAGTCCCACTTAGTGGTCAAGAGATATGAAAAACAGCTATTTTTGCTTATAACTTTTGAATGGTTTGAATTCTGTTGTAAAATTCTATATTTTACAAACGCACTGGCGTATCGTTACGAATCGTTAAGTGTCATCGGCACCATGCCCTGAAAGGTACTCAACAAGTTTCAGGGCTGCTCCACCTTGTGGTCAAGAATTATAATGAAATTTCAAAACATTATTATTTAATTATAGTTTTGCCGATTGTAGTGAAACTAGGGATGGGCATTTTTCAAAAATATTGTATTCGAATATATGGGCTCATGAAAATCTAATATTTGAATATTCATTTTAAATTACGTTCAACGAGAAAGAGGTTTTATTCAAGTTTTTGTCACCATTTCTGAACAAACTTACGATTAGGCAATATACACAACAAGCTTACATTATAAGGTTTTCTTTTAGTGGAAAACATTGAAAAATATGTGTAGGCTAAACAAAAAATACAAAGAACAAAAGCATTTAAGCTCAAGCAGCACGAATGGGGTCTATTATCATACAGAATGTACATAATACACTCGAGTCCATATATAACGTGTTTATATTTTTTCACATGTTCATGTTGAGAAAAACAGTAATGTCCACGTGCTCGGGTGAGAAAGCGTGCTGCGCTGACAGATGTTACAGGGACACAGATATGCGAGGTTTCTAAGAGCACTTTGTGTTTTCTGTTCTTAAATCTGTCTTCCTCGACAAAACTTAAAGGAAGCTTATGTCTCAATCATGTCACATATGTGGCTGTATTGTGTGCCTGTTAGGCATTCGTACTAGTCACGTGCAACAAGAAGGATGGAGGTAATAAAAAGTGACTGGTACCTGAGCTACAGTTCTGAGTCCTCTCATCAGTATAAAACATAACATGGCTGCAGAAGTTTAGGAATAAAAGTTTACAGTTACGATGGCACAACTACAGACGCCGCCGTTAAACCTGCATGGAAATCTCTCTGAGAATTGGAAGAGTTGGATTCAGAGATTCGAGGGATAGCTAAGAAATCCGAGAAGGTGCAGTGTGCAACGTTTCTGCATGTAACAGGGGAAGATACAATTAAAGTATGTAACACGTTTCACTTTGCAGAACAGGAGAAGACAAAATACAAGTGCTGAAAAACAAGTTTAAAGACTTCTGTGAACCTTGTAAAAACGTACTGTTAGACACGTGTTCTTCATGCACTCTCAGGGACCCACAGAAACGATTAACGCTTATATCACAGACCTGAGAAATAAAGTGTGATTTCGGGGATCTGCACGACTTTAATCTCTAGACATTAATTCGTGACAGAATTGTATGTGGCATAAAAGACGATCAGTTAAAAGGCTGACTGCTGAGAAAGGCAGACCTCTCGAGCCATCGACATCTGGGCCAGTGAGATTACATCAAGTCAGATGAAAGCGCTGAACGACGAGATGGAGGTACACAGAGTCAAAACGGTGAAGCCAAAGAAATGAGATGGTGAATCGGACCAGAGTGTAATGACAAAAAAGAAATGCAGCAAATGTGGCAACAAGCATGAATATAGAAATTGTCCTGCCTTTGGGAAAAAATGTAAGAGCTGTCAAAAGAAAAATCACTTCGCTAAAATGTGCACTTCCAAGAGCCATTTGAGTCAGGGTAAAAGAATGCACACAGTTGAACAGCGTGAGGATATGTTCAAGAGCAGGTCAAAATAATAAGAGAAATGTCACAGTTAAACTTGATACTGGTGCTGAATGCAATGTGTTGTTGGAGAATGCGTATAAAGCACTGAACATCACAGGAAGGCTACAAAAATCAAGCTGCAAGCTAGTTGCTTTCTCAGGCCACATGGAGCCATTAGGCAAGAAGGGCTCACCTGTAAGTACAAGGGACAAAAGTACAAGATTGTATTTGAAATCATAGAGAGAGTTGCACCAGCAATTCTTGGACATGCTGCCTGCCAAAAGCTAGGCATTGTTAAAAGGCTGTATCAAGTTGAGAAAAATGACATTCTCAAAGAGTTTGATGATCTGTTTGTAGGGTTAGGCTGCTTACCCGGTGAACACCACATTTAAATAAACACAGACATCAGACCAGTTGTGCATGGTCCAAGGAGGATCCCAGTAGCTCACAGAGATAGTCATCGAAGAACTACAAAGAATAGAACATATGGGAGTTATTACAAACTGAGCCTACTGAGTGGGTCAACAGCATGGTGACTGGTCACATCAAACAAAATTTGCATATGCATGGACCCCAGAGCTCTAAATAAAGCAATACAATGAGAGCACTATCAAATATTTACTGTAGAAGAGATGGTCTCAAGAATGGCAAATGCAAAGTGCTTCTCAGTACTTGATGCAAATCAATGTTTCTGGCAAATCAAGCTGGATCGAGAGAGTTCAAAATTATGCACAATGAACACACCCATTGGACGATATCGCTTTCTTCACTTACCCTTCGGGATCTCTTCAGCATCAGAGTTCTTTCAAAGGTCCATTGCCCAAATGATAGAAGGCCTGGAAGGTGTTGTGGACATCACTGATGACCTATTACTGTGGGGAGACACAGTTGAAGAGTAAGATCAAAGACTGATGCAGTTATTGAGAAGAGCCAGGTAAAATAATCTGAAATTAAACCAGAATGAAAGAAATCAAATACATTGGGCACATGCTCAGGGACTAAAGACAGATGAAGAAAATATTAAAACAGTAATTCAGTAACCAACACCAGAGGGCAAACTGGAGCTGCAAAAATGTCTTGGGGTGGTTCAATATTTGGCAAAATTTATCCCCAACTTGTCTGATATCAGTGAACCTTTGAGAAAATTGCTGAAGAAAGAGACAGTATGGCACTGGGAAGATGCTCAGAAGAGAAGTTTTGAAAAACAAACAGATAATTGCTCACAGTGCTTGCTATGGTGTTGCTAGGCAGTTGCTATGGTATTCTGGGTGGTTGCTAGGCAGTTGCTAGGTGTTCTGGGGTTGCTAGGCAGTTGCTAGGGTGTTCTGGGTGGTTGCTACAGTATTTTTGGTGGTTACTAGAGCGTTTCTAGACGATGCTAGGGTGTTCAGGATGGTTGCTAAGGTTTTTTTTTAGTTGCTATGGTGTTACTAGGTGGTTGGTAGTTGTCAAAGATGGTTACTATGGAGTTTATATAGAGTTATTAAAATCTTTAATAACAAGTACCTTCAGTACGGCACTCGGCCTGCGGCCATAGTGCTTATCTGACAGAGCAAAAAGAGGATCTGTTGGGAGAAGAACTAGAGATGAATTGGGTGACATCACAACTTCCCATTTCTGAGAAAAAGCTGGAAGTTTTCAAGAGAGCTACAGCAGATGATGCAGAGATCCAAGCATTGAGAGATTGGCGCTACCAAGATCAATTCAACCTTACTGGACGTTCAGAGAGGAAATCATCTATGTTGATGGTCTATTATTCAAGGCCAATAAGTTCAGTGTTCCACAGCAGCTTAGACAAGAAATGCTCAGCAAAATACATGAGTCTCACCTCGGAATCATGAAGTGCAAAACAAGAGGCAGAGACATTATGTATTGGCCAATTTGTCTGCATATATTAAAGAGACAGTCTCCAAATGCGGGGTTTGCAACGATAACAAAAACAACAACCAGAGAGAGCCACTGCTGCCAGACTGCTTACCTGGACGACCATGGGAGAAGATTGGGACAGATATTTTTAATCATAAAGGGATTGCATTACTGTTGTGTGTGGATTACTTTTCAAAATATCCAGAGATTAGAAAGCTCATCAAGTCTTTTGCAAGGCACAGGATTCCAGATGTTGTAGTATCTGACAATGGACCTCAATATGCTAGTGCTGAGTTTGCTATCCTTACTGAGAAGTGGGACTTCAAGCATATAACAGTCCTGATTACGTACGATCTAATGGTCAAACAGAAAAGACTGTGCAAACTGTAAAGAATCTGTTGAATAAATCACAAAGTAACAACAGTGATGCATATGTTGCACTACGTGAGTATCGCAGCACACCAAGAAGGGATAGACTTGTCTCCTGCACAGCTGTTGATGGGGCGACGTCTCAAGACAAAGTTGCCAACGTCATCTGCACTGCTAGCATCCAATGTCATGAAAGAAGTGCAAAGAAAGCTCAAAGAATGACAAAGAAAGCAAAAGTTCTATTATGACAGGCAGACAAACTCTTACCGGATCTGGAACCTGGAGAGAGGATCAGAATGCAGAAAGAAGAGTCTTGGCAACCTGCTGTAGTCCAAAGGAAACGAAGAGCATCCAAGATCCTTTGTGGTCAGAACACCAGATGAAAACCTGTTCAGGAGGAATCGCAAACATCTAAGGAAAACAAAAGAGACACATAAGTCAGTATTTGACAAGGGCATCGTCATGGAAACAAGTGGTCTGTAGGAGGTAGAACAGTTACAGAAAAACCTTTCTGATACTCACGACAAGGAAGTACCTGAGTCTCACATTGATGATAACTCTCATTATGACCAAAGGAAATCATACCGTACCAGATATGGAAGATTAGTGAAAATGCCTGTGAGATACAGAGACTGAGTTTCAATATACATGGTGCTGAAAATTTTGCATGTATTACATTCAGATTACATAATTAGGATAGTTTATCAGTTTCTAAAAAATGTAAAAAAAAAATGTATTGGTTTGGTAACAGACTAAATGTTTATGATTTTTTTTTGTTATATGCAAATGAAAAGAAAAACAAAAAGCTAAAAGAAGAGGGATGTAATTTATGTGGATGTATTGTGTGCCCGTTGGGCATCCGTAGTAGTCACGTACAATGAGAAGGAAGAGTCCTCTCGTCAATATAAAACAACAATTTTTCTATAAGATAAGTTATCTTCTCAGCTCACACGGGGTACAGTAACGCTTACCTGTCGTGAATGCAGAGATGGACTGTCTTTTCTCATTCGACTGGTGTTTGGATTTCATGTGATTTTGTCAATGTGGTGGTGATATTATAACTCAGTTTCATTAATTCATTTGATCAAAAGTAATTCTATTTTGTAAGATCATTTTCATTAAACTAATTCAAAGCATTATGTGATCAAATACAATAAACTTGTTAAACGCGCTCCACAGCGCCACCCAGTGCATTTAATTAAGTGTGCTTGCTGAAAGCAGCACACTTATTGTTCTTCTTAAGTTTTCTTATTAAGTGTGCTTACTGAAAGCAGCACACTTATTGTTCTTCTTAAAGGGTCATTTCACCCGTGGAGACATGAATGTGTATTGAAAGTGGGTCATTTATGTAGAAGAAATGTGAAATTATTTTTGAATTAGAATTTTCTAGACTGAGAAAAGCCAGAAAATGTATTTTTGGCTTATGTGGATGAAAGACAACAACTCCCAGAATGCACTTGCTTCGCTGCCCTACAAGGCCACTCCCAAGCCACGCCTACCGGTAAGACAGCGCAGTTGAAAACAAAAACATCAAGGCAAGGCTAGGCTACGAGTGAGTCTCCGTGACGAGTTTGCCCAAAATGTCCGGGATTCGGCTTTTGCGTTCTACAGTCGCCATTCATCATGTTTACTGTGGCGAGCAGGACGAGGCTGAGGGGCGCGGGAGAACTGCGCGAGGCCGGTGGCGTGATTACTGACGACCGACACCTGTGAGGCACTGTTCTCGTATCTCGCACGGAGGAGCAGGTATTTTCTTAGCAATGGTAAAACACACATCAACCGATCACGCCACCGGCCTCGCGTCTTTAAACCGATCACGCCACCGGCCTCGCGTCTTTCTCCCGCGGCGCTAGCCTCGTCCTGCTCCCTGTATTACTGTGATTACTGATGAGCGCGCCTGTGAGATGCACCGGTCTCATGGGCTATCTCTCACGGAGGTGCGGGTATTTTCTTAGCAATGTTAAAACGCAAATCAACCGATCACTTGTTTAGCATTCATGTAAACATTACATTCAGATTCACCAATCGGGGTGAATTCAGTTAGATTGAAACAAAAGGTGAGCATGTAAACAATGGATGGCGACCGCAGAAAGCAAAAGCTGAATCCCGGACATTTTTGTCGATCTCGACGGCCGGACATGTCCGGGAAATAGAGTATGGTAACCCCTACTACTCAGCTTTCTTCGTCCCTGTTTTCTGCAGGTTTCTGCCGTTGAAATCAAACGCACTCGCACTGATCTGTGATAGGTCTGTTAGCGCATTAGGTCCAACCCCCTATGGGCGGGTTTGAAAGGGTGGATCTAGTGCTTGTAGTCTTAACAGAAATCCCCCCCTCTTACACTTCCTCCTACAATGACGCAAAATGACGATTTTTGCGTCATTGTAGGAGGAAGTGTAAAGAGGTAAATACAGATTTCTCTCGTCTCGGGGGAAAATGAAAAAATGTTGCATGACCATTCAATAGTATGACTGGGTTTCTAACAATGCAAAGCTTAATGCAAATGGGTGAAGTGTCCCTTTAAGTTTTCTTCTTCTTATTAAGTGTGCTTGCTGAAAGCAGCACACTTATTGTTCTTCTTAAGTTTTCTTCTTATTATTATTAATGGTGCTTGCTGAAAGCAAGGCATCATTAGTGTTCTCTTGCATACTTATTATTAGTGGTGCTTGCTGAAAGCAAGGCATCACTATTGTTATTGCTCATACTTATTATTAGTGGTGCTTTTTGAAAGCATCACTATTGTTATTGCTCATACTTATTATTCTTCTGTTTGGCGCGTAATGCGCCCCGCACCGTTTGTCTCAGACCCCTGAGTGAGGTGTCAAATCGACCGGCTTATTGAGGAGAGGTGTGATCGGGTGTACGATGTTCGCACAGCGGACGAAAAAGCGGCCAAAAAAGTCCCTAGCAACCACCCTAAACCAAAAAAAAAATTTTTTTACATTTTTTTGTATTTTTTAAAGCAATATTACACTCGTGGCCTTGCTATACCGCTCCATGCTTGTGCCTATTCGGCCATAGGCACGAGGCCGCAGGCCGAGTGCTGTACTGAAGGCACTCGCAACCACCCAGAACATTCTAGTTCTTATTAGTGGTGCTTGCTGAAAGCAAGGCATCACTATTGTTATTGCTCATACTTATTAGTGGTGCTTGCTGAAAGCAAGGCATCACTATTGTTATTGCTCATACTTATTAGTGGTGCTTGCTGAAAGCAAGGCATCACTATTGTTATTGCTCATACTTATTAATGGTGCTTGCTGAAAGCAAGGCATCATTAGTGTTCTCTTGCATACTTATTATTAGTGGTGCTTTTCAAATCAACACTATTGTTATTGCTCATACTTATTCTGGACCAAAGTTTGGCGCGTAACTCGCCCCACACCGTTTGTCTCAGACCCCTGAGTGAGGTGTCAAATCGACCGGCTCATTTAGGAGAGGTGTGCTATATCTTTTCTAAGCGATCGGGTGTACGATGTTCGCACAGCGGACGAAAAAGCGGCCAAAAAAGTCCCATTGACTTAACATTGGGCATTCCAAAAAATTCAAATCCAAACCGACTTTTTCACACACACAGACACAAAGGGCCTGACACCCCTGCGTCTCTCCCTCTCTCTCTCCCTCAGAGGATTTATATTATCAAGCAACCAATAAGTAATGGCCTAAAATCTTCATAGCCACACCCTAGCAACCAGTTACAGCACCCTAGCAACCACTAAGAGCTCCCTAGCAACCACCCTAAACCAATAAAAAAATTATTATTATTATTTATTTTTTTTAAAGCAATATCACACTCGTAGCCTTGCGATATTGCTCCATGCTTGTGCCTATTTGGCCATAGGCACGAGGCCGCAGGCCGAGTGCCGTACTGAAGGCACTCTGTAAAAACTATAAAAACTCCATAGTAACCATCTTTGACAACTACCAACCACCTAGTAACACCATAGCAACTAACAAAAATACCTTAGCAACCAACTGAACACCATAGCAACTGCCTAGCAATGCTCTAGCATCCACCCAGAATACCATAGCAACTGCCTAGCAACCACCCAGAACACCCTAGCAACTGCCTAGCAACGCCCTAGCATCCACCCAGAATACCATAGCAACTGCCTAGCAACACCATAGCAACCACCCAGAACACCCTAGCAACCACCTAGCAACGCCCTAGCAACCACCAAGAACACCCTAGCAACTGCCTAGCAACCACCAATAATACCCTAGCAATTGCCTAACAAACACCCAAAACACCTTAGCAACTACCTAGCAACACCATAGCAACCACCCAGAACACCCTAGCAACCACCTGGCAACAGCATCTTGCTAAAAACATGCTAGCAACATGCTAATCATGCTAGCATCATGCTAGCAACATGCTAATTAAGCTAGCATCATGCTAACATCTAGCTAAAAACATGCTAATCAAGCTAACATCATGCTAGCAACATGCTAATCATGTTAGCATCTAGCTAAAAACATGATAGCAAAATGCTAATCATGCTAGCATCTTGTTAAAAGCATGGTAGCAACATGCTAATCATGCTAGCATCATGCTACCAACATGCTAATCATGTTAACAACATGCTAATCATGCTAGCATCATTCTAACAACATGTTAATCATAGTAAATCATGCTGGAATGTGGTAAATAATCTTAGAAACATGGTAACTCGTGGTAAATAATGCTAAAACGTGGTATATCATGGTATCACAACATGGTAATTGTGTTAGCATCTGTCCAGTGGCGAATTTTGCCACTGCAAGCACCACTTCACATTTTCTTCAGGAAATGTACATTCTAGTTAGTGGTGCTTGCTGAAAGCAAGGCATCACTATTGTTATTGCTCATACTTATTATTCTTCTTCTTCTTATTGTTCTGGACAAAAGTTTGGCGCGTAACTCGCCCCGCACCGTTTGTCACAGACCCATGAATGAGGTGTCAAATCGACCGGCTTATTGAGGAGAGGTGTGCTATGACTTTTATAAGCGATCGGGGGTGCGGTGTTCGCCCCAGGGGCGAAAAAGCGCCCCAAAAAGTTCCATTGACTTAACATTGCGACGAACTTTGAGCACTCATAGCTCTGAGCGAGGATTTTGCAGAAACGTGTGATTTGCCACATTTGAAGAGGCTGACAGGCTCTGTAAGAACATACCTCACAATGGGGTAAAAGTTGCACCCCTGGGGGACAGGAGCGTCCCAAAGTTGTCCCATTGACTTACTATGGGGAAGGAATGTCCCGTGAAACACACATGCTTTTCCTACTATGGTAAATTGCATAGGGATTTTGTAATGAACGTAGCTCTGGATCACAGTGTCATAGAGACAAGGAGGAGGGCTCATCTTACTCAGATGACCAATCAGTCTCTCAGGATCATTGTGAAGCTATCAAGCCACGCCCTAGCAACCATTTAGAGCACCTTAGCAACAAGTCCCATAGACTTCCATTGAAAGAGATCAAAGGGATATCTCAGGACTGAATTGTCATAGAAACATGGGGGTGGTCTCATTTGACTCGGGGCAGCAAACAGCCAATCATGAATCACCTCAACACTTCCTAGCCCCTCCCTAGCAACCATTGTCGAGCACCTTAGCAACCAAAATTCATAGAGAGATATCTTCTATTCTGAATGTCACAGAGGCATGGGAGTTGGTTTATATCATACATACTGACAAGCAGCCTTTGGAGTTTCATGATTGGCAGCTGCCAAGCCACTCCCTAGCAACCAAACAGAGTACCCTAGCAACCATTTTGCAAGACCTATATCTCTGCATCAGAACATCATAAAGAGATGGGGTTAACACAAGTTTGACTCAGGGCAGCAAACGGCCAATCATAAATCACCTCAACACTTCCTAGCCCCTCCCTAGCAACCATTGTCGAGCACCTTAGCAACAACAATCCAAAGAGGGATATCTTCCATTCTGAATGTCACAGAGGCATGGGAGTTGGTTTATATCATTCATAGTGACAAGAAGCCTTTGGAATTGCATCATTGGCAGGTGCCAAGTAACTCCATAGCAACCAAAAAGAGTACCCTAGCAACCAAAATCCAAAGAGGCATATCTTACATTCTGAATGTCACAGAGGCATGGGAGTTGGATTATATAATTCATAATGACAAGAAGCCTTTGGAATTTCATCATTGACAGCTGACAAGCCACTCCCTAGCAACCAAACAGAGTACCCTAGCAACCAAAATCCAAAGAGGCATATCTTCCATTCTGAATGTCGCAGAGGCATGGGAGTTGGTTTATATCATTCATAGTGACAAGAAGCCTTTGGAGTTTCATGATTGGCAGCTGACAAGCCACTCGCTAGCAACCAAATAGAGTACCCTAGCAACCGTTTAGCAAAACGTATATCTCTGCATCAGAACATCGTATAGAGATGGGAGTTGGTTTATATCATTCATGCTAACAAGAAGCCTTTGTAGTTTCATCATTAGCAGCTGACAAGCATCTCCATAGCAACCAAACAGAGTACCCTAGCAACCATTTTACAAGACCTACATCTCTGCATCAGAATATTGTATAGAGATGGGGGTTGGCTCATTAGTTTCAGTTGTAAAACAGCCTGTAAATATCACCATGGTAACTGTGTATTCACACCCTAGCAACCATTTAGAGCCACCTAGCAACCATATTGCAACATATAGAAGCCATATTTCAGCTCCACAACATCGTACAGACATGGTTGTTGGCTCGAATGCAAACATGTACAACACCCTAGCAACCGAGTGGCGAGTTTTGCCACTGCAAGCACCACTTCACATTTTCTTCAGGAAATGTACATTCTAGTTCTTCTTCTTCTTATTGTTCTGGACAAAAGTTTGGCGCGTAACTCGCCCCGCACCGTTTGTCACAGACCCATGAATGAGGTGTCAAATCGACCGGCTTATTGAGGAGAGGTGTGCTATGACTTTTATAAGCGATCGGGGGTGCGGTGTTCGCCCCAGGGGCGAAAAAGCGCCCCAAAAAGTTCCATTGACTTAACATTGCGACGAACTTTGAGCACTCATAGCTCTGAGCGAGGATTTTGCAGAAACGTGTGATTTGCCACATTTGAAGAGGCTGACAGGCTCTGTAAGAACATACCTCACAATGGGGTAAAAGTTGCACCCCTGGGGGGCAGGAGCGTCCCAAAGTTGTCCCATTGACTTACTATGGGGAAGGAATGTCCCGTGAAACACACATGCTTTTCCTACTATGGTAAATTGCATAGGGATTTTGTAATGAACGTA
The DNA here is from genome assembly GCF_949319135.1 of Squalius cephalus. NCBI lineage: Eukaryota > Metazoa > Chordata > Actinopteri > Cypriniformes > Leuciscidae > Squalius > Squalius cephalus. The sequence continues at coordinate 23,431,775 of NC_137129.1, forward strand.
GCTCTGGATCACAGTGTCATAGAGACAAGGAGGAGGGCTCATCTTACTCAGATGACCAATCAGTCTCTCAGGATCATTGTGAAGCTATCAAGCCACGCCCTAGCAACCATTTAGAGCACCTTAGCAACAAGTCCCATAGACTTCCATTGAAAGAGATCAAAGGGATATCTCAGGACTGAATTGTCATAGAAACATGGGGGTGGTCTCATTTGACTCGGGGCAGCAAACAGCCAATCATGAATCACCTCAACACTTCCTAGCCCCTCCCTAGCAACCATTGTCGAGCACCTTAGCAACCAAAATTCATAGAGAGATATCTTCTATTCTGAATGTCACAGAGGCATGGGAGTTGGTTTATATCATACATACTGACAAGCAGCCTTTGGAGTTTCATGATTGGCAGCTGCCAAGCCACTCCCTAGCAACCAAACAGAGTACCCTAGCAACCATTTTGCAAGACCTATATCTCTGCATCAGAACATCATAAAGAGATGGGGTTAACACAAGTTTGACTCAGGGCAGCAAACGGCCAATCATAAATCACCTCAACACTTCCTAGCCCCTCCCTAGCAACCATTGTCGAGCACCTTAGCAACAACAATCCAAAGAGGGATATCTTCCATTCTGAATGTCACAGAGGCATGGGAGTTGGTTTATATCATTCATAGTGACAAGAAGCCTTTGGAATTGCATCATTGGCAGGTGCCAAGTAACTCCATAGCAACCAAAAAGAGTACCCTAGCAACCAAAATCCAAAGAGGCATATCTTACATTCTGAATGTCACAGAGGCATGGGAGTTGGATTATATAATTCATAATGACAAGAAGCCTTTGGAATTTCATCATTGACAGCTGACAAGCCACTCCCTAGCAACCAAACAGAGTACCCTAGCAACCAAAATCCAAAGAGGCATATCTTCCATTCTGAATGTCGCAGAGGCATGGGAGTTGGTTTATATCATTCATAGTGACAAGAAGCCTTTGGAGTTTCATGATTGGCAGCTGACAAGCCACTCGCTAGCAACCAAATAGAGTACCCTAGCAACCGTTTAGCAAAACGTATATCTCTGCATCAGAACATCGTATAGAGATGGGAGTTGGTTTATATCATTCATGCTAACAAGAAGCCTTTGTAGTTTCATCATTAGCAGCTGACAAGCATCTCCATAGCAACCAAACAGAGTACCCTAGCAACCATTTTACAAGACCTACATCTCTGCATCAGAATATTGTATAGAGATGGGGGTTGGCTCATTAGTTTCAGTTGTAAAACAGCCTGTAAATATCACCATGGTAACTGTGTATTCACACCCTAGCAACCATTTAGAGCCACCTAGCAACCATATTGCAACATATAGAAGCCATATTTCAGCTCCACAACATCGTACAGACATGGTTGTTGGCTCGAATGCAAACATGTACAACACCCTAGCAACCGAGTGGCGAGTTTTGCCACTGCAAGCACCACTTCACATTTTCTTCAGGAAATGTACATTCTAGTTCTTATTATTATTCTGGACAAAGTTTGGCGCGTAATGCGCCCCGCACCGTTTGTCACAGACTCCTGAGTGAGGTGTCAAATCGACCGGCTCATTGAGGAGAGGTGTGCAATGACTTTTCTAAGCGATCGGGTGTACGATGTTCGCACAGTGGACGAAAGAGCGGCCAAAAAAGTCCCATTGACTTTACATTGGGAGTTCTAAAAATATTTGAATCCCAACTGCCGTTTTCACACACACAGACTCCAAAGGGCCTGACAGCCCTGCGTCTCTCCCTCTCTCTCTCCCTCAGAGGATTTATATTATCAAGCAGCCAATAAGTAATGGCCTAAAATCTTCATAGCCACACCCTAGCAACCAGTTACAGCACCCTAGCAACCACTAAGAGCTCCCTAGCAACCACCCTATACCAAAAAAAAAACATTTTTTTATTTTTTTATTTATTTTTTAAAGCAATATTACACTCGTGGCCTTGCGAAATCGCTCCATGCTTGTGCCTATTCGGCCATAGGCACGAGGCGCAGGCCGAGTGCCGTACTGAAGGCACCCTAGCAACTGCCTAGCAACCACCCAGAACACCTAGCAACTGCTTAGGAACTACCCAGAACACCCTAGCAACTGCCTAGCAACGCCCTAGCATCCACCCAGAATACCATAGCAACTGCCTAGCAACACCATAGCAACCACGCAGAACACCCTAGCAACCACCCAGAACACCCTAGCAACCACCTAGCAACGCCCTAGCAACCACCAAAAATACCCTAGCAACCGCCTAGCAACCACCCAGAACACCTTAGCAACTGCCTAGCAACCGCCTAGCAACCACCCAGAACCCCTTAGCAACTGCCTAGCAACCGCTTAGCAACCACCCAGAATACCATAGCAACTGCCTAACAACACCATAGCAACCACCCATAACACCCTAGTAACCACCTAGCAACGCCCTAGCAACCACCCAGAACACCCTAGCAACCACTTGAACAACATGAATATGACTCAGGGCAGCAAACAGCCATTCATGAGACACCACAACACTTGCTAGCCCCGTCCTAGCAACTATTGTCAAGCACCTTAGCAACCAAAATCCATAGAGGGATATCTTTCATTTTGAATGTCACAGAGGAATGGGAGTTGGTTTATATCATTCATACTGACAAGCAGCCTTTAGAGTTTCATGATTGGCAGCTGCCAAGCCACTCCCTAGCAACCAAACAAAGTACCTTAGCAACCATTTTGCAAGACCTATTTCTCTGCATCAGAACATCGTATAGAGATGGGGGTTGGCTCTTTTGACTCATGCTAGCAAAGAGGAATTCCAACATGCTACACATGCTAGCTGTTAATAGCTACATGCTAATAGCGATTAGGTAAGTGCTAAATCATGCCAAGAAAATGCTAAGAACTCCAATAGTAATCATCTGTGACAACTATCAACCACTTAGTAACACCATAGTAACCACCCATAATACCTTAGCAACCACCCTGAACACCCTAGCAACTGTCTAGCAACTCCCTAGCAACCACCCAAAATACCCTACCAACCACCTAGCAACACCCTAGAAACCACCCAGAATACCCTAGCAACCGCCTAGCAACACCATAGCAACCACCCAGAACACCCTAGCAACGCCCTAGCAACCACCCAGAATACCCTAGCAACCGCCTAGCAACACCCTAGCAACCACCTAGCAAAGCCCGAGCAACCACACAGAACACCATAGCAACCGCCTAGCAACCATCCAAAATACCCTAGCAACCACCTAGCAACACCATAGTAACCACCCAGAACACCCTAGCATCTGCCTAGCAACGCCCTAGCAACCACCCAGAATACCCTAGCAACCGCCTAGCAACACCATAGCAACCACCCAGAACACCCTAGCAACTGCCTAGCAATGCCCTAGCAACCACCCAGAATACCCTAGCAACCGCCTAGCAACACCATAGCAACCACCCAGAACACCCTAGCAACTGCCTAGCAACACCCTAGCAACCACCCAGAACACCCTAGCAACTGCCTAGCAACGCCTTAGCAACCACCCAGAATACCCTAGCAACCGCCTAGCAACACCATAGCAACCACCCAGAACACCCTAGCAGCTGCCTAGCAACGCCCTAGCAACCACCCAGAATACCCTAGCAACGCCCTAGCAACCGCCTAGCAACACCATAGCAACCACCCAGAACACCCTAGCAACTGCCTAGCAACCACCCAGAACACCCTAGCAACCACCCAGAACACCCTAGCAACACCCTAGCAACCACCTGAACAACACGAATAAGCCATATCTCAGCACCAGAACATCGTACAGACATGTTTGTTGGCTCGTATGCAATCATGTACCACATTCTAGCAACCGAGTGGCGAGTTTTGCCACTGCAAGCACCATTTCACATTTTCTTCAGGAAATGTACATTCTAGTTCTTTTTATTATTCTGGACAAAAGTTTGGCGCGTAACTCGTCCCGCACCGTTTGTCACAGACCCACGAATGAGGCGTCAAATCGTGCGGATTATTCGGGAATGGTGTGCTATGACTTTTATAAGCGATCGGGGGTGTGGTGTTCGCCCCAGGGGCGAAAAAGCGGCCGAAAAATCCCATTGACTTAACATTGCGACAAACTTTGACCACTCGTAGCTCTGATTGAGGATTTCGGAGAAACGTGTGATTTGCCACATTTGAAGAGGCTGACAGGCTCTGTAAGAACATACCTCACAATGGGGTAAAAGTTGCACCCCTGGGGGGCAGGAGCGTCCCAAAGTTGCCCCATTGACTTACTATGGGGAAGGAACGTCCCGTGAAACACACATGCTTTTCCTACTATGGTAAATTGCATAGGGATTTTGTATTGAAGATAGCTCTGCATCACAGTGTCATAGAGACAAGGGGGCGGGCTCATTTTACTCAGACGACCAATCAGTCTCTCAGGATCATTGTAAAGCTATCAAGCCACGCCCTAGCAACCATTTAGAGCACCTTAGCAACAAGTCCCATAGACTTCCATTGAAAGATATCAAAGGGATATCTCCGGACTGAATTGTCATAGAAACATGGGGGTGGTCTCATTTGACTTGGGCCAGCAAACAGCCAATCATGAATCACCTCAACACTTCCTAGCCCCTCCCTAGCAACCATTGTCGAACACCTTAACAACCAAAATCCAAAGAGGGATATCTTCCATTCTGAATGTCACAGAGGCATGGTAGTTGGTTTATATCATTTATAGTGACAAGAAGCCTTTGCAGTTTCATCATTGGCAGCTGCCAAGCAACTCCATAGCAACCAAACAGAGTACCCTAGCAACCATTTTACAAGACCTATATCTCTGCATCAGAACATCATAAAGAGATGGGGTTAAGACAAGTTTGACTCAGGGCAGCAAACAGCCATTCACGAGACACCACAACACTTTCTAGCTCCGCCCTAGCAACCATTGTCAAGCACCTTAGCGACCAAAATCCATAGAGGGATATCTTTCATTCTGAATGTCACAGAGGAATGGGACTTGGTTTATATCATTCATACTGACAAGCAGCCTTTAGAGTTTCATGATTGGCAGCTGCCAAGCCACTCCCTAGCAACCAAACAAAGTACCTTAGCAACCATTTTGCAAGACCTATTTCTCTGCATCAGAACATCGTATAGAGATGGGGGTTGGCTCTTTTGACTCATGGTAGCAAAGAGGAATTCCAACATGCTACACATGCTAGCTGTGAATAGCTACATGCTAATAGCGATTAGGTAAGTGCTAATCATGCCAAGAAAATGCTAAGAACTCCAATAGTAATCATCTGTGACAACTATCAACCACTTAGTAACACCATAGTAACCAACCATAATACCTTAGCAACCACCCTGAACACCCTAGCAACTCCCTAGCAACCACCCAAAATACCCTTCCAACCATCTAGCAACACCATAGCAACCACCCAGAACACCCTAGTAACGCCCTAGCAACCACCCAGAATACCCTAGCAACTGCCTAGCAATGCCCTAGCAACCACCAAGAATACCCTAGCAACCGCCTAGCAACTACCAAGAATACCCTAGCAACCGCCTAGCAACACCATAGCAACCACCCAGAATACCCTAGCAACTGCCTAGCAACACCCAGAATACACTAACAACCACCCAGAACACCCTAGCAACTGCCTAGCAACATCCTAGCAACCACCCAGAATACCCTAGCAACTGCCTAGCAACACCATAGCAACCACCAAGAATACCCTAGCAACTGCCTAGCAACCACCCAGAATACCCTAGCAACCGCCTAGCAACACCATAGCAACCACCCAGAACACCCTAGCAACTGATCAAAGTTATATCTCCAGACTGAATTGTCATAGAAACATGGGGGTGGTATCATTTGACTCGGGGCAGCAAACAGCCAATCATGAATCACCTCAACACTTCCAAGCCACTCCCTAGCAACTATTGTCGAGCACCTTAGCAACCAAAATCCAAAGAGGGATATCTTCCATTCTGAATGTCACAGAGGCATGGGAGTTGGTTTATATCATTCATAGTGACAAGAAGCCTTTGGAGTTTCATGATTGGCAGCTGACAAGCCACTCCCTAGCAACCAAACAGAGTACCCTAGCAACCAAAATACAAAGAGGGATATCTTCCATTCTGAATGTCACAGAGGCAAGGGAGTTGGTTTATATCATTCATACTGACAAGCAGCCTTTGGAGTTTCATGATTGGCAGCTGCCAAGCCACTCCCTAGCAACCAAACAAAGTACCTTAGCAACCATTTTGCAAGACCTATTTCTCTGCATCAGAACATCGTATAGAGATGGGGGTTGGCTCTTTTGACTCATGCTAGCAAAGAGGAATTCCAACATGCTACACATGCTAGCTGTGAATAGCTACATGCTAATAGCGATTAGGTAAGTGCTAAATCATGCCAAGAAAATGCTAAGAACTCCAATAGTAATCATCTGTGACAACTACAAACCACTTAGTAACACCATAGTAACCACCCATAATACCTTAGCAACCACCCTGAACACCCTAGCAACTGCCTAGCAACTCCCTAGCAACCACCCATAATACCCTAGCAACTGCCTAGCAACGCCCTAGCAACCACCAAGAATACCCTAGCAACCGCCTAGCAACGCCCTAGCAACCACCCAGAATACCCTAGCAACCGCCTAGCAACACCATAGCAACCACCCAGAACACCCTAGCAACTGCCTAGCAACGCCCTAGCAACCACCCAGAATACCCTAGCAACCACCTAGGAACACCATAGCAACCACCCAGAATACCCTAGCAACTTCCTAGCAACACCATAGCAACCACCCAGAATACCCTAGCAACGCCCTAGCAACCGCCTAGCAACACCATAGCAACCACTCAGAACACCCTAGCAACTGCCTAGCGACGCCATAGCAACCACCCAGAACACCCTAGCAACCGCCTAACAACACCATAGCAACCACCCAGAACACCCTAGCAACTGCCTAGCAACGCCCTAGCAACCACCCAGAATACCCTAGCAACCGCCTAGCAACGCCATAGCAACCACTCAGAACACCCTAGCAACTGCCTAGCAACGCCCTAGCAACCACCCAGAATACCTTAGCAACTACCTAGCAACGCCTAGCAACCACCAATAATACCCTAGCAACTGCCTAGCAACCCCCCAGAATACCCTAGCAACCACCTAGCAACGCCATAGCAACCACTCAGAACACCCTAGCAACTGCCTAGCAACGCCCTAGCAACTGCCTAGCAACGCCCTAGCAACCACCCAGAATACCCTAGCAACCGCCTAGCAACGCCATCGCAACCGCCCAGAACACCATAGCAACCACCCAGAACACCCTAGCAACCACCTAGCAAAGCCCTAGCAACCACACAGAACACCCTAGCAACCACCTGAACAACATGAATAAGCCATATCTCAGCACCAGAACATCGTACAGACATGTTTGTTGGCTCGTATGCAATCATGTACCACACCCTAGCAACCAAGTGGCGAGTTTTGCCACTGCATCACCACTTCACATTTTCTTCAGGAAATGTACATTCTAGTTCTTCTTATTATTATTCCACACAAAGTTTGGCGCGTAACTCGCCCCGCACCGTTTGTCTCAGACCCCTGAGTGAGGTGTCAAATCGACCGGCTCATTAAGGAGAGGTGTGCTATGACTTTTTTAAGCGATCTGGGGTGCGGTGTTCGCCCCAGGGGCGAAAAAGTGGCCAAAAAAGTCCCATTGACTTAACATTGCGACGAACTTTGACCACACGTAGCTCTGAGCGAGGATTTCGCAGAAACGTGTGATTTGCCACATTTGAAGAGGCTGACAGGCTCTGTAAGAACATACCTCACAATGGGGTAAAAGTTGCACCCCTGGGGGGCAGGAGATGCCCAAAGTTGCCCCATTGACTTACTATGGGGAAGGAACGTCCCGTGAAACACACATGCTTTTCCTACTATGGTAAATTGCATAGGGACTTTTTATTAAACGTAGCTCTGGATCACAGTGTCATAGAGACAAGGGGGAGGGCTCATTTTACTCAGACGACCAATCAGTCTCTCAGGATCATTGTGAAGCTATCAAGCCACGCCTTAGCAACCATTTAGAGCCCCTTAGCAACAAGTTCCATAGACTTCCATTGAAAGATATCTCCAGACTGAATTGTCATAGAAACATGGGGGTGGTCTCATTTGACTCAGGGCAGCAAACAGCCAATCATGAATCACCTCAACACTTCCAAGCCCCTCCCTAGCAAACATTGTCGAGCACCCTAGCAACCAAAATCCAAAAGAGGGATATCTTCCATTCTGAATGTCTCAGAGGCATGGGAGTTGGTTTGTATCATTCATACTGACAAGAAGCCTTTGGAGTTGCATCATTGGCAGCTGCCAAACCACTCCATAGCAACCAAACAGAGTACCCTAGCAACTATTTAGCAATACCCCATCTCTGTATCAGCACATCGTATAGAGATGGGGGTTGGTTTATATAATTCATAGTGACAAGAAGCCTTTGGGGTTTCACGATTGGCAGCTGCCAAGCGACTCCCTAGCAACCAAACAGAGTTCCCTAGCAACCGTTTTGCAAGACCTATATCTCTGCATCAGAACATCGTATAGAGATGGGGGTTGGCTTATATCATTAATACTGACAAGAATCCTTTGCAGTTTCATCATTAGTAGCTGCCAATCAACTCCATAGCAACCAAACAAAGTACCCTAGCAACCAAAATCCAAAGAGGGATATCTTCCATTCTGAATGTCACAGAGGCATGGGAGTTGGTTTATATCATTCATAGTGACAAGAAGCCTTTGCAGTTTCATCATTGGCAGCTGCCAAGCAACTCCATAGCAACCAAAGAGAGTACCCTAGCAACCATTTTACAAGACCTATATCTCTGCATCAGAACATCGTATAGAGATGGGGGATGGCTCTTTTGACTCATGCTAGCAAACAGGAATTCCAACATGCTACACATGCTAGCTGTGAATAGCTACATGCTAATAGCGATTGGGCAAGTGCTAAATAATGCCAAGAAAATGCTAAGAACTCCAATAGTAATCATCTGTGACAACTACCGACCACTTAGTAACACAATAGTAACCACCCAGAACACCCTAGCAACGCCCTAGCAACCACCCAGAATACCCTAGCAACTGCCTAGAAACGCTCTAGCAACCACCCAAAATACCCTAGCAACCGCCTAGCAACACCATAACAACCACCCAGAATACCCTAGCAACCGCCTAGCAACACCATAGCAACCACCCAGAATACCCTAGCAACTGCCTAGCAACGCCCTAGCAACCACCCAGAATACCCTAGCAACCGCCTAGCAACACCATAGCAACCACCAAAAATAACATAGCAACCGCATAGCAACCACCCAGAATACCCTAGCAACCGCCTAGCAACACCATAGCATTATATTAGTCACATGCTTATCATGTTATCATCTTGCTAAAAAATAGCTAACTGCACCCTAGCAACCGTGCCGAATTTTGCCACTGCAAGCACCATTTCACATTTTCTTCAGGAAATGTACATTCTAGTTAAGTGTGCTTGCTGAAAGCAGCACACTTACTGTTCTTCTTAAGTTTTCTTCTTCTTATTAAGTGTGCTTGCTGAAAGCAGCACACTTATTGTTCTTCTTAAGTTTTCTTCTTCTTATTATTATTATTATTATTATTCCCAGGAGAAAAATTTTGGCCAGCTCCTGCGCCTAGGCCCTTTGAGACAGAGACACCGTTCCAACTTTAAAACGTTCGGTCAGTACCGGTGTAAGTTGCTCGCGAAGATGACATCACGAGTCCATGTCGTTTGTCCGCCATAGTGGATTGAACAGAAAGCGAAACTAAAGTTTCACAGGTCACAAATTTGGTCCGAACTTCACGAAACTAGACGTACATGATCCTTGGACCAAGCCTCACAAAAGTTACTAGAAGGATTTTTGATTTTCGGAAGCGTTTGCCCGTCACAGCCAAACGAAATCAGTGGCGTAGTCGCAAAAACAGGAAGTAGTTCATATTTCAGGAACGCTGTCACGTATCGAAACCAAACTTTGTACATTAACTCGAGACTCCAATGTGAGGATGTACAAGATAAAAAATAAAAAATAAATTACAAAATTTTACATTATTTGGCAACCCCCTCCCCCCCAGCTATTTGGCCAGCTCCTGCGCCTAGGCCCTTTGAGACAGAGACACCGTTCCAACTTTAAAACGTACGGTCAGTACCGCTGTAAGTTGCTCGCGAAGATGACATCACGAGTCCATGTCGTTTGTCCGCAATATTGGATTGAACAGAAAGCGAAACTTAAGTTTCACAGGTCACAAATTTGGTCCGAACTTCACGAAACTGGACGTACATGATCCTTGGACCAAGCCTCACAAAAGTTACTAGAAGGATTTTTGATTTTCGGAAGCGTTTGCCCGTCACAGCCAAACGAAATCGGCGGCGTAGTCGCCAAACAGGAAGTCGTCCATATCTCAGGAACTCTGTCACGTATCGAAACCAAACTTTATACATGAACTCGGGACTACAATGTGAGGAAGCACAAGATCTGAATTTTTTTAAAAATTGTTTTATTTCAGGCTAATAGACAAACCCATTTACCTATGTCTATGCAAGAGTTCACCTCACACTTTTAATGTTAATGCATTTAGACAGTAGGTGGCACTGTTGTATTACATTTCACAGAGCTGCCAAGTCAGTGTATATACTGCATTCGTTTTTTACTAGGTTTGTCTTAATAAATGCAGGCATGAATTTCGTTTTTTGCATTGGTCTAATTTAATCATCTGTATTTATTAATATATACAGATTTGTATGCATGAATTGTGCATTTCCAGTTCTCAAAGCAGTTAATAACAACAACAAAAAAAAAAACTTTATACAAAATACATCATGCTCTTCTTCTCTAACCGAACAAACAATTCATTGTCTGTGGCTGTGTTTGTGCGCACGGGAAATATGCTGCGCATAACAATAGAAAACAAGGAGAAACGCGCAGTCACATGCTCAAACAATCAACAGGTGCGTTCCATTTGACCATAAGTGGACTGCGAAGTGGACTTCACAGGGTTTTCCGCCATCTTAAGTTAGATTCTAATCCGAAGGGAGCGAACATGTTCAGTTCGAAGGGCACTGCGCACGGCATAGGGAATAATGGAACATTGATACATCACTTCACAGGAAGGTAGTTGTAAAATAGTGCAATATAATTGTAAATATATAATATAATAATAAAAATTAAAATATGAATGTAGTCCTATATATATTTATGTTATATCATAATCTGCGCGACTCCGTCGTTGACTTTCTTTGATGACATTTGCAGGGCGTTTCAAATGAGCGGTTATTGTCAGTGAAGTCCACTTCAACTGATATACCGTGCTCAGGGAGCAGAGGAGCAGTGAACACTGCATATGGACCCTGTCGAATGGAACGCACATTAGATGTGTAAAAACAATTGGAAAGCGCGAGCGCGCCGCTGTCTCCTTTCCACAAGCGCTTGTTCTCCTGTGCCGTCTGTCGTTGCTATGCAACCATGAACCGCGCTCTCCATGATGACAAGAGCTGTGTCTGAAATCGCTCCCTATCCACTATATAGTGCACTATTTAGGGTGTCGGCCATTTTGTAGAGGTGTCCGAATTCTGAGTGAACGACATCATTCCCTCCATTCTTCACTACTTTTACCCAATCCTCTCTGAATTCGAGTGTACATACGATGTACACTTGCTGAGACACTATTTCCCACAATCCAACACAATAAGGCGATAGAGCGCGAATGAAAAATAAACAAAAATGTCACCATGGCAACGGTGCACGTGAGTTAGAAAACAATCATTTATAAGACCAGACGCCTGGTTATTTATTTATATATACCGTTATATCTATATTTGAATAAACAAATGTGTTGTGTAGTGTTTTGTTCTCTTTTATTTTCACATATAAATGTAAAAAGTAAATAAATATGACAAGCAAGTGTTTTTATTATCTTTTTTTTAAATCAAATAACGCAATAAACGTGACAAATACATACATACAATTGTTGCATACAATTCATACAGCCAAACAGGAAGTCGTCCATATCTCAGGAACTCTGTCACGTATCGAAACCAAACTTTATACATGAACTCGGGACTCCAATGTGAGGAAGCACAAGATCTGAATTTTTTTAAAAATTGTTTTATTTCAGGCTAATAGACAAACCCATTTACCTATGTCTATGCAAGAGTTTCACCTCACACTTTTAATGTTAATGCATTTAGACAGTAGGTGGCACTGTTGTATTACATTTCACAGAGCTGCCAAGTCAGTGTATATACTGCATTCGTTTTTACTAGGTTTGTCTTAATAAATGCAGGCATGAATTTCATTTTTTGCATTGGTCTAATTTAATCATCTTCATTTATTTATATTATACAGATTTGTATGCATGAATTGTGCATTTCCAGTTCTCAAAACAGTTAATAACAAAAAAACAAAAAAAAAAACTTTATACAAAATACGTCATGCTCTTCTTCGCTAACCGAACAAACAATTCATTGTCTGTGGCTGTGTTTGTGCACACGGGAAATATGCTGCGCATAACAATAGAAAACAAGGAGAAACGCGCAGTCACATGCTCAAACAATCAACAACGTCGCTCTAGAGGTGCGTTCCATTTGACCGTAAGTGGACTGCGAAGTGGACTTCACAGGGTATTCCGCCATCTTAAGTGAGATTCCAATCCGAAGGGAGCGAACATGTTCAGTTCGAAGGGCACTGCGCACGGCATAGGGAATAAGGGAACATCGATACATCACTTCACAGGAAGTGGAGAGCGATGATCACCCAACTGTCATTTCGCGCAGCACGTCATCACCAGTCAGAACGGTCATAACTAACGTGTGTGTAAGTATTCATACAATTCGCCATTGTTAAATGACAGTATTTTTATCGGTTATTGTTGTGAATATTACATATACTATTTTTGATGATTATAATTTACCTCAGTGAATGCTGCCAGCTTAGCTAGTTTGTGAAGTAAAGTGATTTTATTTTAGGTAGTTGTAAAATAGTGCAATATAATTGTAAATATATAATATAATAATAAAAATTAAAATATGAATGTAGTCCTATATATATTTATGTTATATCATAATCTGTGCGACCCCGTCGTTGACTTTCTTTGATGACGTTTGCAGGGCGTTTCAAATGAGCGGTTATTGTCAGTGCTCAGGGAGTAGGGGAGCAGTGTGAACACTGCGTATGGACCCTGTCGAATGGAATGCACCTTAGATGTGTAAAAACAAGTGGAAAGCACGAGCGCGCCGCTGTCTACTTTCGTGCTTGCTCTCCCGTGGCGTCTGTCGTTGCTATTCAAGTTATGCAACCATGAACTGCGCTCTCCATGATGACAAGGAAGTATCAGCAAAAGATTAATTGATTTCTAGCCCTTGCATTAGCTTTACTACTAGATATATTTATGGAGATGAAAAATAATAAGGCGCCCTGTACAGCTATGATCAGCTGTTCGGCCGAACATTCAATGTTGTTACGCTGCAAGCTGATCAGTTGGTTCGTTGCTGCCGCGCTCTATCACTCGCACACCATAAAGAGCAAATAGTTTTTTAATGTTTCAATTTAGTGATTAAAATGACATAATTTGGAAACGGATAATTTCTTCACAAACAGCTAATTATGACTCAATGTTAGAATGCTGCACCTACACTCGATAGTGTGAATAAGATCAGCGCAACGCAGACCACTGCATTGACAGCGTGAAACATATTATCTGTCTATGGCCAGGGCTCAGTGGAAGACAGAATATGCCGGTCCAGCGCTAATTGAGGAATTAAATTCGAAAATAAAAGACAGTTTGACAGAATTTTTCTCGCATCTGTGAATTTATTTTTTAATAATTTGTTCTGAGATGAAGCGAATATATTTGTGCGGGAATTTCTCGCACTATAAAAGCTAACCTATGCGCAATCCCCACATTCCCGCACTGAAATTCAAGCCCTGAAATGGCAGCGGGATGTGTAACTCTAGCATATGGCGCATATGTCATATACATTTAGACAAGGCCAAACAGCGTTAAGGCCAAACACACTTATTGTTCTTCTTAAGTTTTCTTATTAAGTGTGCTTGCTGAAAGCAGCACACTTATTGTTCTTCTTAAGTTTTCTTCTTCTTCTTCTTCTTCTTATTATTATTATTATTCCCGGGAGAAAAATTTTGGCCAGCTCCTGCGCCTAGGCCCTTTGAGACAGAGACACCGTTCCAACTTTAAAACGTCCGGTCAGTACCGGTGTAAGTTGCTCGCGAAGATGACATCACGAGTCCATGTCGTTTGTCCGCCATAGTGGATTGAACAGAAAGCGAAACTAAAGTTTCACAGGTCACAAATTTGGTCCGAACTTCACGAAACTAAACGTACATGATCCTTGGACCAAGCCTCACAAAAGTTACTAGAAGGATTTTTGATTTTTGGAAGCGTTTGCACGTCACAGCCAAACGAAATCGGTGGCGTAGTTGCCAAAACAGGAAGTCGTCCATACCTCAGGAACTCTGTCACGTATCGAAACCAAACTTTGTACATTAACTCGAGACTCCAATGTGAGGATGTACAAGATAAAAAAATAAAAAAAAACATTACAAAATTTTACATAATTTGGCAACCCCCCCCCCCCCCCCCCCCCAGCTATTTGGTCAGCTCCTGCGCCTAGGCCCTTTGAGACAGAGACACCGTTCCAACTTTAAAACGTCCGGTCAGTACCGGTGTAAGTTGCTCGCGAAGATGACATCACGAGTCCATGTCATTTGGCCGCCATATTGGATTGAACAGAAAGCGAAACAAAATTTTCACAGGTCACAAATTTGGTCCGAACATCACGAAACTGGACGTACATGATCCTTGGACCAAGCCTCACAAAAGTTACTAGAAGGATTTTTGATTTTCGGAAGCGTTTGCCCGTCACAGCCAAACGAAATCGGCGGTGTAGTCGCCAAACAGGAAGTCGTCCATATCTCAGGAACTCTGTCACGTATCGAAACCAAACTTTGTACATGAACTCGGGACTCCAATGTGAGGATGCACAAGATCTGATTTTTACATTTTTTTTTTATTTCAGGCTAATTGACAAACCCATTTACCTATGTCTATGCAAGAGTTCCACCTCACACTTTTAATGTTAATGCATTTAGACAGTAGGTGGCACTGTTGTATTACATTTCACAGAGCTGCCAAGTCCGTGTATAGACTGCATTCGTTTTTACTAGGTTTGTCTTAATAAATGCAGGCATGAATTTCGTTTTTTGCATTGGTCTAATTTAATCATCTTCATTTATTAATATATACAGATTTGTATGCATGAATTGTGCATTTCCAGTTCTCAAAACAGTTAATAACAAAAAAATACATCATGCTCTTCTTCGCTAACCGAACAAACAATTCATTGTCTGTGGCTGTGTTTGTGCACACGGGAAATATGCTGCGCATAACCATAGAAAACAAGGAGAAACGTGCAGTCACATGCTCAAACAATCAACAACGTCGCTCTAGAGGTGCGTTGTGGACTGCGAAGTGGACTTCACAGGGTTTTCCGCCATCTTAAGTGAGATTCCAATCCGAAGGTAGCGAACATGTTCACATGCGCACGGCATAGGGAATAAGGGAACATTGATACATCACTTCACAGGAAGTGGAGAGCGATGATCACCCAACTGTCATTTCGCGCAGCACGTCATCACCAGTCAGAACGGTCATAACTAACGATGGAGGAGTTTACGTATGTGTGTAAGTATTCATACATTTCGCCATTGTTATACAAACGACAGTATTTTTAACGGTTATTGTTGTGAATATTACATACTATTTTTGATGATTATAATTTACCTCAGTGAATGCAGCCAGCTTAGCTAGTTTGTGAAGTAAAGTGATTTTATTTTAGGTAGTTGTAAAATAGTGCAATATAATTGTAAATATATAATATAATATGAAAATATGAAATTAACAATATAAAATTAAAATATGAATGTAGTCCTATATATATTTATGTTATATAATCTGGGCGACCCCATCGTTGACTTTCTTTGATGACATTTGCAGGGCGTTTCAAATGAGCGGTTATTGTCAGTGAAGTCCACTTCAACTGATATACCGTGCTTAGGGAGTAGGGGAGCAGTGAACACTGCGTATGGACCCTGTCGAATGGAACGCACCTTAGATGTGTAAAAACAAGTGGAAAGCGCGAGCGCGCCGCTGTCTCCTTTCGACAAGCGCTTGTTCTCCCGTGGCGTCTGTCGTTGCTATGCAACCATGAACTGCGCTCTCCATGATGACAAGGAAGTATCAGCAAAAGATTAATAGATTTCTAGCTCTTGCATTAGCTTTACTACTAGATATATTTATGGAGATGAAAAATAATAAGGCGCCCTGTACAGCTATGATCAGCTGTTCGGCTGAACATTCAATGTTGTTACGCTGCAAGCTGATCAATTTCGTGATTAAAATGACATGATTTGGAAGCGGATAATTTCTTCACAAACAGCTCATTATGACTCAATGTTAGAATGCTGCACCTACACTCGATAGTGTGAATAAGATCAGCGCAACGCAGACCACTGCATTGACAGCGTGAAGCATATGATCTGTCTACGGCCAGGACTCAGCGGAAGACAGAAAATGCCGGTCCAGCGCTAATTGAGGAATTAAATTCGAAAATAAAAGACAGTTTGACATCTTTTTTCTCGCATCTGTGAATTTATTTTTTAATCATTTACTCTGAGATGAAGCGGATGTATTTGTGCGGGAATTTCTCGCACTATAAAAGCTAACCTTGCGGGAATGGTTTAAATTATGCGCAATCCCCACATTCCCGCACCGAAATTCAAGCCCTGAAATGGTTGTATAAAGTTAGGCAAGGCCAAACAGCGTTATCCATGTTGTTGCGATTGCATCGCTAGAGTAAGCTAATAGTGAAACTGATAGCGTTTTTCATTTAATTACAATATGAGGACTGACGGTAGGCTATAAAAATCAGCGTTTCTGTGTAGGTGATGACAACCATCTTGACAGCAGCAATCAAAGCATCACTAATTACGGTAGACCTTAATTTGAGATAGTAAATTTGTTCCTAATCAAAGGGAACACTCAACCACAGAACAGCTGGGTGAGAGTTTTGTATTGGCTTATTGGATACAGTAAATGAAGACTGTCAACTTCTTTTCAATAGGCTACTATTTCATCACCCAAAACACTCCCACTCTCTGCTGTATATTCATAACCAATTATTTCAAAACCAACAACCAAGCCACATAAACAATGCCATTGGCACTAGTCTACATTGCAGACATGTCTCTTAATGCACATAACTTTTCACAATCTTGAAAAAAGTACTATTGTTGAAATTCTCAGATCAAGCAAACTTCAACGCACCCTTATCCACTACCTGCTAACGTTAGTGAACCGCACCCGAGCAAGCACACTTCGCAGTTCCTCCGGAAATGCATTTTTCTAGTTATAACTGCAAGTTTTAGTGCTTGAGATTTATCATAAATTCACTGCATTTATGGCCAGCAAACCAACTTAGTAAAAATTTAATAGTATTTTTATTTATATAAAATATTTGACTATTCCGTGGGTCATGCCAAGAACATAGATACCAATTTTGCCATAGTTGGCCGAACTTCCTGTCCGCCATTTTGATCTTCTTTAACCCTTAATCGGTGTACAAGTAGGGTTTACGTTTTTTTTGGTGTTTGGGGTCAGATAGACCCCGAACTTTTACAGAGCAATTGCATAAGGAAATATAAAGTTTTTACATGGCAAACTTTATATCTTTTTTTTTTTTTTTTACTTCTCAACTTGAACATTTATGCTGTGTTTTTGTGGATATTTAGTAGTTTTTTACCTATTTACTGCACAATTACTTCACTACGCCATTAAGTGATATTATAAGTGAAAATATTTTTTTTCGTGAAAAAATTACTTAAATGATGATCTTAATTCAATCTAAATTGTTTTTGGACATTGCAGTATATGTTAGGGATAGAATACTGTCATCTGCAGGTTTGTGGAAAAACTTTAGGAATTATAGTTAAAGAAAGAAAGTGCAATGACCACATATATCCAATAGAGTGATTCCAATAGATTCATTTACAATGAATGTAGCCAATTTGATTAACTCCTTAGTGATACTCTTAGAGATATTTGCTGATAAATAAAAAAAATATTTTTTTACTATGTACTGCAATGTGTCAAAAACATCATACAGCTCATGAAACATTCACAGATCGTTGAAAATGGCACATCATTTTATACAGCATATTATTACAATTAAAATGAGCCCAAAATGAACATAATCTATTGTGTTTATCACAAGATATTCCTCATGGAGTAACAATTTTAAAAATGCCCATTAGGGGGTGTCAAGGACTGAACAAAAATGCTATCTTGGTTCCAAATTCTGTAACTTTTGATAACTTTATGCAATCACCACAAAATGTGATCCAAATAAAGCTCACATGTAGAGGGACTTCACAAAAAAAAAAAAAAAAAATTCTCCTACCTTATTTCCTTTCTTAGTTATTCCATGTCAAATAATCGAAAAAATCAAAAAACAATATTTATATATATATATATATATATATATATATATATATATTATCGTTTCTCAGCATGAGAATATCCAAATGTAATGTAATGTATATTTTCTTAAACTTTAAAAAGTGTTCTATCAAACGATGCCTATCTTTTGACTCTCATTGTTATAGTTTTGGAGTATAAATTATTTTCCTCCTAGTGGATTTCCTTCCCGAGTTATTGCATGTCAAAGAAAGATATGCAAATTCATAATAAAAATATATATATATTTTGTCTTTTATCAGCAGTTTCTCGGGATGAGAATGTCAAAATGTAATGCAAAATTTGAAAAGTTTTCTATCAAACGATACCTATTGAATCTCCTTGCTATAGTTTTGGAGTTATGAGTCTTTAGTTTTGTGTGTGTCACTCAGAAAAAAACAACTCTAAAAATGCTCTCTGTTGCAGTCACACTCATGTGTGTGTGTGTGTGTGTGTGTGTGTGTGTGTGTGTGTGTGTATATGAGATAGAAAGTTCGTTCCAGTTTGTGTTTATGCTCTAGGACCAGACCTTGATTTAAATGTAGAAATTGCAGATTTATACTGGATTTATTATTATTATTTTGACAAACAATATGAAAAACAATTTTTCATTTTCCCATTCATTTTCAATGTGGGGTCAATCTGACTCCAAACACCTTAAACGGTAAAAAAAAAAAAAATTACACACCTTTAGAACAACCAAATCAAGCCCAGATTTTTTTTTTTTTTTTTTTTTTTTTTTTTTTTGCTTGTTTAGATAGATTATTTAGGAAATGTCACAGTTTCATGCCCCTGAGATGAAGGTAACAGTTTTTTTTTAAAATTAAGGAAAAGTCCAGTGGGGTCAGCTGGACCCCAAACACTGATTTTAAAAACCTACTTTTTCAAACTCCACCTAAACGTTGCGCTGATTTTGACGAAAATGTAAAAAAAAAAACCCAAAGCATTCAAGCCAATTTGTCACACCGTTCTAAATTAACATGAGAACAAATTTGACAAACAACACAGCAAAATGGACGTGAGTTTATATTTCGTCAATGCTTTAATGTATTCTGACTAAACTTGGTGTTTGTAATGACAACCATGACCTGACAGTATCTGTTCAGTTTTGGCACAGTGCCACCTAGAAGTCATGAGATATGAACATTTTATATACATCGAGTTATAGAGTTTTATCTGCTTATAACTGAACAGTTTGACCAAAAATCATCAGACTGGTCTTTTTAGATTCAGTGGCGCATGCATATTTTAATGAAACTGGTCTTAATAGATTCCTTGGTTCATGCTGAGAACATAGAATATAAACCGAACATAGTAGAAACCTACTTTTTCAAACAACTCCTAGATTGTTTGCCCAATTTTCACAAAATTCGAGTCAGGTCGTCTTCTAAAAAAAAATTCTAAAAAAAAAAAAGAAAAAAAGAGGAGCATAGTCTGGGGGTTGCCTTTTTTCTCCTCACCTCTCCTCATGTTATGCTGTATTTTTTCTCCTCAAACGAATTTCCCCATTGTGGGATAAATAAAGGTTTTCTAATTCACTGTTTTAGCATACCGCATCGTAAAATTTGATGGCATAATGCCAATCTGCATCTCATCTCTGGAAAGATTTAACATATTGACACAAAACTTTGTGTAATTGTCACCCAGCACTGACCACATCAAATCAATCTGATGTGAGTGTCACCTATTGTTCAAAACTAATAACCAATTGTGTCACATTACAAGTGATTGTATTTATGGGCTACAATGTCTTTACTTTTTGTAGTTGTCTGATGATTGCTGCCTTGATTTTTTGCTCCTCATTCTGCCTCTGTGTTGCTTGGCCCCTTTAATTGCTGTATGCATCTATATTTGATCTTATTTTTTAACTTCAAATCACCTTTATTTATATAACCGTGTCAATGTTGCAAGTTACAGTATATATTCCAGCAGCTCTGCAGAAAACAGTGGTGTCATCATCCAGCTCAATTCAGTTCAAGTTTTTGTTCTCATCCAATAGTCTCATTGTAGCCAAATTTATAATATTACTGAATATTAAGTGTCTTTTAAACCCCAACTAAGCAACCCAAAGGCAACAGTGGCAATTTAGTGGGTTATAATTCTTAAATTATATTCTATCACTTTGCATGCCATCGCCATCATAGCCACTTCTCTAGGAAGAGCCTCCAACATTAGCAAAACAAAGCGTAATGCTCTGTTACACTGGTGAGGAGACAAGAGAATGTTCACCACATTCTCACTCCCTATATGTGTCCTATACATATTGCATGTCCAAGACTTTTGCAGGCTTTTAGTCACTATATTTCACTATACAGACAAAAAGTTCCCTTAAAATAAACGCTGTTTAATGAAGTTATAGCGACAGGTAATAAATATATTTAAACCCTACTCTTTTTACCTCTATTACAGTTGACTGCTAGTTTACATTCTGTTCTGCTACATCCACTATTAAAATCCAGTCAACAACTTTTTTTCTTTTTTGATAATCTGTTTCACTCTGATATACAGTACGTCACAATACAGAAGAAAAAATCAGTCTCTACTTCCATTTCATCACTACTTTAAATTATGAGGAGAAACAAGCTCAAACAAATCTTTTATTTTGATATTATTATTATTATTATTATTACTATTATCTTTTATTTATGTATTTATTACTTTTATTTTGTTTTTGTTTTTGTGATGGTTGTTTTATTTCGCGGTTTTAATTATTTTTTGTATGTTGTATAACTATGTTGATTGTTTGAGATAAATAATAATAATAATAATAATAAAGGTGGTGGGATCTGGAAATTAGATCTCAGATCGCCCACATACAAGCTCCTCTGCATTACCTGCCAGTTTCATGACACTTGTGTGTTTCTGTGGTTGATTTATCTTTATAAATGGCTTTTGTTTTTGTATTTGTATTGTGCAGGTACTGGGAGGCTGTGCTAGAATTGTTGTGGCCAAGATTTGAGCTCATTTTGGAGATGAACATCCAGAGCATTCGAAACACTGACCCTCAGAAACTGGGTGTACTGGACACCAGACCACACTATGTACGAAGCCTCATACACAAACACATGCCGAAATACCACACCCCAAAAAAAAGGTTTTCTGGTAGTGCAAACATTTTATATGTTCACAACTAGACCTCAGCCAATCGTCAATTATTATTAAAAGATTATGCTCATTTATGCTCATGTTGTCTTTAGATTTGAAAATGAAATAACAATTGTTCCATTTAAACAGTTTTATTTTTATTCCTACCAAACATGCATTAAATGTATTGATATGTGAACATATGAGATACATCTCAGTAAAAACTGTAACAAAGCTATACTTTTACATTCCGTGTATGAAGATAAAATATTCAATTAATGAGGGAAATATGTATGATTCAGCTGATTCAGCAAATCCGTCCTAAAAACAATGCTCAATTTTTAAGAAAAACTTTTATTTTTAGATACTTACATGTGCTGTGTTCTTTCCATACAGTGTGATATGAATGCACATTTACATGTATGTGGCATAAATCATCTGTTTTTGCTTCTTGTTTGTGTAGATTACACGCCGGTATGCTGAATTCTCCTCTGCTATTGTCAGCATAAATCAAACCTTTCCCAATGAGAGGACTAACACGCTACTCGGACAGCTGCAGGTAAGCAGAACAGAAATCCCTCTGTGTTCTCGAAAGGTGAAGTGGCTCATATTGAAACCTGACATGGATATGATTTCCAGATTGAGGTGGAGAATTTTGTGCTGAAAATGGCGGCCGAGTTTCCTTCTAGACGAGACCAGCTCATCTTCCTCATCAACAACTATGACATGATGCTCAATGTGCTCATGGTAAGGTTACTCACATACCACACTGCCAGAAATGCATAAATACATGTTTTCAAAATATAATATAAAATACCTCAGTTGAAATGGATCAAAATGAAATACCAAATACTCTGGAATTTTTTATTTATTTAAATACACAATCAGTATTTTGTATTTTGAAATACACAGAATACATGTGAAATTGACCATTTAGTGAAGTATCACTATTAGGCTGAAATCTGTCTGGACCTATTCTGAATGCAAAAAAACATTTTGGTGTGTATAACTGCTTAGAAACTGTTTTCATTTCACCTACCTCCCACCAAATTTTCAAAAAAGACGGTTTCAAGTTGTCATCTGGGTACCACTTCATATTTATATCTGACCAGGTAACACTGCAGCCCATTACTTGTGGTGAAAAGTTATTTTAGGCCCTGTCCCAAATGGAACCCTAACCCTTCGTAATCTTCATCCAAGTCCACTCTTTCGGTAGCCTGACTTCGTCATACTCATATTCTAGTCAGAATGTGAGTCTGATACTGCTCCATAGAGATTTGATTATGGGGCGTCTCAACCGAACCAGGAAAAAAAAAACTCTGCACTCAATTGGATAGACCTACAACCAATCAGAGCAACGGAGTAAATGACGCATGTTCTTCATTCATATTTTCAACCAACAAAATGTCGCGGCTCTCTGTTCCTCTTTTAAAATGAATACCGAGCCCACAGCCCTCTCCTCGGACAGTACGTCATATACGTATTTATTCTATCTGACTTATTTGTAAGTGTGAACTCGTGAAATCTCAATTCTCCAGCTGCAGTCGTCTTTGTTGTAAACTAATTCAAATCAAGCGCTCTTTGGTGACGTGGGTGATTACGTAACCGCAGATCATCTGTCCATCATCGATTAAAGCCCGCCCTGGCAATTTGATTGGCTCGGCCTTTTGGGAGCCGAGCATAATTACTCCTCAACGGATCGAGTCCAGACCGAACTTCCCGACCAAAAAATGTTGTGGGCGGGGTTCGGGCTGGCACCCAGGCTACTCTTTCGGATGTAATGCCGCTAAATCACATGTAAAACTGGGAACATTTCCTGCTATCTAGCAAAGAGTAGGAATGGCCTAGATGACCAAAATCTTATATCACAATATGAGTAATTTTCACAATAACAATATATATTATGTTTTTTGTTGTTGTTGTTGTTGTTGTTGTTGTTTTTTTGCATGGAAATAAGGTTGTTACGATACCAAGTGATACAGGTGAAATTACACTATTCTCAATACCAGTTTCGATAGCACAGCAAAATCTAATAATAAGTATTAATGCAAGTAAAAAGTTCTCAAGTAATTATTGAAGACAAGTAAACCTTTACTAATAAAATAAAATGAAAGCAATAGGGCAAATAAATACAAAGAGACAAATTAAATAAAGAGTGCTAAGTTTTTCAGGTAGGTCTACCTAACAGAAATAAGAAATAATACAGAAGTTGAATAAAGTAAAGTAAAACACTGCATAGTCTTCACTGTATGAATTAAATACACAGTAATATTTATTAAAGCTACAAAAGTTATTCCGTCAAGTGCAGTGAGTGAATTTCTTTTTCTTTTGTTGTTTGATTAAGGACACAGACAGCAGCAAAATATTAGTCACTTTAAAGTCCCTGTAAAGTCAAAATTAAGTATGTGTTCCGAGTTTGTCACACCACAGAAAAATGTGTTATTAGCCACCCAGCCAAATTTGAATGATAAAAAAAAGCAGCCAAGTAAATAAAATAAGCGATCAAAATCTTGAAAAAATGAGCAGTGGTCTCTGCTCTCAAACGCTGGGGGCATGTCCGCTGGCTGCGCTGAAACCACGCCCACTCGCGGAAAAGTTGACTCGCGCGCACGCACTGCCGATGATGGCACCAGTTGTCGGCGCGACGGGAGGATGAAGGCCGAGGCGGGAGATAGTCGGTTCGGCCCCATTCACCAGTAACAGCGGATTATCAGTGAATTCCAGTTGTCTCCGACGAAAGTTTATAAAACTATCCTGTGTAAAATGATCACTAGGCCTACTGAGGCGGGTGTTGGTGGTGATCCTCAGCTCTCCATCAAGGTGGCTTTTCACAAAATTAATCCACCTCTTGTTGAGATGATCGTTGTTCGGAAATTTAAATAAGGACACCGATCTGTTTTGTAAGTGATCGGATCCAGGTAATATGCATTTCCGTGATGAAGGCATAGCTAGCTAGCAACTCGCGATTGAGCGGAGAACTGATAGGGGAGGGGGCAGCCTCAGGGGCTCCAGTGCGTCATCAAATAGGGGCGTGTCCAGGAGCTCAGGGGCTCCAGTGCGTCATCAAGCCCCCATTTTAGCCCCGCCCCAAAAAATCCGGAACACAGCAATGGTGAAAAACTGTTTAACGGTCTAACTCCACAATTCAGTACTTCACAGTTCACAGTCTTTGTAATATGTTTTAGCAATACATTTCTAACATTTATAATGCGTTTAGATTTTTTTTTTAGAATTGCCTTTACAGGGACTATAAGAGCTTAAGCACGGACCAAATAAATTGATACATATCAAATTCTCCCATCTGTTTACCTTCACTCAAAACATAAACCGCCTGTGTTTATGTGTATACTCAGATTTTGACATATTTTTGTGCGCATTTGACCATTTACCTGTGCACAGAAAGCTGCCTGTCAGTGTGTGAATACTAAATACGAGTTCTCTTTTGTGCAGTATTGCACTTTTAATAGCTCTTTTTAACATCAAGCACGTCCCACTCTTTATTACACATTCGTCCATGTTTCTTTATTGCTCTAATGTGTCAATAACTCCTGCCCACTAAAAGCTGCATGGATATGCTTACGTGATATATAAACGATATAAAAAAAAGTTAAATCAATTCCACGATATATATCGTCGTATCACCCAGTCCTAGCAAGCAGTAATTCTTAAACACATTTGAGTTGCTAGTTGATAACCATAAACCAATTAACTATCAAGACTGACTGGCTAACTAGTTGGTACAGGAAATCAGCAGCCTAATAAAGAGTGTGACTGGCACAAAGTATATTATGTATTTTGAAAATACAAAAATAGTCAACTTAAATGTATTTAAATGCAAAATACATTTGATTTCTTTGAAAGACTTGAAAATACAAAATAGCATTTTGTGTTTCAAATAGCCTACATATTTTAAATACATGTATCTGAAATACTGCACACCACAGTCTATTTATTAACTGTTAAGACTGTATCAGAATGCATCATGATGATATGTTTTGTGTGTTATAAAGGAGAGAGCAGCTGATGACAGTAAAGAGGTTGAGGGCTTTCAGCAGCTCCTACTAGCTAGAACACAGGTACATTCTGGGATACTAAGTATCGGTTCAGACTGACAGCTGTCTTGTAGTAGGACATTGCTTTTCTTATTGTCATGTAAGTAACCATTGTTTGTTGATATGTCATTTTACAGGAGTTTATAGAGGAGATTCTTTCATCTCCGTTTGGAGGGATGATTGCATTTGTGAAGGAGAGCGAGGGACTAATAGAGAAAGGGGAACTTGACAAACTCAAAAATGATGAAGGTCAGTGCTGGAGCTTTGTTTTCACTGTTAAGGTTTATATTGTACTGCTTTATTTTTCATCTTTTATCATGCGGTTTATTCATCACCCAAAAATTCCTTCATCATTTACTCACTCTTATGTTGTTCTAAGTCCTTCATTCATCTTCGGAACACAAATTAAGATATTTTTTAGATTCTCTCATCATTTTTGTCCATCCAATGGAAGCAAAACAGATCCTAGAGAAATTTCAATAAGGAGAATTACAAACTAAACAAAAGGAAGGATAGAAAAATACCATGTGGGAGCATTTTAGTGAAGTAGTTAACCAGGACCAATCAATTATGTGATATGTAACGGCTGTGAAGCGCTGTAGCCTATTTGACAATAAACTAATAAAGCCTACATCCAGCTTGTGTGTGTATGTTTGGGAAGTTGCAGTGATGGAGCCACATTTAATGTAGTAACCTGAGATGTTCCGTTTAGAATAGGAACTCTAAGCTGTGTCTTGGGTGGACGCTATGGGGAACAAAATACCCACTCCACCATGCCGCGGGGATGCCTGCCTCACAAATCATTTATCCGCTCGACCCAAAGTTGAAACGGCAGGGCAGCGCAAGCTTACTAGAGCAGATGCGTGTACTCGCTGATTGGTCTCAGTCACTCGACCACTAAACAGCGCTGTGAGATCCAGTGAGAAGCGTTTGATTTCTGCAAAGAACACAAATGTCTCTGTGATTTAAACTAGTGATTCAGCACTGACAAACAGGAGAAACACTGTGCGCAACGATACAATCAGAAGGCTTTTCAATCTACAAATTGTCATCATTTACCATAGAATGATGAAACAGTTATATCCGTGCAGAATATGGCTTCTTCCACAATTTCTCCACTTCAGCGTGGAGGTGGGAAGGAATGGAAGACTCATGGGGGATGGGAGACCATGGCCTAACAGGAAGCACTTATCCAGCCTACCATTAGCGACCCCAAGCCAGATCCAATCTGGCTGTGGCACGGGCCATGAGGTCCAGCAATTCCTTATAT
This sequence comes from Squalius cephalus, assembly GCF_949319135.1. Lineage (NCBI taxonomy): Eukaryota > Metazoa > Chordata > Actinopteri > Cypriniformes > Leuciscidae > Squalius > Squalius cephalus. The sequence continues at coordinate 23,458,785 of NC_137129.1, forward strand.
GCTGAGCTGGCAAGTTGAGAAGAATCCATACACACACTTTCCTCACCTTCTTTAACCACATCCACTTCCTCTTGACTGGATGTCGAGAGACAGCAAATCCTGGCTAGACAGCGCACCAGAGCTCGACCTGTGATCCCCACAACTGAAGCCTCCGCTTTGCTCCGACAACAGCGGGGCCTGAGACATAGAGCGCAGACACTTGTTCCACATCTCTTAAGAATAGGGAAAAATGTGAACAAAGCTTTTTCATTGTGAATTTATCTCAATAGGTGCATTCCGAACCCTCAAGCACTGAATGCGCATGTTCCTCTCCCAAGCAGTAAAGGCACAAGGTTGTGTGTGTCCTCAGGTGTCAAACACCTGGGTTACGGAGGCACAAACTTCCTAAAATGTTTGCTAGAATTTTCCATGATCCTGCCTTCACCACACGCTAACAAAACAAACAGCTCCTAAAAACAAAAAAGCTGATGACATGTGCTACGATGCCCTCTTATAATTCCGGGTGCTCCCACTAATGACATCATGGACTTTCGCCAACCAATCAGATTGGAGTGCTTTCACATGTGCTCCACACATCGGATACGCTGATGGTGTCCCCATAGCATCCATCCAAGACGCAGTGTAGAGTTCCTATTCGAAAGGGGACTAGTTTTGAAAGATCTTTTCTGAAAAAAAAAAAAAAGTTTAACTGAGTTAAAACTTTTGTTAAAACTAAGTTTGCTGCATCAGACCCAAAAGGGCCATTTTTTTTAAGCTAAGGTGTGTAATATCTGCATCGCTATCATTAAACACAATTGCCCCCTTTATTTTTTTATTTATTTTTTTTTACATATATTAAAATACAAATGTTTTTTACTCTTAAGTATAAATTGTGTGGTTTTTTTTTTTTTTTTTTTTTTTTCTAGTTTGACTTGTATCTGGTGTATGTTTTCTTTTCAAATGCTATTTAATGTTGTCACCCAAAAATGAAAATACTGTCATCACTTACTCACGCTCATGTTATTCCAAACCTGTATGAGTTCCTTTTTACTGTTGTACACAAAAGAAGATATTTTAAAGAATGTTGGTAATCAGACTGATTGTTCTGATTGTCAATGGCACATTCTGATTTTCATGGTACAGTATAGTGCATATATTGCTACCCTGTCTTGTGGCTTCAGTGCTCCGACAAATCACAGCAAATTCTGCCTTAAATTTATTCTTCTCAGTTGTAACCTGTCTTTCCCTTGAAATATAGTTCCTTTACTAGATCTGATTTAGTTTTATTTAATTATTAGAATCCTCTCTGGAACTGTCAGGTAGCATGTAGATTTTTGTTATCAAAGGTGATTTTGTCACAATCGTCTACTACAAATTTATTTATCTGCACTGTGTTGTCAAAATGAGGCCAGAATTTCTTATTCCCTGTCCTTGCAGGAAAACACGTGGGTCACAAAAAATGGCAAGTACAGATGACTTGCCATATACCCGTCAGTAGCTTGAGAGCTCAACTCAAAGAACAGGGTATGTGACATTGCATTTGATGGCTGTGCCTGTTGCCCTTGTTGACAACACAACGCAATGCAGCGTTTAACGCAAAAGGACGCTTGGCACCTGCAGATGACATCCTCTTTGCTACCGAGAATTATTTTACTTTGCCTTTGAGCTGTGTTACACTTTAAGACCAACCATTATGGAGACGAAGCCTTTGAAAAGATGGAGGAGGACAAGCATAGAAACACAGCTAAAGGGGCAGAAGTTTGGGCTTTAGAGCTTGCCCATTGCTTAGGCCTGCCAGCCACAGACACGTCACCTGACTGCGTACAGCACTCACATACCATATTCAAAGACTACTCTGACCATTTGTTTGAGAAATTGCAGCAACATAGCCATTGAAATTGTAGCCATTGACTTCCTACTATCGTCTACTGTCTGATTACCAACATTCTTTGAAATATCTTCTTTTGTGTACAACTGAAGAGAGAAACTCATACAGGTTTGGAACATCTTGAGGGTAAGTGGTGACAAAATTTTCTTTTTGGGGAGAAGTATCCCTTTAATACTTTTAGCTAGGATGAATTATTTAGCTAAGGTGAATTAAATTAAATTCATATTTAAATAAAGAATGACAGCAAATACTTGCGTTAAATACATGCTGTTCATTAGAACAGTCCTGGGGGAAAAAACATGTCCACACTTCCACAGTTTAAGCAGCACAACAACTAATAAAAATTAGAATAAAGGTTTAAAAGCAAATCTGCATAATAGAATGATTTCTGAAGGACCATGTGACACTAAAGACTGGAGTAATGGCTGCTGAAAACTCAGCTTTATCATCACAAAAAAAAAATACTTAAAAAAATTATTTTAAATGAAATTAATATTTCACAGTATTCATGTTTTTACTGTATTTTTGATCAAATGAATGCTGCGTTGGTGAACAGACTTATTTTAAAAACTTAAAAATCATCCTGTCCCCAAACTTATTAATCATATTACAATGTTTCCATCAAAGGATGCTCCTAGAAACACCCACAGAGGTCTGGGAGAATCCCAGGAATCTGCATCTTTTTAAGAATTTGTCTGCCTATATCTGTTTGTCAGCTCGTATCACTCAGTTGGTGCGGGGTTTCTCCAGCACATGGAAGCAGTCTGTGGAGGCCCTGAGTCAGGATGTGATGCGTTCCTTCACCAACTTTAAAAACGGAACCAGCATAATTCAGGTACAACCTTATGAGACAAATCTCGTGACGGTTTGTGTCCCAATTAAGTTATTTATTTTATGCATTTAAATGTTATGAATTCTTGTCTGGTTGTATTCACTAGGGAGCACTGACCCAGCTCATCCAGTACTATCATGGTTTCCATAAGGTCCTCTCCCAGCCAACATTCCGCAGTCTGGCGGTGCGCTCTGAGCTCATAAACCTCCATCATCTGATGGTTGAAGTCAAGAAACACAAACCAAACTTTTGAACTCGCACATTAATCATCAGCACTTATTGGCCTAAGACTGTCAGGAAATATTTGCTGTAGTCGCACTGCTAAAAATCATTCTTTGGGAGTACCTAAGAACATACACATTCATATAACAATATATATTTTCCTGATAAGCAAAATTGTGTAAAACTGAAGACTAATTTTCAGAAAATCTATATTGGATGGTGAGTGTAATATGTCTTCTGTCACTGACAGAAGTTCTGTCAACTTTTTAACTTAAGCAAAACAACAGTGCAATTGTTTCACAACAGTTTTACAATCTTAAACTTTTTTCCTAAACAGGTAAATATATCTTGTCCTAAAGATGTTTAGATTTTCTGGAAAACAAGGCAGAAATATTAAAAGTCTGATATTTTGCAGTTTAGAGCTGAAGCTATAACAGGACTTTTAAAGGCTGATTTTCAGTAGATTGTGATTTATATCAACAAGTATCTAATATATTGAGCACTAATCTAATTATTTGGTCAGTCTTATTTTTTAAAGGATAATTCACCCCAAAAATTTATATTCTGTCATCATTTACTCACCCTCATGTTGTTCCAAACCCTTAAGACTTTCGTTCATCTTCGGAACACAAATGAAGATATTTGAATGAAATCTGAACGTTTTCTGTCCCTCACAGCTACGCAACTACCACTTTGACGCTTCAGAAAGTACATAAAGAGATTGTAAAACTAATCCATATGAATTGTGCGGTTTAGTTCAAATTTTCTGAAGAAACTAGATTTTATTTAACCAAACCTGCTTGATGCGCGAGAACAAACCTCTTGCGGAAGCTCAAATTTGCTGTGCAACACACGAGAGTGAATCTCATTGGTTCTCGCACATCAAGCGACATGCTTGAGATTCCGTTTACCATAACTTATGTGTGCATTGATGAATGTTTATATGTGAATAAAAGCCTATATTCAATCTGTTCAGCATCTAAAGTGATCATGTCTCTTCAGAAAATTTGGACTAAACCACTCAATTTATATTATTATTTTTTTTTTACAATCTTTTTATGAACTTCTTGAAAGCATCAAAGTGCTAGTTAAGTAGCTGTCAATGGAGGGACGAAAATTTCATTAAAAATATCTTCATTTGTGTTCCGAAGATGAACGAAAGTCTTGCGGGTTTGGAACGACATGAGGGTGAGTAAATGATGACATTTCATCACATTGACATGACATTGACATTTTTGGGTAAGCTAACCCTTTAAGTTTGCTGATAATTTGATTTCTTTCTGTGTTTATGTAAATGCATTTTTGGTCTGACAACAGATCTAAAAATGTCTTTTTGTTTTCTCTGAAAAGTTCTTTATGTAGGCCTATGCGCTGTTGTATTGACAAATAAAAGCATTCCAGGTCTCAAAATAAGAGATATTGAATCAAAAGTCTCTGAAAATGTTCCCATCATTTTGTCAATCTGTTAAAGCGTGTGTAAAAAAACAAGGGCACACATTGGCCTCACTATTTTTTTGTTTTGTTTTTATGATGGCAATGAGTTTGAAGCTACATTGGACTTTAAGGACTTTTTTCCATTTACAGGCACTAAACTTACAATTACTAAATTTGATTACATTTTACTAAAGAAAAAAATGTAAATTGTTTTAGAATGCAAATAGCCTCGTACATATTGGTATTTAGCTATGAAACTAAATCCATTCTGCCTTAACCATTTATTGCTCAAAGAAAATTCAATTGTACACTCACCTAAAGGATTATTAGGAACACCATACTAATACTGTGTTTGACCCCCTTTCGCCTTCAGAACTGCCTTAATTCTACGTGGCATTGATTCAACAAGGTGCTGAAAGCATTCTTTAGAAATGTTGGCCCATATTGATAGGATAGCATCTTGCAGTTGATGGAGATTTGTGGGATGCACATCCAGGGCACGAAGCTCCCGTTCCACCACATCCCAAAGATGCTCTATTGGGTTGAGATCTGGTGTCTGTGGGGGCCATTTTAGTACAGTGAACTCATTGTCATGTTCAAGAAACCAATTTGAAATGATTCGAGCTTTGTGACATGGTGCATTATCCTGCTGGAAGTAGCCATCAGAGGATGGGTACATGGTGGTCATAAAGGGATGGACATGGTCAGAAACAATGCTCAGGTAGGCCGTGGCATTTAAACGATGCCCAATTGGCATTAAGGGGCCTAAAGTGTGCCAAGAAAACATCCCCCACACCATTACACCACCAGCCTGCACAGTGGTAACAAGGCATGATGGATCCATGTTCTCATTCTGTTTACGCCAAATTCTGACTCTACCATCTTAATGTCTCAACAGAAATCGAGACTCATCAGACCAGGCAACATTTTTCCAGTCTTCAACTGTCAAATTTTGGTGAGCTTGTGCAAATTGTAGCTTCTTTTTCCTATTTGTAGTGGAGATGAGTGGTACCCGGTGGGGTCTTCTGCTGTTGTAGCCCATCCGCCTCAAGGTTGTGTGTTGTGGCTTCACAAATGCTTTGCTGCATACCTCGGTTGTAACGAGTGGTTATTTCAGTCAAAGTTGCTCTTCTATCAGCTTGAATCAGTCGGCCCATTCTCCTCTGACCTCTAGCATCAACAAGGCATTTTTGCCCACAGGACGGCCGCATACTGGATGTTTTTCCCTTTTCACACCATTCTTTGTAAACCCTAGAAATGGTTGTGCGTGAAAATCCCAGTAACTGAGCAGATTGTGAAATACTCAGACCGGCCCGTCTGGCACCAACAACCATGCCACGCTCAAAATTGCTTAAATCACCTTTCTTTCCCATTCTGACATTCAGTTTGGAGTTCAGGAGATTGTCTTGACCAGGACCACACCCCTAAATGCATTGAAGCAACTGCCATGTGATTGGTTGATTAGATAATTGCATTAATGAGAAATTTAACTGGTGTTCCTAATAATCCTTTAGGTGAGTGTATCTCCAATCCAAAAATGTATCTTATGACGCAACACCTAACTTATGATGCAACATGTCACATGGATGTCAAATGGTTAAATGGATCAAAAAAAGTTCATAACTTTTGCCAACATGGTCTAGACTAGACAATGTGTGCAAAGTAGTGGTGGGCATCAGTGATGCGCGGGTTGATCCGAAATGAGCGGGTGCCTGCGGTCACCCGCGGTTACGAGTCATCCAAAAATATTTTTAATGATATTCGGGTCGCGGTCGGTCGGGTCGTTTGAAATAAAGATGCCAATTAAACCTTTGTCATTTATATAGTTCTAGACACAATTTTCTATGAATACGTTTTAAATTTAATTTACACTTATTGGCTGAATAACTGGCGCGAAGATGACGCACGAGCTCAGTCTGCAGGTAGAGATGGAGGCGGCAAGAGAAAATAGGTGAAGACTGGGGAGTGGAAGCTCCGCAAATACACAAATAGAAAGAGCAAAGTGTGGGAGACATTTGCCGAAATAATGAAAGATGATGACCAAAGTGCTGGCTTTGTCATGTGTAGGCTACTTCTTGCGATGCTATTTACACATTTGATAACCACAAAACTGGCACGATCAACCAGGCACGGCGCCAGGATTCCAGTTTTGGATAAGCCAGACCAATTGTGGGTGGGCCTTAAATTATAAACGTTAAATAAAATAAAAATAAAAAAACGTTATCCAATCACTGCTTAACCTAATAAAAAAATATTGACTAATATAGCCTACTGTTGTATTATCTGTGCGTATACATAATATAGATTTTAATAGCTTGATGCTCTTTAAATATTGTGTTGCATTGTAAAAGTAAATCCTCGATCGCTCTCCATGGTTCTGACCAAAGAAGAGAGCTTTGGAATCTCCATTATGCATATACCTGGGCTGCATTTTCCGATAACATTGTCTCTTAGCGCGCTGCGATAACTTAACTAAAGGTATACTACCAGTAAAGGTATATCATTGCTAGGCATCTTCAGGGCTATCATCCACTCGTGAGGAGGCGCTGAGAGGCAGAGGCGCTGACGCCCTCCTAGCAACGGCGCTGTTTTTGGTAAAACATGATTTTGACGACTTCATTAAGTTTTGTTTTATAGAAAACTCTTTTTAAAAGATTTTCGTTTTGTATAAATTGTATCTTAATTTTGATCAATGTTTTATCAATCAATTGCCCGTATTTATTAAATAAGAAGCAAATATATAGCAGACAAAATAAGGCGCCGGTACTCGATCACTGCATGTGAACTGGAGGGCGCCGAAACTCAGCTTGTGCCTCACAGATTTGATAAATATAGGCTATATATTACAGAAAGCTTGAAATGTCTACTTTTAAACGAAAATATTCAAACCAAAATAAATAGGCTATACTCTCTGATTATGTAGGCTAATCCATATGAAATGTGCATTTCTCTCTGGCGTTCATGGCGAGTCCGCAATCTCCGCATTGTCAACTTCATCTTTGCAGCGACACAGAAAACACCAGTTTATTACTAAACAATTAAATGTCTCCTTGCTAATTTAGACACATTCATAATCATTAGGCTACTTTAACCGGTTCTTTGTGGCAAGCTTTATGCGTGCGGTCATTACGCTTATTCCTGTAGGCTAGCCTATTTAAGTAATTAATTTAATATAAAGGGGCGATTTGTCCACGAATGGCTTAAATGAACAACTAGTCGACTAGAAAAAAAATTAGTCGGAGGCAGCCCTTATTCCACATATTTTCGAACCAGCAGGCCATCTGGGTTGGGCGAGCGACCGTGAGCGGAGCGGAATATTCAGAAATGCGCTCTCCGCTCACGAGCTCTGATCGGAACAAACCCGAACCTCACTGTCTGCTGAACTTGCGCAGAAACATCAAAATAGACATAGCCAGCTTTTTAAAATTGTTTTTAAAACTAAACATTTAGACTATTTTAGTACAAATTATGAGCTTATATTGACGATTTTTATAATTCTTGACAAAATTAGAATATTAAGTTATATTAAGACGCTACGATGAGCATTATAGCTACTTTAAAAAAAATGCGGGTCGGGTACAATATTTTCTTTTTCGTTTTTTGCGGTCCGAGTTGCGGGCGGGTTAGTTGAAAACGTCGGTCGGGTGCGGTTTGTTTATACATTGACCCGCGCATCACTGGTGGGCATAGATTAATTTTTTTAATCTAGATTAATCTCACTGTAATCTTGGAATTAATCTAGATTAATCTAGATTAAAATGGCTCATTTGAATTCTGCCGAAGGCATTCAGAATATGTGTGCAACCCAAATAATGACTAAAGGGCACGTGTTTCTTAAATACAAAGTGACATTTAAAAGAACTTGTGAAGAAATGCCAGAGATTTTTTTTTTTGTTATTATTAAAACTAACATAATAAAGTATGATTTGTTGTTTTTTTTATTATAATTTTTTTTATTTACTTTGAGCAATGATGGAGCTATAATAGACTCTTCTTATGAGCATATAAAACAAAACAGCTCCTTGGAAAAAATGAAATGTAGCCTAATATTGTAGTAGTTATAAACAAAGGTCTATTTTTAGTTCAGATTAACATTTGAGGGCAGCAATTTTATTCATAATGTCAAAATAAAACCAACGTAATGTTACTTGAAAGCATTATAGCCTACTATTCCTGCCAAACTTCCATGGTTGCAGTGTTACTACAGTAAATCCATGGTAAATGTTGCAGATCTGTGGACACCGGATAGTTCATTCATGGCACAATGTTTCTTCCTGGCTTCCACACACTGTTTGATCCGTTAATAACGGAGAAATGTGAATGTTTCTCACTAGATCTCGCAGCGATGTTATTACTTCTGTGGCGAATTCAAATGCTTTCTTTACTGGATCTCTTAGCGCTGTGTAGTAACAGTGTCGCATGATCACGATCGCCTCGCGCTGCTTTGGTCCAAACTGATAAACAATGGTCCGTCAACCACACAATAAGGAGTAGCTCAGTTTCGTTCCGCTTACATTACGTTTGCCATTTGATGTCAGACAATGTTGTGGTCGCGCCAGTGTCTCTTACATTAGAAATAACAAAATTTTGGCTGGCAGGAAAAATGATCCAACGAACCGTTCGGTTTGAAAATGCGTACCGAACACCGAACCGAATTCGGCTATGTATACATCCGCGCTAAAATATCAAGGTGAAAGTCATCATAGCTTGCATAGTATAGACCCAGCTCCCAACCCAACTTTGAGAATAGATTAACGGCGATATTTTTTTTATCGCCCGATAAGAGTCTCACGTTAACGCAGCACGTTAACGCCGATAACGGTCCACCACTAGTGCAAAGCTTAGTGAAGATCTGACAAATGTCCTAGGAGGTGTTTGAAAAATTTTTTTTGAAAAACATAAAATTTAGGAAAAAGGCAACACAATTCAGAATAAACTAGAATTTTGATACTATCATGCATGTTTCCGGAGTTATTATCAAATTGTAAAGATGCACAAACTTGTATCCGATTTCCACAAAATGTTGTACACAAATTCATTTTCACACAGTGTATGACTATGTCTATTTTTGTGATGGTAAACCATTCAGATTTAAAGCTACACTGTGTAACTTTTTTAGTTGATTCTTAGCAAAAAACACTTAGTTCTTTCAAAAATATATGTGTTCATTAATGTATATTTACTTCTTTCAAGTAATAAAGTATTCTCGTAAGTTTATAATCTGCCATTGAAAGTACATACGGGTGAGGGGTTCGAATGCTGGTCGCCATGTTGCCCCTCCATCTTGAAGCTACATTAGCCAAAGAGGGACATACCTGTAAATTCAAGCTTCGCCTTTCGCGCTTTAGTGACACAGAGACGAATGCGAGGGGGAGATTACTCGCGACTGCCGGCAGATTTGAAAGATTGCTGATGGAGGATCACGCCTATTTTCGAGGACATGTAGCAGAGTCGCCAAGGAAGCGAAAGAGAGAATTAAAACGTCAACGCGACAGGCAAATCAGTCAATACTGGAGTAACTTTTCCCAGATGGAAAGAGCTCATGAGGAGCAAAGATTTTAAAACGGACGCCGAAGTTGCCTGCTTTCTTCTCGACAGGTAATTCAGCCTATTTGTGTTAATTTAAAAGTTTTATAGTTGCTTGTCTAACCATAGCATGGTTGTGCATAACGCCAGAACGACCTCTAGTATAACTTGTGTTACTTTTCCTCGCGTCAATGGTGAAAAAGTATTGTTTACCTTGTAACATAAATCTGTGCTGCGACGGATCACAGGTGATAGTTTTAAAGGCGCAATTGGATGAAGTTGAACTGGAAGCCATGTTAATCTTGGAATAATACGGCCACCGTAGGAGTTAAAACGCCCTCGAAATTGAAAGGAACAGAAACTAATATTTACTGGGTAGTCATATACAATTTCACCGCTAGATGGGGGAAAATATCACACAGTGTAGCTTTAAGATTTAGAGAACGAACCCTGCTCAAGAAGGCACATGTACAGGCCCGTCTGAAGTTTGCCATTAAACATCTTATGATTCAGAGACCAAAATTGAGCTCTTTGGTATCAACTCAAATCGCTGTGTTTGGAGGGAGAGAAATGCTGACTATGACCCCATGAACACCATCCCTACGGTCAAGCACGGAGGTGGAAACAAAATGCTTTTGGGCTCTTTCTCTTGTAAGGGTACAGGACGACTGCACATTAAGGTCATGGAGTGGCCTAGCCAGACCTTAATCTTGTAGAAAATCTGTGGATGGAGCTGAAACTTTGAGTTGCCAGGCGACAGCCAAGAAACCTTAAGGATTTTGAGACTATCTGTAAAGAGGAGTGGATCAAAATTCCTCCTGAGATGTGTACAAACCTGGTGACCAACTACAAGAAATGTCTTACCTCTGTGCTTGCCAACAAAGGTTTCTCCACCAAGTACTAAGGCATGTTTTGGGGATCAAATACTTATTTCACTTACTGAAATGCAAATCAATTTATAACCTTTATATAATGTTGTTGTTTTTTTTCTGGATTTTTTGGTTGATATTCTGTCTCTATCCATTAAAATAAACCTCCCATAAAAATTATAGAGCCTTCATTTCTTTGTAAGTGGGCAAACTTACAAAATCAACAGGGGATCAAATAATTATTTTCCCCACTGTAGGGACATCCAGAAACCACAGACAAATGGTAGAGACCAAAGAAAAGCAAGAAGAGATCAGCGCACACAGTTGCAGTGTTAAGATACAAGACTTTAGCAAGATAAGGCTGACAAAGAGTGGTTTAAATACATTAAGCCTGTATGTAAATGGGTAATGATGTTTAATAACAAGTTGTGGATGTGGCAAGAGTAGCTCCTGTAATAAATGTACTGTAAATTGTACTGTAAGTATAAAGAAAATGACTGCTTACTGTGATTGGGTTTTCTCTTTCACTAAGTCAGAACCAAATATTTCAGTAGTATAATGGATTATACCATGTTAATTCACATTATGTAATAGCCACAGTACAGACATTTGGATCCCTCCTTTAAAAAAGTAAGATTGTCCTCCTTCTACTACCAGCTATATTTTACTTCTATGTATTCCTCAGCTGGTTCACACTAATAGACTGGCACCCATACAGCCAACATTCAATTGAAAACCCAGTAATGTGACAAATGCCTCATACACTTACTTGATGGCATTTAATGGTCCAAATAAATTAATTAAAGTTAACAGCAGATTATGTTCTAATCTTCATACCCACCTCATTTAACAAAGACACACTATAACATAACACATATTCCCCATAATCTTTCCCTCCATTGGTAATAATAGCTGTTACATATCTGTTCCTTGTTGATAACTACTCAGAATCACATGTATGCCATCTGGTAATGAGAGCAATTCTTATGTTAGAACATGACTCTGGATGTGTTTGTATATTTATTTGAGAAAAACAACATATGTTTTAGGTGGTACTGATTACTGAGCATGCTGCCTGTACATAGCCTCTGTTTTGTTCATGATGACCTTAAAAAAATGTCTTGACCATGCATAATATTAAGAATACTTAATAAATGTGAAATTTACTGCAATGTCACCATCCTGTATACAACCGTATTCCTTTTTTCTCATGAAGCTTAAGTGCAATACGATATTCATAGCTTCCTCCATGATTGCCAGCGTTACGATGATGCTTATTTTGTTCAAAGTAATGATGCCAGTTTCCATTTTCATCTGCTCCAAACCCAAATACACTCACCTGGAAAAGAAAAAAAATAATCATATAAATAAGTGGCAACCAAATAATGTGTGCCTTCAACAACAATGTGACCTCATTTGTATTCATATATATTTGTGAATATAAAGTGGACATTTACATTTGGAACCCTTTGTAAGAGTGTCAGAGGTTCAACCTTTTGGCGCTTTTCCACTACACAGTACCAGCTCGACTCGACTCGGCTTTGTTTGGTTTTCCACTGTGTAAAAGTTGTACCTGTACCTGCTTCCAGGTACTTTTTTTCGTACCACCTCCGGCGAGGTTCTAAGCGAGCTGAGGCGATACTAAAATGTGACTTGAAAACACGGCAGACTGCTGATTGGTCAGAGAGAATCGTCACTATTCACTGCGTCATCATTGCACGCGCCAGACGGAGTATCCTGAATAAAAAAACAGCAAAAACATCCAAAAACAGCATACACTCGATTTCCTCCATTGTCCTGTGTGTGGGTAGCGGGTGCCTCGAGTCACGGCAGTTTCAGTTATTGTGGAGGTACTATCTGCAATGGAAAACGGAGCGAAAAGCGAGCCGAGGCGAGTCGAGTCGAGTTGAGCTGGTACTGGTAATGGAAAAGCGCCATTTGACACAATCCCATAGCTGGACTGTCATTTAAGTTTGTTTGAGATAGACTTAAACCGATATAAACCGATGATACCGGTATTAGCACTGATTGGATGCTAGGTGGCGCTAGCCCTACACATTAACGCAAGGTACTGTTTCTGAACTATGCACTGTATTTTTATTTGAACTAAAAATTTAATTGAAACTGAAAAAAGGGGGAACATTAAAAATTTACAAACTTAAATGGTTAGTTTAACCAAAGATGAAGGACACATGCAGTGGGGTGTCAGAATATAGAGCGCCTGTGTGTCTTCTCCTTGGGTCCTGCATGATCTAAAACAGTTCTCAACTGGTTTGGCCATGGACCCAAATCTTCCCATGTTCATGAAGCCGTGACCCAAATTTTTAGGAATTTGAACCAAGCATATTAATTACCCAAAATGAAGTTCCGTTCCTCTTTACGTAACATATACATACATTTTAAGAATATCATTAAGTCTGATGAATAACAGTACAAGGTAAGGCTATTAAATAGTAGTCCAAAACTGCTTAATACACTGATTCCCAACCTTTGTCCTGGAGTACCCCCAACACTGCACATATTTGATGTCTCTCTCATCTGACACACCCATCTGAGGTCTTGGAGTCTTTACTAATTAGTTGATAGGTTGAATCAAGTGTGTTTGATTAGGAAGACATCTTGTGCAGTGCTGGGGGTATTCCAGAACTATAGAGTTGAGTACCACTGAGTTCCTTCATATTTATTAATACAATAAAGTTCATACTGTAAGTTGGTATGAGCAACCACAGTCATCAAAGATATATAGAAAAAAGTGAAAATAAAGTGGAATTTTGGAAACTACGGAAATGTCTCGGTTAGGTATGGTAAACCTCGTTCCCTGAAGGAGGGAACGGATACGTAATCATTCGTTCGTGACCGACGAATAGGAATCTCGCCAGAGAGCCAATGTACTTTGAGTGTAACTAAACGAGCCAATGAACATTGGCCTGCAATGATTTGCAACAGCTGCTCTGCCTCGCAGAGAGGGTACATAATGAGCAGCAGGTGCATTGCATCTTCAGGTTTTCGCTGAGGAGTACAGGAGTTGTGGTGACGGAACGCACGTCTCCATTCCCTCCTTCAGGGAACAAGGGTTACCATACGTAAACGAGACGTTCCCTATCAGTCGGTCACTCTCGACGTACATCATGACTGACGAATAGGAATCCCTACCAAATCGCCACAGCTGCTGCCCCCTTCCAGTGCCCTGTGAAAGCCTCCTGCCCCTTCTTGCCTGGAGGGATGATAGGAGAGGGCTTACACAGAGAGTGTCTGTCACTGTTGTTCCGTGGTAACCTATACGGTGATACTATTGGATAACACTGAGAAAGTGTGCCCTTTCCGTTAGGAAGGAGCATGCTGCGGAAGCCACGTTCTTCCCCGAAGGAGTTATGTGGAGATATACAAATGGACTAACCCAAAGGTTTTACTGCATATCAAATACTGGGGTGACTTAGCCCAAGGGAAAGACATGGGCTTTAGTTTATGAACAGCCATGGAAGAATCCACATATGGGATCCCTGCAGGGTCGCACATATGGCACCCAGCCTGCCCCAACAGGGCAGGGGGCGCAGGAGAAGGCTTGGTTGCGTTCTTGAACTACGCATTGCTGCCCGCTGGCAATAGAAGAGGCGAATGAGAGTGGTGAGGATTCTCTCCTCCCACTGCTCTCCGGGCCCTCTTTGGATCCAGAGATTTTTTTTTTTTGAGAATTTGGGTACCACTGTGACTCTGACCACAACCACAACGCATTGACCTTGATCCCGGTTAGTCAACATGCGTAGCTCAACCCCGGCTCAAAACTACCCTTATGCATTAAGAGTGCCTTGGCCTCAAATGCAGGGTGGAGGTGGTCTGCGCACAGAGGGAAAGAAAACTAATCCAGATTTTTGCATTCCATATTTTTGGCACCAATATAGCTCCATACTGTCAAGTTTTCCAATGCACATCTGGTAAAAGACCCGGGAAAGCATGGCTGTCAACTCTGAATCTGAGTCAGCATAAGCACACACCATTACAGTGGGAAGCTCAGCATCACCCTCATTTCCAGAGCATAACAGCCCTCTCTCCGATGCAGCGATTTTTGCCCGGCGGAGGCATTCGCTGATCTCCATCGTCTCCCAGAGTGTTGAGCAGACCTGCGGCTGTGCTTTTACACACACACCGCTTACACACAAGCGGTGACTGGCCAACAACAGAGGGGACTCAAGCTTTCTGGAGAAAAAAGAGTTGCGACTGGCATGTGATGACGTGGCCATGTTCCCATATGAAAACATGAACCACCCACGAACACAGTCTCAACACGTTTGCCCAGGCATGTGAAACCGTGATTGTGGCCGTCAGTGAGGATAAGAAACGACTGCATCAAGAAACACACGGGTGGAATGTCATCTTTAGAAAGACGGAACTCACACCCATGTAAGCTCTTTTAGGAGACTCGCTCTCTCAGTGCTGAGGCACACAGGGGAAAAGATTGCGGCAACACTGACAGGGAATTGCAGCCTGTAGTGTCCACTCACTCTCGTTGAAGGTGCAACTCTTATTAGCTGTGATAACAGCCTTTTAGCGTTCCAAGGCCCCATCCACACTACTGCGTTTTAGTTTAGAAACGGAGAATTAAAACGAATACGATCTCCGTCCACACCAGCATTTTAGCTGCGTATTAGAATTGATCTCCGTCCACATTAAAACTCTATTAGAGGAAAATAAGCTGGTTTGTTTGAATGATGGGTGTGGAACAAGGATATAGGTTCATACGGGAATGGAATCTGTGTTGGATTTGACACTATAGTGTCTAACACTCTGGCTGGAAAGTGTAATTGGAATATATGAGAAGAGTCTACAATTAGGAGTGTTCACTACCCAGATCACAACAGTGGATATTGAGACAGATAGAATGTCAATACAAGGAAGAAGAAGATGCATATTGGGAATAGTTTAAGTGGCTGCAATTGATTCAAATCAAGAAACTGAAAACTTGAATGAGAAAGTTTGTGCAACTATCCTCGTGGCAGCATTAGAATCAATATTGAAAAGCAGAGGGAAAATGACAAGGAAAGCTGTTCCACGGTGGACAGACAAGTGCAAAGCTGTGAGAGACAGAAATAAGACTTACATTTCTTAAAGGACACCTATTATGCTACTTTTATCAAGATGTAAAATAAGTCTTTGATGTCCCCAGAAGTTGTGAAGTTGAAGCTCAAAATACCCCACAGATCATATTTTATAGCATGTTAAAATTTCCACTTTTATTGGAGGTGAGCAAAGACACGCCATTTTTGTGTGTGTCCCTTTAAATGCATACGAGCTGCTGCTCCTGGCCCCCATTCTAGAAGTGTGCGGAGCTTCAAAAGCTTGTGCTCCGGTGGCAACAAAACATGACAATCTCACACAATGAAATGTCAGAAACTGTACTAGCAGTGTTCAGTTCGAACCGGTGTCGGGCAATGATGCCTACAGAGCCAGAGAATATACAGTATGCTGCATAGAGATAGAACAGGTATAGTTTAGTTTAATCACAGTTATAACATATGTTGTCACATTGCTTTTATCCACTACAAGTCTGTTGTGGTGTACCCTGTCCAAATGGTGGCCAAAACATTGCTAGTCAGTTTTATGAAGTTTATTGTACATCACACAAAAGATGAGGCGACCATTTTCGCTCCAGAAAATCACTGTAGGAGTTGAATAAATCACAGTACAAGAAGTGTGCATTAAAGTCTTATCAATAAGCTCTCTTTCTCCCTTGTATTATCATCAACATACACAGCGAATAACACAAAACCACTTGTTACAACTAACAGTAAACAAATATATACAGACTTTATGCCTTTTCGGGGGGTGCTTAATAAACAAGTAAACATTATATCCGTAAAACAACTCATATGAACTGTTGTGTTCATATGAGTTGTGCACTATTGCGCACTATTCCCTTTCATTACTGCCGTGAGCAGTAGTTACTGATCCATCCTTGAGTAACCACTTTTTACCAAAGCCTGTGTTTTGTATTGTCCCTTTGTATTGACCCTCGTTCACAGAGCAGTCTGGAATGAAATGATCTGTGCAGACATAAACGAATTTAGGTATATTTTGCGCATTACCTTCAAAAATAAAATAAATTCACTGCGTCCTCAGTGGCTCGGATGATGGGAGAAAATGAAGACTCTAATGTTCACTCTTACATCCAACAACAGAACACCTGGATTGCTTACGAGACATTATCACTACAGCTGCTAGAGCGCAGAGAAAATGGCGGATAGCGCACAACTCGCTGAGGGTGGAATCTATGGTAATGCAGGCCTGTCAGTCAGAGGCCGTGGGCAGGCCTGAGCAGCCTGATTTGTGTGGATTCAGAAAGATCAGGCTTGAGGATCAGTAAAGTGGTTTTTAATAGAAATCAGGAAATAAACAGAGATAATCCAATAAACAGACGATGATAACTTCCAGGTAGTAACGTTAACACAAGACAAGGCACAGAAGCTAACTGAGGTTATAAATGTAAAATTCACAGTTTCTCTCCATCACCTATACGAATGAACGATTTTGCTCTGCACCTCAATTTCTCATCAGATTTTCTGTCCAATCAGACAGTCCAATCATGCTGTCTAGATAGAATATTAAGCATCTCACCTAAATTATAAAAATACACTAAATCTGTATCTAAGATCAGTCGCTTTTTCACACATTTTCTCAAACACGAATCACATGCACAATCTTGTGTAGTCCACAATGTATCCAACTCATTTAAATTTTAAACAGATTATTGTATTTTAAAGCACTATGGACGAGAACAAACATTAAAGGGGTGGTTGATTATGATTTCACTTTTCTAACTTTAGCTGGTGTGTAATGTTGCTGTTTGAGCATAAACAACATCTGCAAAGTTACAACGCTCAAAGTTCAAAGCAAAGGAAGATATTTGCTTTTAAAGAAATCGTTTTTTAAGGAGTACAACTACATGACATTCCTCCCGGGTTAGTGACATCACTAACCCTCAAATTTACATAAACCCCCATGAGTCCATGTTGAGAAGAGGAAGAGTTGTTATAGTAGAGCACATTTGTGAGTATACTCAAGCTGTTGCATCCGTCTTTTCACATGCAATACAGTATGTAACACAAATGCAATGGCATGTCACTCTGTATGCATCTTACAACAGTTCCCACAGAAGTGATTGTATACTGTAGATTATCATGACAGAATATGCTAATCAATGACTTGAAGATAGTTAACTCCACATCAGTAGCATAAGCATAAATTCATCAACTAACCATTCAGAAACATCCAGTTGCATTCTACATGTTGTCACTTCTTGAGTCTCTACGGTGGCCGAGAGAGCTCAACGTGCAGCAACTGAAGAAACCACATGCAAATAGAAAAAAACACATGCAAATAGAAAAAAACACCCGCAAATTAAGAAAACATCATCAGTTTCACAACACACGTGTGCTCCAAATAACACAACCAAATACAGAAACGCGCTGCAAAAGTTCACAACACAACCAAATACAGATTGCGCTGCAAATAGCACAGACCACAACGGAAGTGTTTCCAGGGGAACCAAATAAGTGACGAACCCGGCTGGGACGTGCTTATTGCTTGTGAGCATCCCTATGCCCTGCTCCCTTCGAAAGGCAGACGGTAGTGCTCTTGAAGAGGGACTTTGGAGTGAGCAGGGCACTAGTGAGCCATTATGTAGCCGTTTGGAATGCACTTAATGAAGGGAGCAACGAAAGACACCGTAATTTCCTCATTATTTTCACCTGGGATGTTCCCATGACAACGAAGCACGGAGTCCATCAGCTGAATAGCTGTTCTTACGACAGAAATATAATGCTCTAAACATAACGTTTGCAAATAAATATAGTATTTTTTACAAAAAAGCTTTTAAAATATGCGTTTGTAACGAGGCGAACAAGACGTGAGGCGTGCGGATCCATGTGCAAGCTTTTATTTATAAACATAGTAAACAGGCAAGGGTCAGACCACGGTAAACAGGTATGGTACGGACAAGACACAAGAGAGATCCTAGGGCAAGCGTGGGTCTACGATCGGTGAACAATATCAAACAGGGCAAGGCAGAGAGATAATCCAGGTACACAAGCAATGAGGGGCAAACAGAGTCCGAAGGGCAAGCAAAGGGTTAATCCTGGAAACACAGGCAGATATCAAGGCAAGGCAAGGCAAGGCAAGGCAAGGCATAAAACAACTGAGTGGGCTCCGTAGAGTAGCTGTCGCTAGGATATGCACTATACAATACTCGGCCATCACAGAGGGATAGTCCAAGGCTTATAAAGAGTGTGTGATTGGGTGATAGTGATTGTGAGATAGTTCTCAGCTGTGAGCGTGATTAGTGTAATCAGCTGTGTGTGTCGTCTGTGCAATGGATGATGGGCAATGCAGTCCAGTGTGCTGTGTGGTGTGAGAGTCAACATGATGGAGAAGCGACCTCTGGTGGCTATCGGGCGGAAGGCCACAGACCGGATTCGTGACAGCGTTATATATCTGTGTGTGAGTGTCTCAACTTTATAACTTTGGACCCTACATTACTTAACATTTCTTATGAAACTTTTCTTTATGAAAATTTAAACATAATATGAAAAAAATGTAATCTCTGTATGTTTTGCAACAACAACAACAACAACAACAAGGCTTTTGATCCCATTAACCTCCAGACACTGAAGGATGTGAGCGCCAAGCTCAAACCTTCATTCTGCTCAAGTGATATCATTCACCCGAGATTTTTAAAATTAATCATCAACTCGGTGGGTCCAGGTATGGTATCTCTTATTAACAAGTGTCTGAACACTGGCTCTGTTCCGGCCAATCTTAAAGTGGCTACGGTCACTCCTCTGCTCAAGAAGCCTTCACTGGATCCTTCTGTTTTAAAAAATTACCGGCCCATCTCTGTACTACCTTTCATTTCCAAGTTGTTGGAGAAAATCGTGTTGGATCAACTCCAACACTTTTTGTCAGATAACTGTATATGTGAGGTTTTTCAATCTGGGTTTAGGACTGCCCACAGCACTGAGTCCGCTCTCTTGCGAGTGCTAAACGACATTTATATCTCTACTGACTCTGGAGACACTGTGGTTCTAGTTCTCCTTGATCTGTCGGCGGCTTTTGACACCGTTGACCACCCGACTCTGTTAGCTAGACTGGAGACGTGGGTGGGCATAAAATGAGTATTTGGAGCACACGTGTGTTGTGAAACTGATGAAGATGTTTTCATAATTTGTGGGTGTTTTTTTCTATTTGCATGTTTGTTTGTTTTTTTTCTATTTACATGTGTTTTTTCTATTTGCATGTACTTTCTTCGGGTGCAGCGCGTTGAGCTCTCTCGGCCACCGTAGTCTCTCCATCATTGTCCACACACACACACAAGCTCTTAAAGCTCCGCCCTCTGTGCCAGGAGCAGCAGCTCATTTGCATTTAAAGGGACAGACACAAGGGACAATTTTAACATATTATTTTATTTTGTGCTAAAACTTCACATACACACTGTGGGGACATCAGAGACTTATTTTACATCTTGTGAAAAGGGGCATTATACCACCCCTTTAAAAAATGGTTAGACCGCCTCAGCATTACAAACAGCGCTGACATCATGCATTGTAAGTCATGTACCAGCCTAAATTACAAGTTTTTCAAACTAAACATAATAGTTCAGATTCATATTAAATCTAAATGGCGAATCTATTACACTTTATATTTAAGACACCTTTTAAGACTTAGCTTTTAAATGTTGCTTAGTCAAGCTATGACAAGTATAATTTACTGCACACAGGCTTATTCTCACTACCTCAATTATTTGTGTGTGTTATAACAAAGGCACTTTCTTTTAATATTCTATAATTTGATATTCTTTGAGTTTTACCTGGTCACAGATGTGCAAGGCAAATACAAGTGTAATAAAACCAGTGGATGGATATCTGCCATGTTTCTGCAGCCAGCGCTCTTGAATATATTTCAGAAAACCAGGATGGAGAATCATCACCTGAGGCCACAGAGAGAATTCACACCAGAAAAATTAGACAATCATTATATTTATGTGTTATTCAAATATAATATTCAAACAGGTCTTGAGAGTGAATGCCTGATAGGTTGTTTTATTGGTTGGTAAATACACTGAACGAAATTATAAACGCAACACTTTTGTTTTTGCCCCCATTTTTCATGAGCTGAACTCAAAGATCTAAGACTTTTTCTAAGTACACAAAAGGCCTATTTCTCTCAAATATTGTTCACAAATTTTTCTAAATCTGTGTTAGTGAGCACTTCTCCTTTGGGGGAGACTGATATCAGCAGTATATGGTGTGATCTGGTGTGACCACCATTTGCCTCACGCAGTGCAACACATCTCCTTCGCATAGAGTTGATCAGGTTGTTGATTGTGGCCTGTGGAATGTTGGTCCACTCCTCTTCAATGGCTGTGCGAAGTTGCTGAATATTGGCAGGACCTGGAACACGCTGTCGTTGTCAGAGTTCTGTCACATGCGTTTGGGTTACATCTTGGGTTGGTGACAGAGCTCTGGCATTCCCGGTTTGTCATGTGTTTGTGTATAGTCTGGTTTGTTGTGAGCACATGGCTTTCCTTGTGCCATGTGCTCTCCTGTCAATTGTCTAGCCCCTCCCATCTTGTTACCTGATCATTGATTAATTTGCCTCACCTGTTTTCCTCGTTACCCTCTTTTGTTTGCTTCCCTATTTAGTCTCCCTGTGTTTGCAGTCCTGTGCTGGTTCGTTGTCTATGTTCCCTCGTGTTCTTGTTTGATGCCATATGCCTGTCTTGTTTTCCCCCACGGGGAGTTTTGGTTTGTGGTTTTGTTTAATAAAGATCCTGAGTTTCCTGCACATGAATCCTCGCTTCACTATTTACCATTCCGTGACAGTCGTATACGCTGATCCAGAGCATCCCAAACATGCTCAATGGGTTGCATGTCCGGTGATTATGCTGGCCATGCAAGAATTGGGATGATTTCATCTTCCAGGAATTGTGTACAGATCCTTGCAACATGGGGCCGTGCATTATCATGCTGCAACATGAGGTGATGGTCGTGGATGAATGGCAAAACAATGGGCCTCAGGATCTCGTCACAGTATATCTGTGCATTCAAAATGCCATCAATAAAATGCACCTGTGTTCGTTGTCCATAACATATGCCCGGTGTTGGGGAGTATGGAATACATGTACCGGTGTTACGTATTCAGAATACAAATTGTGAGTAACTATATTCCGTTACAGTTACAATTTAAATAGTTGGTATTTAGAATACAGTTACATTGTTGAAATCAATGGATTACATGACGATACTTCTCTGTTTCACGAGTTTATTCACTCTCTAAATAAATTAAGGCAACTCCATGCATTTCCTAGAAGCCCCAATATGAAAACAAAAAAATGTGCAGTTTGCGTGATCAGTCACAAGTCACAACCAACCTTCTTTCAGCGTCTAAAGACTCCACCTCCAACCTGAAGAAGTATCTTAAATTAAGTTTTTTTATTATTACTAGCCAGGGGTAGTCGTCTGCTGTAGTTTTACTGGTCACCTTGCTATTTTATAGTTGTATCAGGTAGCTACCTGCTTAGTTGACGTGCGACTTTACATTCTCCTATGTGCTGATTTACTAGCCCCAGAGCCGTTGAAAGACTGACTAGCCCCATTTGACAAACTGTTTGAGTAGCCTTTGTTGTTACATTACCAAGAAGTAATGTAACATAATGTTGGTTTCTCAATATAACATTGTTTCATGTGGGTAAAATTATATTTGGTGGCGTAGTTTAAAACAATTATATTATTTTGCCATCATCACATTCAGTTTGAGTTTCTGTTTTATTTTGATGGACCATTATTAGTGTGTCATTCTTAATGAAAGAACATTAATGTGAATATAGTCAGCTGTAACAATCTTGAAATTTTTTATGGAATGTTTCATATCATCCTTATGTTTTTATCCTGTAAGATCAGGAAAAGGGTATGGGAAAATGCAGGTTTCATTCTGGTGCCTTTATTTAAAGGTGATAAGTTGAAACACTTATGCACTAAGTTGCTCAGTGAATTTTTTTTAGATGTAATGCCAAATTCTGTACAGAAACATAATATTTTATTTGTCTATTTGTCTCTACAGCAAATTATAATATTTTGCACTTTCAGCGAGACTTGGGCCTAACACATTCAGCCAGCTGGAACAGAAAAACACACCGGAATAGGCCTGTTTAGTAAGCAGGATTTGATGGCCACATTCCTACACTTATAAAATGCAATTCAATGTGGAAGTAATCCAAGTATTCAGAATACGTTACTCAGATTGAGTAATGTAACGGAATACGTTACAAATGACATTTTTGGGCATGTATTCTGTATTCTGTAATGAAAAACGTTTTGAAAGTATCCTTCCCAGCACTGCATACGCCTGCCCATACCATAACCCCACCGCCACCATCGATCCACAACGTTGACATTAGCAAACCGCTCACCCACACAACGCCATACATGTTGTCTGCCATCTGCCCTGTACAGTGAAAACTGGGATTCAACCGTGAAGAGAAAACCTCTCCAAAGTGCCAGATACCATCGAATGTGAGCATTTGCCCACTCAAGTCGGTTACGATGACGAACTGCAGTCAGGTTGAGACCCCGATGAGAACAACGAGCATGCAGATGAGCTTCCCTGAGACGGTTTCTGACAGTTTGTGCAAAAATTCTTTAGTTATGCAAACCGATTGTTGCAGCAGCTGTCCGGGTGGCTGGTCTCAGACGATCTTGGAGGTGAAGATGCTGGATGTGGAGGTCCTGGGCTGGTGTGGTTACACGTGGTCTGCGGTTGTGAGACCGATTGGATGTACTGCCAAATTCTCTGAAAAGCCTTTGGAGATGGCTTATGGTAGAGAAATGAACATTCAGTTCACATGCAACAGCTCTGGTAGACATTCCTGAAGTCAGCATGCCATTTGCACGCTCCCTCAAAACTTGCAACATCTGTGGTATTGTGCTGTCTAATCAGCATCTTGATATGCCCCACCTGTGAGGTGGATGGATTATCTCGGCAAAGGAGAAGTGCTCACTAACACAGATTTAGACAGATTTGTGAACAATATTTGAGAGAAATAGGCCTTTTGTGTACAAAAAGTCTTAGATCTTTGAGTTCAGCTAATGAAAGATGGGGGCAAAATCAAGTGTTGTGTTCATAATTTTGTTCAGTGTATATTGAGGCACTGATTGACTGAGTGCTGCTACTCACCTTGTCCCTGTTTGCTTTTATTGTGGGGTTTACTGGAACATATGTTCTAAAGAAAAAAAACAAACAAACAAAAAAAAAAAAACAAAGGGGAAAAATGCTATTATGACCAATTTTTAACAATTGCAATGCTTCTAGGGCAAACTTCAAATACAATATGTAAATATATAAAGCTGGTCAACATAAAAAAAAAAGAAACGAGGGAAAAAATCTACAGGCTGAAGCAGCAGAGTGGGCACTGTTGAAATAAAGTGATGTCTTTATGATGTCTAAAAGTCATGTAATACACTCACCGGCCATTTTATTAGGTACACCTTTGCTAGTACCGGGTTGTACCCCCTTTTGCCTTTAGAACTGCCTTAATTCTTTGTGGCATAGATTCAACAAAGTGTTCCTCAGAACATTCCTCAGAAATTGTGGTCTATATTGACATTATAGCAACATGCAGTTGCTGCAGATTTGTTGGCTGCATATCCATGATGCAAATCTCCCGTTCCACCACATCCCAAAGGTGCTCTGTTGGATTGATATCTGGTGACTGTGGAGGCCATTTGAGTACAGTGAACTCAATGTCATGTCCAAGAAACCTGTTGAGATGATTTGAGCTTTGTAGATTGGTGTGTTATCCTGCTGGAAGTAGCCATCAGAAGATGGGTACACTTTGGTCATAAAGGGATTAACATGGTCAGAAACAATATTCAGGTAGGCTCTGGTGTTTAAACGAAGCTCACGTGGTACTAAAGGCCTAAAGTGTGCTAAGGAAATATCCCCCACACCATTACACCACCAACACCAGTCTGAACCATTTATACTAGGCAGGACATGCTTTCATGTTGTTTAGGCCAAATTCTGACCCTACAATCTGAATTTCGCAGCAGAAATCGAGACTCATCAGATCAGGCAACATTTTTCCAATCTTCAATTGTCCAATTTTGGTAAGCCATGTGAATTGTAGACTTAGTTTCCTGTTCTTTGCTGGCAAAAAATTTGTTTCGCGTACCTACCCCGAAGTGACAAAATAAAATAAAATTCTGTATCAAAATTTATAAGGAAAGACCAGTACTTTGTTTAGGCTTGGTTTGTAGGGAGTTACAAACCTGCACACATATATTCAAACGCACATAACTATAGAACCAATTCTTAATGCGCATGTGAACGCCATCACCGTTTATCACAGGTTCGCGTTTAAAGTCTGTGTAGAGAGAATGGTGTCGTCTTAGCGGCCCCTATTTTAATAACAAATGATCGTTGCGACGGAAGCGAATCAATCAAAACTAACTTTAGCTGGAAAATAACTTTATTAAAGAACCGCTATAAAGCCAAAACAATATCTGTTACCTTAAATTATACGTTTATGTCTGTAAAGCTGCTTTGAAACAATCTACATTGTTAAAAGCGCTATATAAATGAAGATGACTTGACTTGACTTGACAAAAGGGGCACTTGGTATTGTCTTCTGCTGCTATAGCCCATCTGCTTCAAGGATTGACGTGTTGTGCGTTCATAGATGCTCTTCTGCATACCTGGGTTGTAACGAGTGGTTATTTGAGAGCCCTTTCACACCTACCTTGTTTGGTCCGGATTTTCTGACTTTTTTTGACAGTTTGATCGAATCAAAATTACAAGTGTGAAACCTCCCCCGGACCATGGTCCAGACCAAACAGACAAAATTTGGTCAGACGAAAAGAGGTAGTCTCGGTCCGGATCAAACTGAACAAAGGTTCGGTTCGTTTTTAGTGTGAAAGCATTTTCTGTATGGTTTGGACTTTCAGACCATTTACATGAAGTTCCGGTGGTTTCCGCATAGCCTAAAGCAGTCTTCTCCTCCTTTCCTGCCGGTGACAATAAATGTTTGCACAACGAGGACGTTCATTTGGCGAATTTGAACTAGCCTTGAGTATAGTTGGTGCTGCAGATAGTAATGCCGTTATAATAACAGTATAGTGGCAACGATATCCGTCCGTTTACAAACCAATCAATGTCAAGATGCAGCCCACATAGATGTTGACGACAGGACGCAAGTATGTCATGTAAAGTTCTTTAGTGCGCTCGCATAATTGCAATGTGAAACCAAACCAAAACTAACCGAATGTATAAAATGTATCAAAACATGAACTTTGGTTCGGACCTTCATGCAGACTTTCAGGTGTGATAACGCCCTAAGTTACTGTTGCCTTTCTATCTGCTCAAACCAGTCTAGCCATTCTCCTCTGACCTCTGGCATCAACAAGGCATTTTCGCCCATAGTGTGTGAAAATCCCAGTAGATCAACAGCTTCTGAAATACTCAGACCAGCCTGTCTGGCACCAACAACAACGGCACATTCAGAGTCACTTGGTACATATAGCCCAGTCACTTTCTGGTTTACGTTGTGAGAACACTAGGTGTGCTTGTGCTGCCGCTTCCCGCTGGTATTCGTATTATGTTTTTGCTTGACTTTCCTTTTGAACCCATCAGCTGATCTGCTGCGAGCCCTCTCTATTTGTATCCATCACCTCTCCGACATCTGATACAGTAAGTTACCACCACTCTCTATATCGTTTGTCCCAGCATCATCAATTCCTTGGTATAGTTGGGTACCCTTACAAAAAATAAGTATACTTTAAGTTAATTTTATTAAGTTTACTTAAGTAAAGTTCAAGAATAATATTTAAGTATACTTTATGTAGTAAGTATACTAATATCAATGTATTAGATGATTCAATACTGACGTGAGATACTAGTAGTTTCAATACTACATGGGACTAAATATGCCCACTTTTTAGTGTATAAAAGGATACTTTTCTTCAAGTGTAAAAGTACATAACTAGTTTACTAGTTTTCATTTGTACTGCAACTATACTACAAGTGAACTTATAGGTTTACTGACAGTTTACTAGTCAAATACTGCATGTTTTAGTTTGTGAAAGTACACTTTGAAGTATACTCACAGTAAACTACTATTTTAGTAGTTTTATGCAGCATAAATTTAAAGTGAACATAACATCATACTTATAGTTTTCGATATATTATTTTTGCACTTTAAAGGAACCGTATGTAAGATTGTGGCCAAAACTGGTACTGCAATCACTTTCAAATTACTGTAGAGCGGTGTATCCCCTCCCCCTCCCCCCTGACTCGAGGTTGCCAGTTAGGCTGCAGGATTCAGCAGGAACGTAGGCTGCTACAAGGAGCTTCCAATGGCAAGTGACGAGTCCTACACAGTAAGTTTTTTTTCTGTTAATTATGTTTATGCTTCATGAGAGATGTTTTGCGTACTTTGGATTCATAACGAGGTCTTTTAGGTTTCGTAACGTTAGACATTTTTTATCCGACACGTTTGTAGCTGCAGCTGTGGTAACTAGAGCAGAGCTGGCAACCCGGATGCCGAAACACTACTGACTTCGTGATTAGTAGATAGGTGGAGGGTGGGGCATCAGGCCAAAACACAACATGACATCATCAACATCAGTTGAGGGCTGCAACTTTTAAATGACAATATCCTGGCCGGACTACTGATGTCAGTGATATAAGTATTTGAAATGAACATGATTTCTTAATGTCTAGTGACATATCAGGACCATTTTATGATTAATTGAAATATATTTCTTACATACGGTTCCTTTAAGTATACTACTATGTTCCTATTTAGGTATTGATTATTTATATTTTAAATATACCTTTAACTGTACTTTAACTCTTTCCCTTTAAAAAAAAAAAAATTCTAGCTTCATGCATCCTTTTTATCAATACTCGAATGTTGGTAAGTTTCATAAAAAAAGCAACATTTTAAACAAAAAGTTGAGAAAATCACATTTTTTTAAAGACTACGTCCGGATGGGATTCAGAATGATGATCAAAACACAGATGGAGTACATCGAGTCCATCAAAGCTTCACAGTCATTTCCTCTTCATGGGTTCGACATTTCATTCGGTAAAATTAGGCAGTTTTGAGCTTATATGCTGTTCATTTGTTTGATGATCGCGTTAGCTTACATGTGCATAAGCAACGCTTCAATCACTTTTTTCTGCTTCTTCTTCACCTGTGTTTTGATCTGGATATTCTGTACTATTTCAGAAGATGTGTAATAACCCTCCATACTGCATAACAGTGAAAACATGGATAGCTGGAAAATTCAGTGGATTGGCGGGGAAAGAGTAAAGTAGATTTGAAGAAAATTCCTATGTGCTCTACCAGTGGACTAGCCTACACAAAAATTCAGATATTCAGAATTTGGAACATATCTGTTTTCTTTATAAATCAATATTTTCAAACAGTGTAAGTTTATAAAACAGTATGTAAAACTATGTGAAAAAATATTTAATAGGCTACTCAATCCAAAGAGTAAACACAACTACAAGCCAAGTTAATTATACTTTTATGTATATCTTGAACAAAAGATTGAGTACAAGTAGGCCAAATATTTATTCAACTTTTATGTATAAGTCAAGAATACTTAAATGCAATTTTAAGTATATTTCTGAGAAGTACATAAATTATATCTCTGAGTAGACTGAAAGTATACTTTTTGATTTTAGTTTAAAAGAAGTACACTAATAGCACACTTGAATAAACTTCTTTTTATGTAAGGTTAGCCTATCTGTCTGTAGATTATAGGTTCTGGTTCTGGTTAACGCACATAGTAAGCCGTTTTGTTGGGTCTCATCTAATCATTGGAGATGTGGCTATTATTTTACCTTTTTGCATTTTTCTTGGATGGTTTCAATCAAATGGTTCCCCCTGACATGGCTCTGCTATATTTAACTGCTCAGTTTAGAACTTGTAAAAGTTCTCTGCACTTGCCCTTAAACGCTACAAATGTATAAATAGCTTGGTATTTTGCAATGCCTACATTGTATACATTGTTAGCGGAAGACTCATATGGCTTTTTTCCACTCTTGCTCAAATGGTATCCCTGTTATTTGGTCTGATAGCCGTGCTCTACATAAACCTCGACAGAAAAGCTATGCTACCAGCTAAGGAAACGTAACATATACTATACTCTACATAAACCTCGACAGAAAAGCTATGCTACCAGCTAAGGAAACGTAACATATACTATACTTTGATCCAGAATATGGTAAACCATGAACATGCATCCTCAGTTCCCTTTCGATACGGTTCACTCACATTGCGTTGATGTTTCTGACGCATATGGGAAAAACTCAGTTTTCTCAGAATATTGAAGCCTGATTGGTTTCAGCCCACCAAAACAGGTGGACCGACTGCCTATTTAAGTCATGCTAAAAGCCATTTTGAGTCAGATTTTTTCTCCTTCAGCATGAAGATCATCTCCTTGCTGACTCCAAAGACAACAACAAACAAGCTTCTCTACTCGCCATTGAAGCAAGCCTCTACAGTGGACCAACGGCACCTTGCAGCTTTAGCTGACTCAGTGATTCTCCCCTGTGGCTTTCTGGTGAAAGCACAAAGAAGCAAATTTCTTTCTAAAAGAGCAGCAACATTTGATGCAAAATGTTGCGTCACAACTGTAGCTCGGACGAGCTCACCGATTGCATAGCTTGCCTGGGACGCACCCATGCAGACCAGCTGCTCACACTGCGAGAACGGCGCTGACAGCACTGCAGCTGAGAATAGCGCTGACAACTCGGCAGCTGAGAATGGCACTTCTCCCCTGCGACTATTCTGCGATTATTCAGGTGAGAATAATTAGCCTATTAGTCGCTTGCCACATTAGTCACTGAGGTCGTAACTTGCCAGGGCTGCGTCAACGCCAAACCGTGTTCATCAAAGACTGACGCTCTCACTTCAAGAGTGTGAGTCTCACCTTGCTGCGCTCACGGACCGCTTTCTCTGAAGAAAGCTGCTCCGCCCCTCATTCTCCACCGTTCTTTCCCTCTCAGGAGCCTGAGAGGAAGAAACAATAGAGTCATAGGGCTGAGCGAATGGGACTAAGTGAGCTCATGCTGGTCCATATCCCATGTGGCTCACTCTCCCTGCAGCGAGGGGATTCCCTGGTGCTCTTCACCCACGAAGACCAGTCCCCTTGTCTGGTGTGAGTGTTTTGGTGTCCTTTAAGGGTTCCAAGGAGGAATTTGTGCCAATGACATTGGACTCCATGCAGGACTCTGCCCCCTACCGCCTAAGGAGCCAGGTGATGTTAAGGGCCTAGCCTGAACTTGTCATAAACTCGATTTGGAGTGGTTGGCCCTGGAAGTACCTGCCCACAGCCGCTTCAAACGAATGGTTCCTGCAGCCAGGGTGCCATCAGCCAGCCCCTCATCAGGAACTCACCCCAGTCATTCATGATGAACTTACCATATGTGGCACCTATTTTGCCTGCGGTCACTCTTGTGCTTGACCGCCCTCACCATTGTTGACGGTGCCGAAAGCTTCTCCTTGGAGGAGGCCATCGCAAACCTACTCTGCAGCCTGTCAAGCTGGACTCGCTCTCCATATGAAGGCGGTCCTTCAAGTGTTTCTAGCCAAACTCCTCCACGCTATGGATGAGTCCGGCCCAGACCCTACTCCTTTCAAGGAGCTGCACAGCGCAACTGACCTCACTCAAACGCTAGGTGCTCAAAGTGCCATCTATGGTTAAACATCAAGCGTTGCATTGGTTGGTTCATAGCATTGGTTCTGGCAGGTCACGTTAGTCAAGCTCGCTTCAGCTGACTCTCAGCTGATCCACGTCTACCTATAGGAATACCACGCCTAACACTGTATTCATAAGCTCCTTCAGTATTATCAGCAGCTATCGCGTCTCTCAGGAACTAATTACTCTCTTCCATCCACAGCTCCTCCTCTCGTCCAGTCAGGATTTGGCATTCTGATTGCCCTTGAATCAGACTAAATTCTCGAATTATGTTGTATATTAAAATATTGACATTAATGAAATCTGCAATACATTCTTGTTGGTTCTGTTTTGTTTACCCTAAGGGGGGTTATTTGCTGCTCTCCCTGTTCTTATCCATGCTAGGCTGCATGGATGCGCAGGGAGTTCTTGCCCAGAACAGAACCATACTGTCAATCCAAACTATATGCTAATGGTCAATCGTATTTGACGATAGTGGTCCTGACAGAATTGGAGATCAAGGACACCGACAAGACAGCCCTCCTTGACACCCGTCTCTCCCTCGGCCGTGTTCGGATCTGCACAGCTTTGCTGAACATTTTACAGCAGCCTGGAAGCTGTCACAGGCTATGCACCACTTCCTACTGAAGCATACAAGTTCTTCTGCTGCTTTTAGTCACCCTAAGTTGTCATTGTTGACTCAGCAGCACACCAAGCCAGCTCCCGCGCCCGTTCAGCCTCAGCCCAAGGCGGAACCAGAGGTGAGGCAATGCTTCCGCCCAGCTAAGTGCTTCCCAAGTTGAGCAGCTCAAGCAGTCACTGATGCTTTGGGCACAAGGAGGAGGGGGCTAAGTTGCTCCAAGGCCAGACAACCCTCAAAGTGACCGTGTCTTCACCTCCCAACCCTCTGTTCAGTTCCAGGCGTTGAAGGTGCTGTGTTTGTTGTGGGTACTGGGTCCTTCCCACCAGTGGTATGTGCACCAAGACCTCCTTCAGTTGTTAAAGCGTGTAAAAAAAACAAAAAACAAATCCTGCTGCAAGCGTCAGCTCCCCGCCCCTGTCTGGAGCCAGACTTGGGAAGCCATTCCTGGCATGTCAATTGGGATTTAGAGACAATATTCGCTCGCAGACCCACTCACCCACTTTCTCTGAGCTGAAATACAGGTTTTGCTATCAAAGGGTGCAGTACAGAAATTCCCTGCAGCCCTCATTGCTATAGGAGAGGAAAAATGGTCTAAACTCGTCAAATCATCTAAATCAACAACATGTATGTTAGACCCTGTAAGAGATGCTTCCAGAGATCATAGATCCTCTTCTTAATATCATTAATTCATCTTTGTCATTAGGATGCATACCAAAAACTTTTAAGCTGGCTAAGCTTGTCATGTAAGTGGCCCTAAGTTAATAACTAATGATCTTTGCAATGGAAGTGAATCAATCAAAAACTAACTTTAGCTGGACAATAACTTTATTCTAGAGCTGCTAGAGTCAAAACGATCTCTGTAACTTTAATTTCCTATTATCACTGTAAATTTGCTTTGAAACAATCTATATTGTTAAAAGCGCTATATAAATGAAGGTGACTTAACTTGACTTTTGCTTTGCGTCCTACTTTCACATTTACACGCTCTCAGTTCCTGTCTGCTGAACAGACTGGTGCGCCGTCGCCTCCTCCTGTAGGCAGTAAGAGCGATACATGTGCAGATAGTCTGCCCTGGAACGGACCACCTCCCTAAAACTCACACCTCCAAAAGAAGTTCCAGAACTAGGTGGGCTAGGAGATAAGCCTGCAAAGACAATTGCCAGGTACCATTTGTGGAAGGGAATAATGATGACATTAGCATGTTATTGATCACAGACTGATCCCATCACCATTTGTTCATTGTTCACCCCAGTCCCTCAGTCCTGAGACCAAGGTTTGAATGACCACAGACTCTCGGACTCAACAAACCGGTTTTGCCATGTGGCTTGAAGCCACAAAGGATGGATTTTCTATGCAAAATGGGCACACAATGGACAAAATGAAGCGAATCTTCTTCATATTGAAGGGTTGGGGTCAGAATCCCTTGCCTCTTCAATTTAAATTTACATATATCCTTTTGAATGATTACTTTATTATTCTTATTAACAATTCAATAAACAAGTATATGCATGTTATCATAATCATTTCTATATTCATTGAATGAATCAAATATATATATATACCCATATGATTTCTGTGAGTGTTTAACCATTTTCTTTTAGGTGCATTCCAATGTATGCCCTTGATTTGTGTTCGCAGGCAAGGGCCCTCTTGATAATAATTCTCCTGAGATACAGAGAGCAGCGAGAAGGACTTTGTACTCATGTGTTGCTTATACCTTCATACATCTGCATCTATATATATATCTTTCTTGGTTGACTTGTATAAGTTCAAGGGTCAATTTCTAATGCATAAATTTACCTGATTTAAAAGTCTACATCCTCATGTGCATTTTTCTAAGGAGTAAAGGGGGATATTATCGTTCCTGCTTTCTGAGGAGTGAAATGTTTTATCAGCTTGTTATGGTGGACTGCTCTTCTGATAATGAGCTCAGGCCTTCTTCAGCCTTGAGAAGAACTGTTGTTCGTTGGTGCTGTGTGTGTGTGTTTGATATTCTTTACAGGTTCTTAACACTGTGATCTACGACATATAGACACGAAGACGCCTTCCTCGGACCCTGAAAGGTCACCATGGACTTAAATCTTGGAATTGGGCAACAACTGTTTTGATTAATGATGATATACCCACTTATCTATTAAAAATGTATTCATGTTTAGACTTTATGTTCTCTTAGCCAATCAGAAGTCAACGATGATGTCATGTATGTCCTTGTAAAAGGTATAATTGGTGTAAGATTTTGTGTAAGGTAGAGTTAGCTTGCGACCTCCTCGTGAGACTTTGACGCTGGCTCTACCAATTGAACTGCAAACTATTCTTCAGTAAATTTTTACTTATTTGATTGAACTTCATGACTCCTGGTCTTCTTTCATCATATCTGGTCCTGGGTCTTACAACTGTACCCCCCTTACAATATCTATTTAAAGAACTGTATTTACTTAATGAGTGTTGTTTGCGTACATGCAAAAAAGTACAAACTTACCTATTAAGGTATACATGTATGCATGGGTAAAAGTTCAAAATGAATCAATGTTTGGTCTTTATGTTTTTAGCACAATGTCTAGGTTACCAAATCATTGGTTTTGAAAGTTAATTATGCATAGGAAAAACCTTAAAGACATTGTTCTAAACATGAACTTAAAGCTATGCAAATTAACCTCATGCCAAAGAGGGGCCATACGGTTCTCTCTAACACAAAGAGTTGTTCTGGTTCTGGTTTAAGGTTCCAGTTCCAAGATGTGCTAAGATCTAAGTGCAACTATATCTAGTTGAGAAGTTGCTCTCTCAAGACTCTGAAGCTCTAAAGAGAGAAACAAAGAAGTTCAGCAAGAAGTAAATTTGTGAAGTTTGAAAACAGCAACAGAGACAACAGAGACAATGACCACAAGCTTAGCGCCCCCCATTTTCAAGATCTTCTGCACCAACTTCAGAATCTTCTCTTCAGAGATTCTCCAGATCTGCGTGTTCCAGATTGCCCAGATCTTCTGTACGGACTTCAGAATATTCTCTTCAGGGATCCTTCATCTGTGTGATCCAGATTATAAGGATCATCTGCACAGACGTTAGAACCTTCAACTTAAAAGGTTCCTTCATCTGCGTGTTCCAGAATAAGGACCTTATCTTTGCTCCAGGAGTTCAACGTACACAAGTACTTGGCATTCAAGGCTGTGAAACGGATTCCAACTCCTTTCATCCCACTGCAACGCAGCCCAGCTCAGCAAGCAGAAGACGTTGCCGCTCGGACTCAGCACTTTACCAGGCAGAACGTACCAAACCTCTTTCCAGAGACCTTGGCATTAGTGTAAATTTTCAGTATATGCATTTGCATTAGATTTTGCATAGCTGATGTCAGTTAATAACAAATAATCTCTCAATTTATTTGTTTCAGGTTTACCTACTTCCAGAGGAACTACTGTTTATCTTTCCAGAATATAACTTGTAACTGCCATAGTAACATCCAACTCAGTCACTTGCATTTATCAGTATTTTTTGCACTTTATCCATTCAGTAGTTTTTAGTTACTTGTGTCTATCCTTTTGTTAATAAAATCCTTTCATTACACTTGTCTTCCTTGTGTTGATAATACAGTAAGAGGCTCTACAAGTTAACGATATCTCACTAACAAACTTAGTCCAATTTATATACATAATTTATATATTTCTAATTCAGTCAAAAATCTTCCATGATTGTTCTTTACTGTCAAGGTGGAATTCCTTGGTTGGTGCTCCGTAATCTCAGAATCATCTGAGACTCTCAC
The DNA here is from genome assembly GCF_949319135.1 of Squalius cephalus. Lineage (NCBI taxonomy): Eukaryota > Metazoa > Chordata > Actinopteri > Cypriniformes > Leuciscidae > Squalius > Squalius cephalus. The sequence goes on from NC_137129.1 coordinate 23,493,665, forward strand.
ACTCACCTTAGGTGACGTGTGATCAAAAACTCAATATTAATAATAATACTAAATATTAATATTTAAGACCATAAAACATTACACCAAAAAAAAAAAAAAAAACTATTAGAAGGCTACAGTATGTACAAAATGTAGCCATGAGAGTGCTCACCTCGACTCGACTAGTGCTCACCTCCCTGTCTCCATGATCTTCACTGATTACATGTTGCATCACGTATTCATTTTAAGGTATTCTGTTAACCTTTAAGGCTTTAAAATGGTCTTGCACCTCTACAGTATATCTATCAGGCCTACTTCACCCATACCTGCCCATCCAGTCTCTTAGATCATCAGAACTTGGCCTATTGTCAGTTCCTAGATTCTGGCTTTCTAGGTGTACAATAGTTTTGTGTTATTGCTCCCAAGCTCTGGAATTCATTACCTCCTCTCTTTGTAATATCTCTTCTCTATCTGCCTTTTAGTCTCAACTTAAAATGTATTTGTTTGAAATGTGTTTTCAATTAATTGTATTTGATGCTTTTGTGTTTATTTATTTATTTATTTATTTGTATTGTTTGTTGTAAATGTTCTTCACCTTTGTTAAGCGACCTTGGGCTTCTGGAAAGGTGCTATACAAATAAAACTTATTCTTCTACTTCTTATTCTTCACTTAAATCACATTTCTTCCCCATTCTGATGCTCAGTTTGAACCTCAGCATATTGTATTTACCATGTTTACATGCCTAAATGCATTGCTGCCATGTTGCTGCCATGTGATTGGCTGATAAGATATTTGCATTAATGAGAAGTTAAATAGGTGTACCTAATAAAGTGGCCGGTGAGTTTGTTTTACACAACTGAAATCCCAATGGCATTGTGATGCTTGTTCATTTGTTAAACTGGTCTTACCGATCAATGTGTTTGGTAGTAAAGACACTAATGAGCCACTGCAGATCCAGAGTCTTGAACGGAATCAGCACCAGATGGGTGGAGTTGTCCATGTCTACAGCACTCTCAGGGTAGATAATACGGTGAGTGGTCTTAAACCCCACATCCCTCTCAAAACCCTCTGTTGGGCCTTTGTTAATCCTGAAAAAAAGCAAATATCATTTCGGTAGAGGTTTTTTGATAGAGTATATTTAACACTCATTTTTATTTGTATTCAATGACTTGCATAAAACATATTTGTATTTTTTTGTGGGCCAAAGAATTTAAATCTTGATAAATCTTGCTATATTGTTTACATTCTTAGGACAGTTGCACACACAACAACAACAAACAATAACAAATCTACAAGAATAATACAACAACTTCAGATAAGATTGAATCATCAGATTTATTACCTTACTTTTTTGAAAATCTGTGGGTTAACATTACAGTAGTTATTCAATACTGGTGTTGTGGAAGAATATAAAAATAAACCTAAAAAAAAAAAAAAAACCTCGGTCCAACTTTATATTAAGTGGCCTTAAACGTACAGTATGTCATTTTTTTCGCCGCTAGGGGTCGCTAACCTCTTACAATAACAAAGGTGTAGTTTGATGACGCAACATTTGCTAAGAATTATGGATCTTGTCGTCAACGTCAAGCCGACCGATCTAATAATGTTTATGGATGACTGAATACATCGATGTTTTTATCATGACTGTGATATGAAGCAGGTCGGGATTGCTAAGAGACAGCTATCAGCTCCACACGCGACGAGTCCCGCGGATATAAAAGGAATATGAACATTTCATTCTACCGAACTACACGCAAGTGCAGAATTACAACTCACAGGTCAGTTTATTAGACAAATTAAACTTGTGAGGTAATGCAGCGCTGTTTCACTTGGTCTAACATTACACTATCACACTAAACTGCATTTAAATGTGTTGAAATGTATGTGTTAGTTTGTCTGTATGAGACTAGCAGTAAGCTAGATCAACATTAGAATAACATACAGATCATATTATAACATTTTATCATTGTTGAACTATATAACATCGATTAGTTTTATGTAAATGTGCTCACCTGTTTAATAAAGTACATGTAGGAGCGGTCGAAGTCTCGGACGCGGAGCTCTCGTTTATTTACTGTCTATGGGAGCTCTAGGCATCTCGAAAACACTGCGCTGATATTGATTCTCGTTTTGGTTCTCCTTTTTTATCCAAAGTCTGCTTGCCATGGTCCATAATGTTTGAACGAAACAACAACAGCGTGCAAAGAACGATGTCTACTTGGTTACTATCAGAGGGCTCTGGTTCATAGCTCTGGTTACCATGGCAGTATGAGCGTAAACCAGGGACAACGCGGATATGACGCCATTGACTGCAACAAAACGGAAATAAAGAAACGTTCCGTGTCTTCGAATTAAATTAAAATTTCTCCTGGTGTGAAAGTTGTTGGAAACAGTCAGGATAATGTAAGTACACAACTAAAAAAAATATATAACATAGATATAGTGATTTTTGCTATTTTTAAAGCAAAAAAGTTACATACTGTGCCTTTAAGTACTACTTACATCAAAAAATAAGTACAATGTACTTATTAAGTTGATGTTGTATTGTAAAACACTTTTGCTGCTATTGAGGTGGATACGGTAAGGTTAGAGACAGGTGTGGTGATATGGGTAGGTTTAAGGGTGGGTTGAGGTGTAAAGGAAGGGTCAAATAAATTAATTACAGCTGTAATTACATGCTGGTATTTTCAAATATAAGTACAATGTAAAAACATGTATGTACACAATAAGTCCATTGTATCAAATTATTAATTTCAATGTTAGTACATAGTAGTTAAAGCCACTTAATATAAAGTGGGACCAAAAACTCCTGCTGACATCTGAAGAGAGGTTTAAGACTGGCAGAGGACCTGCAAATAAACTAACCAGTTGGATGTATTACTGACAGGTGTATAATGGTCTGAGAGCCAGCAACCTTTGGGGAATATACCAGATGACCATGATTTCCTGGGCTGGAGGAAGACTAGGGCTGTGTCCAAAATCACCCTCTGTACCTGTTACGTCCCTCGTTAATTAGATGTTATTTGTCTAGGAATATTATTAGACGTAACAAAAGTTTTGCATGTGTGTGTTTATACAGTATCGGGAACTGCAATTGAAAAGGAACAAACAACAATCCATAACTTAGTTGAAAGGTTTTAATTCTTCAACTGCAATAAAGTGAAGTAGTAATAAAGGAATAAAGTAATGGAAAGTAATAAAGTAATGAATATTTACAATTCGTACAACGTAACAAGAATAATCAGATCAACAGACAATCTGGGGGGAGAGGAAAGAGCAAGAGAGTGGTGCTTAAATAAAAAAACTGAATATAACAAAAAAAAAAAACTTTAACTAAAGTTAAAGAACTAAACTAACTATCAATGAAAGAGGTAGAAATAAACATCTTCAGCGTACGAGACGCTATGACTAAACTATACTAACTAAAACAAAACATACATAATTAGCACCACTCCTAACACTAGTGCGTCTAATACATCACAGAAAACTACGTGTGCAAATGTAGGTCGCGACCAGGGTTCTAAATTAACTTTTTTGATCACCAGCCAATGTGGCTGGTAACTTTCTAAAGTTACCAGCCAATCTGAATATCCACTAGCCAAATTTTTTTCCGGTGAAAATAAGAGAAATTATAAGTGCCACTGAATGTATTTAATTATTTTATTAGAATTGCTGGCATGAAAAACACAAAGTACAATACAACAAAATATACACAGAAAGGCAATACGATCTGTCTTGGCAGTTTTAATCCTTAGGCTCTCCTAATGACTTCGGGAACTCTCATGGTCCTTACTGCCTCTACTTAAAAATTATTAGATCCTAGGCCTACTACGAAAATGTTTTTTTTTTTTTTTTTTGCGTACATGACAATACATGACGATATTATTGTGATCAAACACTAGCCATCCCATACACAAAAGAAATATATTTGAAATATGTTTTCACAATATATTTGAAATATATTTTTGGAATATATACAAATATTCGAAATTGGCCCAATAAATATATTTTAGTTATATTTCAGAATATATTTCAAAATGATAAATATAAGTGAACAACAATGCAAATATATTTCAATGTATTTGGAATATATGCCACATATATTTTTGACACTTTAAAATATATTTCAATATATTTTTTTTTCTGTATTGGATTCACGACCCGTCAGCCATTTGGCATTAAATGTTCTTTTCTTAGTTTCTCTGTCGATACCCTCCTCATCCCCTGCCTCGTTCCTCTTCTCGCCCCCAGAAGTCTGTCCCAACCACCGCCGCATTTCGTTTAATATTAACCCACTTTACTACCAACTCCGTTCGTCTTATTTCTTGTGTTTTCTGTGTCCGTTCGTTTCCATGGTTTCTCGCGCTGGTTTCACTGCAAACTGCGCGAAATCTGGCGAAACCAATGGGCGTATGAAACGTCATCACGTAGCATTACGGCACAGTGTTCATGGGAAATGTAGGAAGTACTGCCAGGGGGATAAATGACCGAGAACAGAGCGGAACAGAGCCTTATATGTATCATGCCTCATACATCACCGGCCAAACTGGCTAGTAAGTTTTTATTAACACCCGCCAAAATGAATTTTAACCCGCATTTGGCGGGTTGGCGGGTGTTAATTTAGAACCCTGGTCGCGACCTGCTTACCTGACTCACAACCTCTCCCGCCAATCTACACAAGGTTGGACGGTGAACAGATATGAAGATTTCATGACAGCAACAAACATTTAGCAGCACCTCCAGCACGTATCAAGAGCACAAACAAATTCGAGCACAAACAAAGAGAACTGATCTAACTGCAAGATCATAAAAGCAGCGAACCCTAAACACTGATCAGTCTCTCAGACTGGTCTCTCGAACGAGAGAATACATCCTCACAGAGTGTGCAAACTCTTTCCCAACCCAGAGTCTGTCTCAACTGTCGCCATTGAAGTTAGAGCCATTCATAAACTGCACGGCGACAGGCGATAGACCAACGCTACTTTTGCGTCATCGAAGGGTAACGCCCCTTTTTGGGGGAAGACAAACGGATTCCCCTGAGAACAGAACTCGCTCGCTCTAGATCTGCAAAGTTTCTTGATAGCAAAAATGGCATAAACATACACACTCTCTTTGCCGGCCGAGGACCGTGAGGGGTATTTAAAGAAGCTACTGAATATGGGGTTACAGCGGTGTCCCTTTGAAATGGTCGAAAACTGGATTAATGACCCCACGCAGTGGCCAAGAGGAGAGGAGTCGGTGGTTTACTTGGATCATATTTCACTTGATTTAAGCTATTGACAGTTTTGTTGTCGACTAGCTATACTAGTTAGAAACCCTCAGACACTGTAATCAGAACAATCATGTCAGAGGCTTAAAACATAAATAGTCCTTACCTTAAGTGGGGAAGAGACAATGAAAAACATGCCCCATACATACATACATTGGTCCCATACATATTTTGCTGTACACTGTAAACCTTTTTACAACTTTCAAAGTCCTAGCACTTTCTAGACACTAAGCAGAAACCAGCCAAGTCCACTTTAGTCCTAGCCTGCCACTATTTCAACAGTAAAATCAGTTAACAGCCAAGGTAGCGTGCCTAGTGAGAGCTAAGTTAATCACGTAGCTGCTAACAGCTTCGTCTTTCTAACTAGTATAGCTAGTCGACAACAAAACTATGTCAATAGCTTAAATCAAGTGAAATATGATCCAAGTAAACCACCGACTCCTCTTGACATGGCCTCATCGTCTAGTTTGTCATACTGTGAGTGTGTTAATGACAAAAAAATAGGCTAACGTTCCTTACTTGGTGATTCCACGAGATAGTGGTAGATGTCTGAATAGTCCATATTTGGCCACTGCGTGGGGTCATTAATCCAGTTTTCGACCATTTCAAAGGGACACCGCTGTAACCCCATATTCAGTAGCTTCTTTAAATACCCCTCACGGTCCTCGGCCGGCAAAGAGAGTGTGTATGTTTGTGCCATTATTGCTATCAAGAAACTTTGCAGATCTAGAGCGAGAGCTTTATAATTTTAAAGCAAATTAAAATTATACACGTTTATTATTCACAATATGGAAAGAGGAAATAAAACATAGTTTGTTAAGAGCATGACTCAAACATGTGTTACCTTTACAGCTTTCACGCTCCGAACCGTAGTTGGGAGCGAGCTGGTCTCAACATAATAATTTGGCTCGTGGCAGGTAACTTGCGTCTAGTGATCCAGGCTAACAGAGCCGAAGCACAAACAATGATGTGTCGGTTGATTTCAGCAATGAACTCGGGCTTTATTACTCACAGTGGTACACATTCACAGCATAAAGGCACTTTGCTTGCTAGCATTCGACTGGCACATAGACTGCGTCACTACCACATTTTTCACTGTTAACTCAGACTGATTCACCTGCTATCCTTTGTTTACACTACGGAAACCCACATAGCCCACTACGTCAGACATTCGCGTTTTCTTTCAACAAGACGCCAGAGAGAGAGGCAGACATTGCAACACTACCCCCACTCTGGAGGATGATTAAACCTTTAACATATCTCCAGCATCATTATAATGTACACTGTCATGATCCTGTTTCTTTCTCTCACACACACTCACTCATTAGCGCTATATCCTCATTCACGCACACACCTCCTCATTTAATCATTATTCCTCTCAGCTGTCTCTCCTTTACTATTAGCCATCGCTCATTCCCTTCACCTGAATCCCCTTTTCATCTGATTAGCGTTCCTATTTCTTTTCCCCTTTCTCTACCTGTCTTTGCCTGAGTATTGTATTTTCTCTCTACGGCAGAACGTCATTTAATCCCTATCTCTGTCACGTCATATCTTAGTCTTGTCGTGTCAGGAGCTGATTGTCAATGAGAAAGATCTACTGAACTGGAGAATCGCCGCTTGCCTCTACTCTCCCTCGGGAAACTTCAGCCTGCTCCTTTTCCTGTTACGGAGCTTTCTTCTGAGCATCTCATTTCACCTGGGCTGACTGCTGTTTTCGTTTTCAACAAGCCGAGACCTTATTTGGACATTTTACTACTGCTTGTAGTTCTAAGTTTCCCTTAGAGAACTATTTCTGTTTTTTTTAACTCTCTGGCAAGCTTTGCTTCAATTAAAGTGACTATTTCTCCGCATTTGCTGTCTGATCCTCTTACCTTCATGACAGAATACTCAGGCCAAACGGATCCAGCTACGGAGAACCCTGTCCGGTCTGTGGTCGAGATCCAAGGAGTCATGCTTAGAAAGCACGAGGAGGAACTCGCTGCTGCGCGTCACGCCGTCGATTCCCTCGCTGCTCAGGTCAACGATCTCACGCTACAGCTTCACCGGCTCCGACATGATCCTCCTGTTTCACCTGGCGTCCAGGCTTCCTCTGAACCTTGCATCAATAATCCACCATGCTATTCCGGTGAGCCGACCCAATGCCGTTCCTTTTTAACACAATGCGAGGTTGTGTTCTCTCTCCAGCCTTCAACATATTCCCGGGATCGAGCCCGCATAGCCTTCGTCATCTCTCTCCTTTCCGGAAGGGCTCGTGAATGCGGAACGGCTGTTTGGGAGTCAGAGGCAGAGTGCGTTAATCATTTTTCTCTCTTCAAGGAGGAAATGATCCGCGTGTTTGACCGCTCGATCTATGGTGAAGAAGCTATGGTGAAGAATCTATGGTGAATATTTCCTCTCGCCTTCTGTCCTCACTGCGCCAGGGTAGACGCTCTATAGCGGACTTTTCCATAGAGTTCCGCACCCTGGCCACCACCTGCGGGTGGAACGAGCCTGCGCTACTAGCACGTTTTCTTGAAGGGATCAATGTTCAAGTCAAAGATGAGATACTGGCACGAGAAGTCCCTACTCGCCTGGATCCGCTGATAGAGCTCGCCATTCGTATTGAGAAACGCTTCGACCTTCGCCGCAGAGCTCGCGGAATGGAATTGGCCCTTCTTTCTGCTGCACCACCCATCTCACCATCATCTTCTTCCGCCGCCCTAGACTCAGAGCCCATGCAGCTCGGCAGCGTTCGAATTTCTGCCAAGGAACGAGAACGAAGAGTTGTAAATCGTCTTTGTCTCTACTGCGCTTCTGCCGCCCACTTTGTGTCATCGTGCCCGTTAAAAGCCGGAGCTCGCCAGTGAGAGGAGAGCTACTGGCGAGCGCGACTTCCCCGGACTCTCCACCTAACTCCTGTACCGCCTTTGAGGTCCACCTTCGCTGGCCAGGATCGTCAGTTTCCTGCAGAGCTCTCATTGACTTGGGCGCGGAGGGAAACTTCATTGATGAAAGGTGGGCCCAAGAACAAGGTATTCCCCTGAAGGAGTTAGATGAAGCCACGCCTCTTTTTGCTCTTGATGGAAGTACCCTTTCTAGAGTTAGACGTGAGACTTCCCCTTTGACTCTCACGGTCTCTGGTAACCACCATGAGATCATCTCTTTTTTAATTTTTCGTTCACCTTATTTCCCTTTAGTCTTAGGTCACCCCTGGCTTGCAAAGCACAACCCTCAGATAAATTGGGTTAAAGGTTCTGTTTTGTCTTGGAATGTCTCGTGTCATGTCGAATGTTTAACCTCTGCTCTTCCTCCTGTTTCCTCTGTCTCTGTTTTCCAGGAAGAACCAGGTGATTTGTCTGGGGTCCCGAAAGAATATCTTGATCTCAGGATGGTCTTTAGTCGGTTTCGGGCTGCCTCACTCCCTCCTCACCGTCCTTATGATTGTAGCATTGACCTTCTCCCCGGCGCCACGCCTCCTCGCGGACGGTTGTATTCTCTGTCGGCGCCTGAACGCGAAGCTCTCGAGAAGTATTTATCTGAGTGTTTACACGCTGGCACTATCGTGTCCTCTACGTCTCCCGCCGGTGCAGGTTTTTTTTTTGTTAAAAAGAAGGATGGATCTTTGCGTCCCTGCATCGATTATCGAGGTCTGAATGACATAACCATAAAGAATCGTTATCCCCTGCCGCTTATGTCATCAGCCTCTGAGGTTCTGCAGGGAGCAAGGTTCTTTACTAAGCTCGACCTTCGTAACGCTTATCACTTAATCCGCATTAAACAGGGGGATGAGTGGAAGACTGCGTTTAATACTCCTCTTGGGCACTTTGAATATCGCGTTCTTCCGTTCGGATTGGTCAACGCCCCTGCTGTCTTTCAAGCGCTGGTCAATGACATCCTCCGGGACATGCTCAATGTTTTTGTATTCGTGTACCTCGACGATATTCTCATTTTTTCTCCCTCTCTCCAGGTGCACGTCCAGCACGTCCGTCGTGTTCTTCAGCGTCTGCTCGAGAATAAACTGTTTGTTAAAGCTGAGAAATGCAAATTCCACGCTCAATCGGTTTCCTTTTTAGGCTCGATTATTTCGGCAGACGGGGTTAGTATGGATCCTGACAAAGTGAGAGCAGTCACTGATTGGCCAGTCCCAGATTCTCGGACCGCTCTTCAGCGTTTTCTGGGTTTTGCTAATTTTTACCGTCGTTTTATCTGTAATTTCAGTCAGATCGTTGCTCCCCTAACTGCGTTAACGTCATCCAAGACCCGGTTTCAATGGTCAGAGCCCGCCCAGAACGCTTTTGATCGTTTAAAGACCTTGTTTACATCAGCCCCCATTCTGTTATTTCCCGACGTCTCGAGACAATTTATCGTTGAGGTTGACGCGTCGGAGGTGGGGGTTAGGGCTATCCTTTCTCAACGGTCGCCCTTTGACGATAAGGTCCATCCCTGCACGTTTTTTTCACACAAGTTGTCTCCCTCGGAGCGCAATTATGATGTGGGAAACCGCGAACTTCTCGCTATTCGTCTTGCCCTTGAAGAATGGCGTCAGTGGTTAGAGGGTGCTCCCGTTCCGTTCGTTGTGTGGACAGACCACAGGAATCTCGAATATATCCGGTCGGCTAAGAGATTAAATGCTCGTCAGGCACGTTGGGCATTATTTTTTACTCGTTTTGACTTTTCTTATCGTCCGGGTACCAAGAATGTAAAGCCTGATGCGCTGTCTCGCCTCTTTGATCCCTCGGAGGTTGTCGATTCAGATTCTCCCATTATCCCAGAGAAGCGTGTGGTTGGCGCTGCCGTCTGGGGTATTGAGAGACTAGTTAAACACGCCCTTACTCGAGCTGTTCCCCTGCGGTCGTGTCCTATTAACCTACTTTTTGTTCCCGTCTCGGCACGTCGAGCTGTTTTACAGTGGGCTCACTCTTCTAAACTTGCTGCCCATCCCGGCGTTAGGGGCACCGTAGCTTCCGTTCGCCAACGCTTTTGGTGGCCCACTTGCGAACGGGATACCCGTCGGTTTGTAGCCTCTTGTTCTGAGTGCGCCCAGACAAAGACTAGCAATAATCCCCCGGCCGGGCTCTTAAGACCATTACCAATCCCTTCGTGACCTTGGTCTCATATCGCGCTTGATTTTATTACTGGTCTTCCAGCGTCATGTGGCAACACCGTTATTTTGACCATAATAGACGGCTTTTCTAAGGCTGCTCATTTTGTCCCTCTTCCTAAGCTCCCCTCGGCCAAGGAGACCGCCCAGATAGTTATTGAGCATGTTTTCAAACTCCATGGACTCCCCTCTGACGTCGTGTCTGACAGGGGTCCACAGTTCGCGTCACAATTTTGGAAAGAGTTTTGTCGTTCAATCGGAGCCTCCGTAAGTCTCTCGTCCGGCTTCCACCCACAGACCAACGGGCCAATCAGACTGTCGGCCGAATTCGTAACCCCGAGTTTCGTAACCCCGCTTCATGGGCTGAGCAGCTTCCCTGGGCGGAATATGCTCATAACTCGCTTCCGTCCTCCGCTACTGGTCTATCACCGTTTCAGGCCAGTCTCGGATATCAACCTCCTCTTTTCGCGTCTCAGAGTGCTGATTCTAACGTGCCGTCTGTTCAGAAGTTTATTCAGCGCTGCGAGCGCACCTGGGTGAGAGTAAGAGCCTCCCTTTGTCGCTCCCGAAGACAGACTCGTATAGCCGCCAACCGTCGTCGTGTCAAAAGCCCCAGGTACGTCTGTGGGCAAAGGGTATGGTTATCAACCTCTAATCTTCCTCTTCAGTCAATTTCACGCAAACTTGCCCCTCATCAGTCCTGTCGCAGTCCAGCTTAAGCTTCCGAATCACCTCCGCCGCATTCATCCGTTTTTCATGTTTCGTGTATTAAACCGGTCATTCGTCCCCCTCCGCGCTCTTTCTCGCCCCCTATTCATGTCGAGGGTTCTCCTGTCTACACTGTCCGAAGGTTATTAGATGTCCGCCGCCGGGGTCGAGGTCAACAGTTCCTTGTAGACTGGGAGGGTTATGGTCCTGAGGAGAGGAGTTGGGTACCCTCTCGAGACATCCTGGATCAGTCACTCATTGATGATTTCTTTCGGTCCCGTCAACCCTCCTCCTCGGGAGCGCCAGGGGGCGCTCGTTGAGGGGGGGGGGGCACTGTCATGATCCTGTTTCTTTCTCTCACACACACTCACTCATTAGCGCTATATCCTCATTCACGCACACACCTCCTCATTTAATCATTATTCCTCTCAGCTGTCTCTCCTTTACTATTAGCCATCGCTCATTCCCTTCACCTGAATCCCCTTTTCATCTGATTAGCGTTCCTATTTCTTTTCCCCTTTCTCTACCTGTCTTTGCCTGAGTATTGTATTTTCTCTCTACGGCAGAACGTCATTTAATCCCTATCTCTGTCATGTCATATCTTAGTCTTGTCGTGTCAGGAGCTGATTGTCAATGAGAAAGATCTACTGAACTGGAGAATCGCCGCTTGCCTCTACTCTCCCTCGGGAAACTTTAGCCTGCTCCTTTTCCTGTTACGGAGCTTTCTTCTGAGCATCTCATTTCACCTGGGCTGACTGCTGTTTTCGTTTTCAACAAGCCGAGACCTTATTTGGACATTTTACTACTGCTTGTAGTTCTAAGTTTCCCTTAGAGAACTATTTCTGTTTTTTTTAACTCTCTGGCAAGCTTTGCTTCAATTAAAGTGACTATTTCTCCGCATTTGCTGTCTGATCCTCTTACCTTCATGACATACACAGGGAAATATTAATTAGACAGCCATTATACAAACATCCCCAACCATAACCCGTATTTCCCACAGTCCTTGAAGGGCCCTTCTCCAGTGGAAAGTTAAGGTGAAGAGGCAATGTCCATTAAAGCATATTGCATACTCCTTTGCATATAAGAAAATGTCCTAGGCAATGTAGACATGACACTTATACATTCCCTGAGAAAAATGGGACTATTACTTTAACCACTCAACCCAAAGTTAGCGTAAAATTACCCAGGGGTGCAGGATTTCAAGTGCAAAACTGAAGCAAAATATTCTGTTAAACTAAGTTCTTAGCAATAAACATACCCAGGATGCTATAACAAAACTATGTAGCCCATTAGTATCCAAATTAACCAACTGTTGATAGTAAACAATTATATTAAGCCCAAACCATCTTCACATTTTTAACCTCAACATAAACAAGTTACTTATGTAATGATACAATACTGGAACTCTTTTGTTTTTGACAACACATGAACTCTTTTGTTTTGACAACACATGAACTCTTTTGTTTTGTTGTCTTTCTTTTTACTGGAACTCTTTTCCTCTGAGGAGGGCAGCGATCCGCCTACACCCAACCTCAGGCAAATGTGCTCAATAACCAATCCAATCACCAAACATGTCAGGAGCTCTGCGGACCCTCCGGGGTTGACGCCAAGGGGTGGAGTTCAAAACAGGGCGAGCAGCTTGTCCCCTGGCCTCATGCTGAGTCCCAGCCTCAATTAGTGAAGGCTCAGCGGGGTGGCAAGGGAGCTGGCTGCTGCTCGGTGAAGCTGCCGATGATGGTGGTAAAGAGAAGAGACCCGGAAGGGAACCCACCACAGGGTCCTCTGTCTCTGGTGATTCGCCCCAAAGGTCAAGGGGGCTAATATTGATTTCTGAAGAGCTGGGGTCTGACAACGGGGGTGGTGCCTCCACTGGTGCCCACGTTTCAGCCTCCTGAAAGACCCAGCCATTGTCTAGTGTTGTCCTGGAAAGGAAAGCTTTAAGTTTGTCGTGATGAACGACTTTCATCTTTGTCCTCGGGCCCCTTTTAATCCGATAGACCAAATCATCCAGAACACCAACGATGAAGTATGGGCCCTCGTAGGAAGGCAGGAACTTTCGCACTTTATTCTGTACTCTCTTTGTGCCTTTGGCCAAGAGCCATACTGCATCACCGACTTTGTGTTGGACTCTGCAAACGTTTTTATTGTACTGTCGTTTAGCACGCTCCACAGATTTTCCCAGCGCCTCTCGGGCCAACTGGTGAGATAGCTTGAGCCGTTTCCTGAGCTGTACAACATAAGATGGAGGGGTAGTAGTGTTGTCTGGGTCAGGTGGCAGCCCAGCAACAAGATCCACTGGCTCTGTAATTTCCCGTCTGAACAACATCATATTAGGCGTCAGGCCCGTGGAGCTGTGTTTGGTAGCGCGGTAAGCCATGACTTCATATAGTGTCATAATGTCCCAGTCCCAATGACATCGTTCTGCAGTGGTGGCTATGATTTTCTGCAGGGTGGCATTGAAACGCTCTACTTGGCCATCTGACTGTGGGCGAAACGGCGTGGTCCGTGTCTTGTCGATTCCCAGCAGCTCACACATTTCCTGGAACACAGCTGACTCGAAATTGGTACCTTGGTCACTATGTAGGCTCTGTGGAGCTCCGTACTTACACATCCACTCGGAAACAATCTTTTCAGCCACTGTCGTTGCTTGTTCGTTGGTAACCGGTTAGGCTTCCACCCATTTGCTAAAGTAGTTCTGTACTACTATTATGTAGCGGTTGTGCCTTTCAGTTTCATTTAATGGTCCCATTAAATCAACTGCGATCCGTTCAAAGGGGGCACCAACTTGCACTGTGCCCATGGCGGCTTGAGGTGTTTTCTTGGGGCGGGCTTTCGCAGCACAGCTGGTGCAAGTACGGCACCACAGGGTGACGTCATCTCTCATATTGTACCAGTAGTACCGGGCCTTGAGACGTGCGAGGGTCCTTTCTCCTCCAAAATGGCCACCGACTGGGCCATCATGCAATTGTTCTGTCACTGAGACGCGGTACTTTTGAGGCAGCAGGATCTGTGGATAGAACACCCTTCCATCCGTACAGTAAAACTTTCTTAACAAAACTCCGTCTTTCTGGTAGAGCCTTTTCCACTGCGACCAGTAGGCTTTGGTGGCAGGGCTGTAGGGTGCTATGTCAACCCAGGATGGCCTGCCCATCCCTTTGTCCATCCACTTCCTCACTGGTGCTATATCTGGGTCAGCTTCTTGGGCACTGATTAACTCCTCCCTGGTCCAACCACCGAACAGGTTGGTTTGGGCTGGCTCACTGACCCTGTAGACACCTGGATGGAACGAAGAGCCAGCTTGATTGTCACTGACAGCTTCCACTACCCCCACTGGAAGATACTTAGGCTCGACTGCAGGGCTGCCTCCATAGCTACCTTCGGGCACCACTACCCCCACTGGAGGTTGCTCTGCAGGAGTTTCCCCAGCATCCTCTGCAGTTGGACTCTCTGCCATGTTGCACTGAATCCCTTTGTGCAGAAGCTGGTTATGAAGGCTAGGCTCTGGTACTGTGCATGGGCAGGACATCCCGCAGGGTCTTCTGGAGAGCACGTCTGCATTTTGGTGGTGTCTCCCTGGACGATGGATCACCTGGAAATCATACTCTGCCAGTTTTTCCAGCCAGCGAGCGAGTTGGCCCTCAGGCTCCCTCATCCGAGTCAACCAGCGCAGGCTGCTGTGGTCAGTCCGTATGATGAATGATCTCCCTAGCACAGGGGTCTCAAACTGCCGGCCCGCGGGTCATTTACGGCCCCCCCTCCCCCTCCCTCCGGCCCGCAACTGATGTAAAAAATATAACATAATCCGGCCCGCAAAACAATTAAAAAATTTTTTTTTTTTTTTTGGTTCATGCCAATTTAAAATACCACTTCATATTAAATTGAAACAAGAACACGATTCTATAAAATAAAACAAATAATAATAATAATAATAAATAAAAAAAAACGTGAATGCGTAATTTAAAAAAAAAAAAAAAACGCGCAAACCCGTCATATTTGATAAGAGAGCTGATTTTGGTCCTAGGAGTTTATTTGTTTGGCTGCTAAAGAAATTGAAAATATGTCTCTTTCTAAACCGAAAAGGAAAGTGGATGATGAACACAGACAGTTTCAAGAAAGATGGACATTGCAGTATTTTTTTGTGGAGTTTAATGGAAATGCTACCTGTCTGATATGCAAAGAAAAAGTCGCAGTCCTAAAGGAGTATAATCTCAAGCGTCATTACACAACTAAACATGGAGAACAGTATGAGAAGTACCAGGCAGACGAGAGAGAAAAGACAGCCATGAAGTTGAAGAGAGAGCTAACGTCCCAGCAAAGCCTTTTCCACAAAGCCAAAAAGGATGCTGATGCTGCAGTTGAAGCAAGTTATGTGGTGAGTGAGTTGATCGCGAAAGCAGGAAAGCCATTCACTGAAGGGCAGTTTATGAAGGATTGTATGTTAAAAGTCGCTGAGATTCTATGTCCAGAAAAGAAGGGCTTGTTCAACAATCTCTCTCTATCTGCAAACACAGTGGCCGAGCGGATTAGCGAGTTGTCGAGTGACATTTATGATCAATTGCGCGGCAAAGCTAGAGTTTTCACTGCGTACTCTTTGGCGCTCGACGAAAGCACAGACAAAACAGACATTGCGCAGCTAGCTATTTTCATCAGGGGTATTAATGAACAATTTGAAGTGACGGAGGAGTTGTTAAGTTTGTGTCCAATGCATGGCCGTACTACAGCCAACGATATATTTCAGCAGCTGTGCGACGCGATTGAGCGCGCTGGATTGCCGTGGAACAGACTGGTGGGCATTACCACTGATGGCGCCCCATCTATGACAGGCAAAAAAAACGGACTGGTAGCGCTGGTACAAAGAAAGTTAGAAGAGGAAAATGCAGATCCAGCAGTTGTTCTGCACTGCATTATACACCAACAGGCTCTGTGCAGCAAATGCCTGAAATATGAACATGTCATGTCTGTTGTCCTGAAATGTGTCAATTACATCAAGTCGAGAAGTTTACAGCACCGCCAGTTTCGGGCCTTTTTAGAAGAAATTGAGTCAACATATGGCGATGTACTTTACTTTACTGAGGTGCCCTGGCTCAGCAGGGGGAATGTCCTGAAGAGATTTTTTGAATTAAGAGCAGAGGTAAAGAGATTCATGGAAGATGGCAGAATGGATGTTCTTGAATTTGATTATCCTAAATGGGTCATGGACCTTGCATTCTTAGTGGACATAACACAGGAGCTAAACATCCTTAACTTGAAGCTCCAGGGTCCTGGTCAGCTCATCACAGCAGCATATGAAAGTGTGAAAGCTTTCTCCACAAAGCTGAGATTGTGGAAAACTCAGCTTTCTGCAAAAAAACTCAGTCATTTCACTACATGCAGATCTCTTGTGGAGGAGGGCACAGAATTCAGTGGTGATGAATATGCTTCTGCTATTGACAACCTACTGGAGGAATTTGATCAGCGTTTTGCTGACTTCAAGTCACACCGTGACACTTTCCAGCTGTTCGCAGATCCCTTCTCAACTGACGTGGAGAGTGTCCCAAGTGTGTTGCAAATGGAGCTTATTGACTTGCAGTGCAACAGTGAGCTAAAAACTAAATTCAGAGAGGCACAGGGAAAAGCAGACAAGACTGGACAGTTTTTGAGAGAGTTACCCCCATGCTACCCAGAGCTGTCCAAAGTGTTCAGTCGGGTAATGTGCCTTTTTGGAAGCACATACCTGTGTGAGAAATTGTTCTCAACTATGAACTTCAATAAATGCAAGTACAGCTCCAGGCTTAGTGATGCCCATCTTGAAGCTGTACTCAGGGTTTCAACTGTGACCTCCATCAGTGCAAACGTGGCTCAGTTGTGTGAGCAGAAGCGCTGCCAGGTGTCTGGCAAGAAATAGACTAGTGTGCAAATGTATTCAGGGATTGCATGAGTTCACTGCAATGTTGTTCAGTGCAATGTTTTGACAAGTTATTTAAGTTAAAGTAAAGTAAGGGAAAACAGGTTGCACTAACTGTTAAAATTATATTATATATTGTTAAATATATGTTTAATATACTGATGTTTACATTTTTTTGTTAAGTATGACACAAATATGTTAGTTACATAATCTGAGGTAAATGAGAGCTAACATTTCAGCAAGTGAAGTAAATTTCCAGAAAAATATTGCGCGTTCTTGTTGTGCTTGAATGTTAAAATGGCCCTCCTATGAGCTTTCGTTCACAGCAGTGGCCCCCAGCCAATTTGAGTTTGAGATCACTGCCCTAGCAGGTACTGCCGGAAATGAGAGGTGAATTCGACAGCTGCCAGAAGTTCTCGTCTGGTGGTGCAATAGTTTTGCTCAGTGGCTGACAATCTCCTGCTCCCATAAGCAAGTACTCTCACTGCATGAAAATTGGGATTTCCGACCCCGTAAACGGCCGTAAATCTCCCTAATTTTCGGCAGTTAACGACAATTTACAGCCTGTGAACGTCGCGTTCGTCTGTGCCGAATATTGTCGGAAACGAACCATGACGTATGCAGAGCGCTCACGCCTGAGGTGTGAATGGCTCTAATTACCATATGAATAGCAGCTCCCGCCAGAGAAAGGCTTGAATTTCCTCACTCACTATTGGTTGAACCCACGTGGTTTAAACAAGAAAAATCACTCGTGATTGGTTGGCAGATCTGTTACTATTGGTCACCCTCGCTCATTATAAATTCAAAAAATTATAATATTCATATAAATTATGATATATAAATTATTTTTTTATATTCATAATATGCTATTCTGTGGTATATTCATGTCATTGTTAACCTATCGACTACTACACTATTACCATCAAGGACATGAATTTATAAAGGAAAGGAAAATTTGCCAGGGACATGCTGTTTATTCAAAGAAAGAGCTTTATTAGCACAAACACAAAACAATATAAACCTATGTACAAAGCATAGATCATCTGCACACACAACATATTGGAAGCTCAGTGTCTGTTTTCATCTTCGGAGCTGTAGGTGACTAGCGGCGCTCTCTCTGAATTCGATCCACTTTGAAAACGTCTGTGGTGTGTTGCCCTGTATTTAGGAGTCGCCTCTAAGCTCGACTGCAGCGTAGGACAGAGGCTCTGTGAGCTCCTGGCTGGTGGTTGAACTTCATCGGACATCAGATCTATGGTGGCGCACTTCCAAATGCCCACGTCATCCTCACCTAGCACACCGTCTCGCTTCTAGCAGCTGTAAAAACAATACAGACAATCAGTACTGTGATGCACTGTGTATGGACACAAAACATCTATTAATGCACATGAAAAATAGTCACATTGACTCAAAATCTTACCCTCTTCACAGCTTCGGCCTGCAATGCCAGATCTGGTTGTTTGTACCTGAAGCTCCTGCGTGCTGTCTCGTAGTATGTCTTACAGGCAGCTGGAAAACAATTAAATGAGAGTGATATGAATAAAAACAACGCAAGTCACAGTAAAATGAAACAAGGAGAAAATAGTAAAAGTTACTTACAATGTCGTCATGATCAGCGTCATGAAAATCTGGACTTGCAGACATGGCTCTGAGTAAATGTGAGGTTACACCCTCGTTATGAGGCGAGGTTACTCTGTGGAAACAAAATGTATGATTAAGATCGTAAACTATAACGGATCTATTTTCAAGAGAATGAAAGCATATTCTTTGAATCTTACCTTTAAAATGTTTGTAAGTTTATATGAAAGTAAAAAAATAAAAGAA
This sequence comes from Squalius cephalus, assembly GCF_949319135.1. Lineage (NCBI taxonomy): Eukaryota > Metazoa > Chordata > Actinopteri > Cypriniformes > Leuciscidae > Squalius > Squalius cephalus. Next base: position 23,512,410 of record NC_137129.1, read on the forward strand.
TGTAAGATACTTTTTTTATTTTTTTACCTTGATCCAGTTCGTAGCGCCCACAATTTGTCTCAGAGTTGTGAAGATGGCATACTGCTTCCTGCAAATTACAGGATTATTTACATTAAACAAATAATAGCCATCAGCCATCGTTATGAGGCGAGGTTACTCTGTGGAAACAAAATGTATGATTAAGATCAGTATCTATAACGGATCTATTTTCTTATACAAGAGAATGAAAGCATATTCTTTGAATCTTACCTTTAAAATGTTTGTAAGCTTTTATGAAAGTAAAAAAAAAAAAAAGAATGTAAGATTCTTTTATTTATTTTTTTTACCTTGCTCCAGTTCGTAGCGCCCACAATTTGTCTCAGTTGAGAAGATGGCATACTGCTTCCTGTAAATTACAGGATTATTTACAAGTCGACTCTAATCTCGACTGCAGCGTGGTACAGAGCTCGGTGAGCTCCTGGCTGCGAAAGGACGGAGGTCGCACAATCCATCCAGACACCCCGCCGACGATGCCGTCTTCCTCATCAGACATCAGGTCTATGGTAGCACACTTCCGAAGGCCCACTTCATCCTCAGCTAGCACACTCTGTCTCGCTTCTAGCAGCTGTACAAACCAATAAAGATAATCAATACTGCGCAATACACTGCGTATGGACAACACACATCTATTAATGCGCCTGAAAAATAGTCACATTGACCAAAAACTAATCTACTAAATCTTACCGTCTTTCTTCTCGCTCGACTCCGAGCTGAATTAACCACAGCTTCCGCCTGCAATGCAAGATCTGGTTGTTTGTCCCTGAAGCTCCTGCGCACTGTCGTGTAATATGTCTTAAAGGCAGCTGGAAAACAATTAATTGAGAGTGATATTAATAAGAACAACATAAGTCACAGTAAAATTAATAAGAACAACATAAGTCACAGTAATATTAAACAAAGGAGAAAAAATGCAACCGGGTGAAATTCAAGAAATACACACCGGAAGCAAACGATGCTTTTTGAAATTGGGGTTTTATTCTGACTGCTGTTTAAAATAAGTGACAGCGGTCAATGGAAGCACAATTAAACACATAAAAGTCTGATTAAGAAAAAAGTTTGCCTTGTTCGAAGAGATTTCACAAGAAAAAAAAATAGATTTCACTAGTTAAACAAAAAAAAAAAAAAAAAAAAAAAAGAAATTGTAGAAACAGTTTACAGTAAATTTGAAGATGACAATCAAATGTCACAAAAAGCTTAACCAGTGGATCAATGCCCAAATCCACAGAATACTTAACTCAATTCAAACTGAAATGCAGTGTAATACATTGCAACTGGTCAGATTTAAATTGATTTCTCCAAACCAAAATACGTTACAATTAAATACGATAACACAAACTGGAATACGGAAGTGGCTGAGGTAACGTTAGGCCTAAGTTACAAGAGAAATAAAAGCACTTTAACAAAGCCACAACCCACGTTTAATCATGCCATGCGGAACCAGAAATATGCATTTAACCATTAAGTTATACTGTATAATCACAGAATATAGATTCAACTAATTAACAGATTTATCAAATAAACATGCCATCAGTAATTTCCCCCAAAAACCATGAAACGTACATACCCAATCCTTTACCGTCCGATCACCACGAGGTTCACTCGTCACACATGCGCTCCAAATAAATCTATAAACAAAAATGTACACATCAAATGTTCTTTTAACTTCGCTTCACAACTTATTTGTGCATATTAAAGATATTGGAGTAATATTTACCAAGAAAGAAGAACGTATAACACAGAATCCGCTCGATGCACGCACCGTCATGGAGCTCTCCTGAACAGTGTAAAATGGCGTCTCTGGTCGCGCGCACGCGTCCAGCACAAGTGAATAGTATCGCGAGAAGAGAAGGATTTCTTAAAGGGGCCACACACATTTTTAATGCAAACTAGAAACGAGGTATATTTACACTACTACTAGGCCAGAAAAGTAACAAAAAAGTTACTTACACACAATATTGTCATTATCAGCATCATGTCAATTGATCTAAGTAAAAATATATGCACAGAATTGAGAAAATAGTATTTAGCCTATAGAGATAAATTGTGGCCTATCACAGGGCAAACATGTGAATGTTCACGGTACATTTTATGCAAACAACTCTAATCGTAGTTGTAACTCTATATGTACAGTAGGCATAATTCTTGTCATTGCGTGTGTGTATGCAGCATGAGTCAAATACAATCTTCTGTTCGTGTTGTATTATGCACAGTGGTTGGGCTCTAAGAGATTGTGATGCTGTTTGCATGGAATGCACATTTTACCTTTGTGGCAAAGCCTGATTGAAATTACTTGTTGAAATAAATGGTTTTGTGTCTTTTTTACATAACATTGGCTATTGCTAATGACACATAGTAACTAATCTAGCTACTTTCATTAAATATATCAATTTAAGCTAAAGTCTATAATTAGGCTTTACTGAGCCTGATCTATTAATACCAGAGATTTTCTTAGAATTAAGTAAATACCTTTTAGAAAAATGTTACCTGGGGTCTCACCGGGACACGCAAATATGAGTCGATCACCCCTATTTTATTCAAACTCCACTGGCTACCTGTCACATTCAGGATTGATTTTAAAAATTTACTATTTGTGTATAAAGCTCTTAACAAACCGGCCCCCAATATCTGACCAATCTCCTCTGCCCGTACACTCCATCTCGTACTTTGAGATCCAGTGATCACTGTGTTCTCATCGTGCCCAGATCCAGACTTAAAAAACGAGGCGACTGCACTTTTGCGACTGCAGGCCCAAAACTTTGGAACAGTCTACCCCTCTATATCAGACTAGCTCCCTCAATTTCCATCTTCAAAACATCCTTGAAAACTTATTTATTTTCTCTTGCTTTTAATATCCCTTGACTATGATACAACTATTGCCTTTTTTTTTTCTTTTTTAATTGTCCTGTTTCTGCCCTGCATTTTATCTATTGCCCTGTACAGCACTTTGGTCAGCCTTGGCTGTTTTTAATTGTGCGTTATAAATAAATATTGTATTGTATTTTTTTTTAAATTAAGTTAATACCTTTTAGTCACCTGGGATAAAACTCCCCCTGCTACCCTCATTTGCATTTGTAAAGCTCACAGCAGTCTCATTTACATGTTAAAGCATTAGAGGGAGGGGGGTCATGGGGCAAGCAAGTCCCACGTCAATTTCCGACAATTTCCGACAGTTTGCAGTGTTGCCTGTAAATTGCCGTTTGCAGTCGTAAACCTGAACTTTCACGACAATCTACAGCGCCGGTAACTGTCGAAAATCCCACTTTTCATGCAGTGTCTCTCCTCACCTTCTTGCACTTGGGAGAGGACTGCTCCAACTCCCCAGTCACTGGCATCCGTGTCGAGGAGCAACTGGCCACTGTCGAGGGGATAGCCCAGCACGGGTGCTGACGTCAGGCGGCTTTTCAGCTGTTCAAACGCCTCCTGGCATTCATCCGTCCAGTTAAAACGTGCATACTTTTTGGTCAGTTCATGGAGGGGTTTGGCGAAATCTTTAACGAAGCGTCGGTAATACGATGCCAGGCCGATAAACTGACGCACTTCAGATACGTTTTGGGGTGCGGGCCACCCAGCCACTTTTTGGATCTTTTGGGGGTCGGAGGCGACACCTTTGGCGGAGACAATGTGCCCCAAGTAAGCCACTTGCTCTCGGAACAGGACACACTTTGACGGTTTAAGTTTCAGGTTGGCTGTGCGTAGTCTGTCGAACACTTGACTCAGCCACTCCAACATTTCAGTTCCGTCCCGCCCCAGGACAATGATGTCATCGAGGAAGACCAAACAGGTCTCCCACTGCAGCCCCACCAGGACACAATCTATGAGCCTCTGGAACGTGGCCGGCGCGTTGCACAGTCCGAAAGGCATCACGTTCCATTCAAACAGGCCCTTACGGGTGCAGAAAGCAGCGGCTTTTCGGGCTCTCGGCGTCATCTCCATCTTCCAGAACCCTGATGTTAAATCCAGCGTGCTGAAGTACCTGGCAGTGTCTAAGTGTGTCTAAGGTGTCCTGGATGCGGGGCAGTGGATAAGCATCCTTTATGGTTCCCTCGTTTAGGGGCCTGTAGTCGACACATAACCGCAAGGTCTCGTCCTTCTTTCTGACCATAATGATTGGTGCAGCCCAGCTGCTGTTGCTGGGTTGGGCCACACCAGTGTCCAGGCTCTGCTGCACCTGCTGGTCTGCTGCAGTTTGTTTGTCTCTAGCCATCCTGCGTGGTTGCTGTTTCACAGGCGGTTTCATGCTGTACGAGTCCAGTACGGCCAAGGTCAGTGGGCCCCGAGGAAAAGACGTCACTGTAAGACCGTAGCAGGCGGGCCAACCTCTCCTGGTCGCCCTTGGACAGACTACCACAGCTCTCGTTATACAGGACCTGCAGGTGGCTAGGTAAAGAAGCACAGACAGAGTTAATAGGTTCAAGGGCCGGTGGGGCCAAGGGTGGCTGGGGCTCCACCTTCCCCAACACCGTGGCTGGCTGTAGAATCCCCGCCACAGCACCTCTCTTCAAAGTGACAGGTAAGGCACCAGGGTTAAAGACTCTGATGGGCACATTGGTTGACCGCTGCGCCTGTACGACTATGTGAGCCACAAGAACATGGTGCTTTTCTTTGAAACCCTTGGTTGGGCTCAGCATCAGGTCTCCCTCAGTAGCATGGCGCAGGTGGGCGGTGCCAGGCACTACATACTCACACTCCAACACTGTTGTGCGGGCCACTCTGACAATGTGCACCCGGGACTGATGGCTTGGGTTAAGACGAGGTACCTTTTCACCGAAGAGGGTTATCTCACGGCGACCATAGTCCAGCTGGGCACTTGTCTGATGGAGGAAAGGGTGCCCCAGAATAACCTCTGTGTTCTTCGTTGTGTCGGCAATAATAAAGTTCACATTGGTAGCTCTGCTCCCAACTTGTACTGGTAGGTTGACTTCCCCCAGCACTGCCAAAACACTGGGGCCGATACCCTGCAGGACCTGTGGGACAGATGGCTCTATTGGGGTTCTGGACTCTGTGGGAATGGAGTTAAAGACATGGAGGGGCAACACATTCCTCCGAGCACCAGAGTCAAGCAGAGCACACATTTCCAGTTCATATATCAATATTTTAACACACATATCATCTTCCTGACTCGCAGTACAGGTGACCAATTTACCTGTGTCGGGTGCTGTGTTCTTATTGACTGTCCAGCCTTGCTGTCTGGGTCGACGGGGGGAAGGGCAGTTCCTCTGGATATGCCCCAGACCGGAGCAGTTGTGGCATTGAACATCCCCCATAGGCATTTTGACATTTGTGTCTCTCTTCTGGCGCCACTGCTGATTAAATCTTGGAGCCTTCTCTGGCGAATTGATGGACCAAACAGCTACCCCCACTGGCTCCACGCAAGCTGGCCTGCTGTTATTCTCACGTACTGTGGTGGCCCTGGCTCTCTGATTTACGTGACCACGTTGGCCAGGCTGCATGAACTGTGTGACCGTTCTGGCGGCCCTCTTGGTAGTCTCGTAGCTGTGTGCGATGTCATATGCTCTGGATAGGGTGCGCGGCTGCTTCTCCAGTAGTTTTTGCACCACTTCAGGGTCGGCCAGAGCGTTGGTGAAGACCTCCACACTGATGGCATCCTGCTCCAGCTCTGTACGGTCAGCATACACAATGGACACTTTCTCGTATATGTCATCCCTTAATAGGTGTAAGGCTTCGTTTTGCCCCCTAACCCTCTGTCTCAGTTCAATGCCGATGGCTGCCGCATGGTCAGAGCGCGGCCCGTAGGCGGTCTCTATTTCAGTCACAATCCGCCGGTAGCTCCAGCGGTCAGATCTGGGGTTTTTATGGACGATAGCTCCAGCCGCGCCAGTCAGGCTGAATCTCAGTTGAACCGCCATTGTCATTTCTGACCAATGGTTTGCCCTTGCACAGCTTTCAAACTGGTGAATAAAGTCTTTCCAGGAGCCCGTTCCATCAAAATGGCCTGGCTTTAATATTGGAATTCTCTCTTTATGCCCATAATACTCATCATCACTAGTGTCCATTATTTCAACATCTGGCTCTTTGTGTGATATACGTGACGCCGACTTGGCCCTTTCCACAGCTGACTGACCATATTGGTATCGATCACGGTGTGAGGCATAGTCATCATCATAGCTTATTACTCCACTACGTTCCACGGGCCGGGGCATGCAGGGTGGAAAAGGTGTCGAAGTGAACCGTGAGAGCAATGCGTGGGCCGGGGAAAATGGGTTTTGTGCCATAAAGTTCATGGAGGTGAATGGGTTAGCTAGCTGGTTAGCACTGCGAAGGGCAAACGTTGGAGTGGGGCTATTTTTCAAACTGTTCGGTAGAGATGCAGCTGTTCTGGATGTCATACGTTTTGAACAGTCACATGTTTGCTGATAAAAGTATGTGGACTCACCATCTGTTTTATTCTGAGGTTCCACGGGCATTAGGAACGGGTTAGTCAACTGTGATGACGGGGGTTGGGGGGGGCGAAGCTAGGTTGAATGACGGCATCCGGGCGTAAACAATCGCGCCGTCCGCGGCTAACGTTCGTTCTGTGCCAGCCGCGAAAGGGTTGGTGCTGTCGGCGTATCGGCCGTCCCCGTGATTAACTGGGTCCATATTAATGTCTCTTATATCCGTTAAAAACGGATTGGTGCTTATATCTGGGGTTTCCATCTCAACAGACCTCGTAGGCCCAGTCCCATTAGCTCGAGCCCCGAGCGCCGTCATTCTGCGTCCGACGAACTTTTTTTTTTTCTTGCTTGTTAGATCCCGGACGAGCCCCCAGTGTTACCTTTACAGCTTTCACGCTCCGAACCGTAGTTGGGAGCGAGCTAGTCTAAACATAATAATTTGGCTCGTGGCAGGTAACTTGCGTCTAGTGATCCGGGCTAACAGAGCCGAAGCACAAACAATGATGCGTCGGTTGATTTCAGCAATGAACTCGGGCTTTATTACTCACAGTGGTACACATTCACAGCATAAAGGCACTTTGCTTGCTAGCATTCGACTGGCACATAGACTGCGTCACTACCACATTTTTCACTGTTAACTCAGACTGATTCACCCGCTATCCTTTGTTTACACTACGGAAACCCACATAGCCCACTACGTCACACATTCGCGTTTTCTTTCAACAAGACGCCAGAGAGAGAGTTAGGACCTTTAGGCTCTTCGTGGGACCTCGGCCCATTCAAATAAGTTGCCATATGACGCATAGGCTGTACAAGGGATCGTAGGCTACATTTGGATCCATTTTCGCACTTAAATAAGTTGCGAGTTGGCGCTTTTCGCCTAAGTCCGTTTTTTTCACCAGATTGCGCAATAGGCCCCGTGGGGACACCTCTGGGGGCGCTGTTGAGCTGTGCTGAGGGGACAATCCCACGGACAGCCATTTTTGTCCACCTGGCTGCCCATTCTTCACCGTTTTGTCCACGCAGCGCCGAAACGTCCACCTAGCAGCCTATTCTTCACCGATTCGCCCACGGGGCGCCTAAACGTCACCCAAGTGCCTACCCTTCGCCGTAGTCTTCCTCACGTCCCGAGGACAGCCTATTTGTCCACCTAAGTGCCTATTCTTCATCAATATGTCCACGAAGTGACTAAAGTGCCACCTAAGTGCCTACTCTTCACCGTAGTCTTCCTCTCGTCCCACGAACAGCCTATTCGTCCACCTAGGTGCCTATTTTTCACCAATTCGTCCACGGAGCGCCTAAACGTCCCCTAAGTGCCTACCCTTCGCCGTAGTCTTCCTCACGTCCCAAGGACAGCCTATTCGTCCACCTAAGTGCCAATTTTTCATCAATATGTCCACAAAGTGACTAAAGTGCCAGCTAAGTGCCTACTCTTCACCGTAGTCTTCCTCACGTCCCGAGGACAGCCTATTCGTCCACCTAAGTGCCTATTTTTCATCAATATGTCCACAAAGTGACTAAAGTGCCAGCTAAGTGCCTACTCTTCACCGTAGTCTTCCTCTTGTCCCACGAACAGCCTATTCGTCCACCTAAGTGCCTATTTTTCACCAATTCGTCCACGGAGCGCCTAAACGTCCCCTAAGTGACCACTCTTCACCGTAGTCTTCCTCACGTCCCACGAACGGCCTTTTCGTCCACCTAAGTGCCTATTCTTCATTAACTCGTCCAAACTGACTACTCTTCATCGTAGTCTTCCTCTCGGCCCACGAGCAGCCTATTTGTCCACCTAACAGCTTAGTTTTCACCAGTTCGTCCCAGGGGCCCCAAACTCGGCATCCTGGTAGCCTAGGGGCCCCACTGCCACATATCAGGAGGACAGGTCTCTAGAGTGCAGGGAAAAAATTTGCAACCACCTAGGCCCCTGAAACCCGGGATCCTGAACCGGGGGCCCCTGGACTACCACCGTGTCAAATTTGGAGCCCCTGCGACCTTTTGACCCCTGCTTTCCAGACATCCGTCCTGCAACCTATTTGACGTAGGCTGTTCGTGGACAATTGGGCCAATTAAGCACGAAAACGGGTCCGAGGGGCCCCAAACTTCGCATGCTGGTGGCCTAGGGGCCCCACTGCCACATATCAGCAGGACGGGTCTCTAGAGTGCAGGGAAAATTTTAACACCCACCTAGGACCCTGAAACCCAGGATCCTGAACTGGGGGCCCCTGGACTACCACCGTGTCAAATTTGGAGCCCCTGCGACCTTTTGAACCCTGCCAAACGGACTCTTTTGGTCCGTTGTCCACGAACCACCTATGAAAACGCATGCAATAAGTTGCACGTGTCCTCGGCTACTGTTCGGCCCCCGGGGGTCCGAGGGGCCCCAAACTCCGCATCCTGGTAGCCCAGGGTCCCCTCTGCCACATACTAGGAGGACGAGTCCCTAGAGCAAAGGGAATTTTTTTGGGCCTGCTTTGTCAAAATCTCTCACAAAGGCCTCTTGCGCTCATAGACAGAGAGACAGGGCACAATGAAAAGAGAGGCTAGGGTTAAGAAAAAAACTCGGGGCCCACCTAGGACCCTGAAACCCAGGATCCTGAACCGGGGGCCCCTGGACTACCACCGTGTCAAATTTGGAGCCCCTGCGACCTTTTGACCCCTGCCAAACGGACCTTTTGGTCCGCTGTCCACGAACCACCTATGAAAACGCATGCAATAAGTTGCACGTGTCCTCGGCTACTGTTCGGCCCCCGGGGGTCCGAGGGGCCCCAAACTCCGCATCCTGGTAGCCCAGGGTCCCCTCTGCCACAACCCAGGAGGACGAGTCCCTAGAGCAAAGGGAATTTTTTTGGGCCTGCTTTGTCAAAATCTCTCACAAAGGCCTCTTGCGCTCATAGACAGAGAGACAGGGCACAATGAAAAGAGAGGCTAGGGTTAAGAAAAAAACTCGGGGCCCACCTAGGACCCTGAAACCCAGGATCCTGAACCGGGGGCCCCTGGACTACCACCGTGTCAAATTTGGAGCCCCTGCGACCTTTTGACCCCTGCCAAACGGACCTTTTGGTCCGCTGTCCCACGAACCACCTATGAAAACGCATGCAATAAGTTGCACGTGTCCTCGGCTACTGTTCGGCCCCCGGGGGTCCGAGGGGCCCCAAACTCCGCATCCTGGTAGCCCAGAGTCCCCTCTGCCACATACTAGGAGGACGAGTCCCTAGAGCAAAGGGAATTTTTTTGGGCCTGCTTTGTCAAAATCTCTCACAAAGGCCTCTTGCGCTCATAGACAGAGAGACAGGGCACAATGAAAAGAGAGGCTAGGGTTAAGAAAAAAACTCGGGGCCCACCTAGGACCCTGAAACCCAGGATCCTGAACCGGGGGCCCCTGGACTACCACCGTGTCAAATTTGGAGCCCCTGCGACCTTTTGACCCCTGCCAAACGGACCTTTTGGTCCGCTGTCCACGAACCACCTATGAAAACGCATGCAATAAGTTGCACGTGTCCTCGGCTACTGTTCGGCCCCCGGGGGTCCGAGGGGCCCCAAACTCCGCATCCTGGTAGCCCAGGGTCCCCTCTGCCACAACCCAGGAGGACGAGTCCCTAGAGCAAAGGGAATTTTTTTGGACCTGCTTTGTCAAAATCTCTCACAAAGGCCTCTTGTGCTCATAGACAGAGAGACAGGGCACAATGAAAAGAGAGGCTAGGGTTAAGAAAAAAACTCGGGGCCCACCTAGGACCCTGAAACCCAGGATCCTGAACCGGGGGCCCCTGGACTACCACCGTGTCAAATTTGGAGCCCCTGCGACCTTTTGACCCCTGCCAAACGGACCTTTTGGTCCGCTGTCCCACGAACCACCTATGAAATCGCATGCAATAAGTTGCACGTGTCGTCGGCTACTGTTCGGCCCCCGGGGGTCCGAGGGGCCCCAAACTCCGCATCCTGGTAGCCCAGGGTCCCCTCTGCCACAACCTAGGAGGACGAGTCCCTAGAGTAAAGGGAATTTTTTTGGGCCTGCTTTGTCAAAATCTCTCACAAAGGCCTCTTGCGCTCATAGACAGAGAGACAGGGCACAATGAAAAGAGAGGCTAGGGTTAAGAAAAAAACTCGGGGCCCACCTAGGACCCTGAAACCCAGGATCCTGAACCGGGGGCCCCTGGACTACCACCGTGTCAAATTTGGAGCCCCTGCGACCTTTTGACCCCTGCTTTCCAGACGTCCGTCCTGCAACCTATTTGATGTAGGCTGTTCGTGGACAATTGGGCCAATTAAGCACGAAAACGGGTCCGAGGGGCCCCAAACTTCGCATGCTGGTAGCCTAGGGGCCCCACTGCCACCTATCAGGAGGACGGGTCTCTAGAGTGCAGGGAAAATTTTAACACCCACCTAGGACCCTGAAACCCAGGATCCTGAACCGGGGGCCCCTGGACTACCACCGTGTAAAATTTGGAGCCCCTGCGACCTTTTGAACCCTGCCAAACGGACCCTTTTGGTCCGTTGTCCACGAACCACCTATGAAAACGCATGCAATAAGTTGCACGTGTCCTCGGCTACTGATCGGCCCCCGGGGGTCCGAGGGGCCCCAAACTCCGCATCCTGATAGCCCAGGGTCCCCTCTGCCACAACCTAGGAGGACGAGTCCCTAGAGCAAAGGGAATTTTTTTGGGCCTGCTTTGTCAAAATCTCTCACAAAGGCCTCTTGCGCTCATAGACAGAGAGACAGGGCACAATGAAAAGAGAGGCTAGGGTTAAGAAAAAAAACTCGGGGCCCACCTAGGACCCTGAAACCCAGGATCCTGAACCGGGGGCCCCTGGACTACCACCGTGTAAAATTTGGAGCCCCTGCGACCTTTTGAACCCTGCCAAACTGACCCTTTTGGTCCGTTGTCCACGAACCACCTATGAAAACGCATGCAATAAGTTGCACGTGTCCTCGGCTACTGATCGGCCCCCGGGGGTCCGAGGGGCCCCAAACTCCGCATCCTGATAGCCCAGGGTCCCCTCTGCCACAACCTAGGAGGACGAGTCCCTAGAGCAAAGGGAATTTTTTTGGGCCTGCTTTGTCAAAGTCTCTCACAAAGGCCTCTTGCGCTCATAGACAGAGAGACAGGGCACAATGAAAAGAGAGGCTAGGGTTAAGAAAAAAAACTCGGGGCCCACCTAGGACCCTGAAACCCAGGATCCTGAACCGGGGGCCCCTGGACTACCACCGTGTCAAATTTGGAGCCCCTGCGACCTTTTGAACCCTGCCAAACTGACCCTTTTGGTCCGTTGTCCACGAACCACCTATGAAAACGCATGCAATAAGTTGCACGTGTCCTCGGCTACTGATCGGCCCCCGGGGGTCCGAGGGGCCCCAAACTCCGCATCCTGATAGCCCAGGGTCCCCTCTGGCACAACCTAGGAGGACGAGTCCCTAGAGCAAAGGGAATTTTTTTGGGCCTGCTTTGTCAAAATCTCTCACAAAGGCCTCTTGCGCTCATAGACAGAGAGACAGGGCACAATGAAAAGAGAGGCTAGGGTTAAGAAAAAAAACTCGGGGCCCACCTAGGACCCTGAAACCCAGGATCCTGAACCGGGGGCCCCTGGACTACCACCGTGTCAAATTTGGAGCCCCTGCGACCTTTTGACCCCTGCCAAACGGACCTTTTGGTCCGCTGTCCACGAACCACCTATGAAAACGCATGCAATAAGTTGCACGTGTCCTCGGCTACTGTTCGGCCCCCGGGGGTCCGAGGGGCCCCAAACTCCGCATCCTGGTAGCCCAGGGTCCCCTCTGCCACAACCCAGGAGGACGAGTCCCTAGAGCAAAGGGAATTTTTTTGGGCCTGCTTTGTCAAAATCTCTCACAAAGGCCTCTTGCGCTCATAGACAGAGAGACAGGGCACAATGAAAAGAGAGGCTAGGGTTAAGAAAAAAACTCGGGGCCCACCTAGGACCCTGAAACCCAGGATCCTGAACCGGGGGCCTGTGGACTACCACCGTGTCAAATTTGGAGCCCCTGCGACCTTTTGACCCCTGCCAAACGGACCTTTTGGTCCGCTGTCCACGAACCACCTATGAAAACGCATGCAATAAGTTGCACGTGTCCTCGGCTACTGTTCGGCCCCCGGGGGCCCCAAACTCCGCATCCTGATAGCCCAGGGTCCCCTCTGGCACAACCTAGGAGGACGAGTCCCTAGAGCAAAGGGAATTTTTTTGGGCCTGCTTTGTCAAAATCTCTCACAAAGGCCTCTTGCGCTCATAGACAGAGAGACAGGGCACAATGAAAAGAGAGGCTAGGGTTAAGAAAAAAAACTCGGGGCCCACCTAGGACCCTGAAACCCAGGATCCTGAACCGGGGGCCCCTGGACTACCACCGTGTCAAATTTGGAGCCCCTGCGACCTTTTGACCCCTGCCAAACGGACCTTTTGGTCCGCTGTCCACGAACCACCTATGAAAACGCATGCAATAAGTTGCACGTGTCCTCGGCTACTGTTCGGCCCCCGGGGGTCCGAGGGGCCCCAAACTCCGCATCCTGGTAGCCCAGGGTCCCCTCTGCCACAACCCAGGAGGACGAGTCCCTAGAGCAAAGGGAATTTTTTTGGGCCTGCTTTGTCAAAATCTCTCACAAAGGCCTCTTGCGCTCATAGACAGAGAGACAGGGCACAATGAAAAGAGAGGCTAGGGTTAAGAAAAAAACTCGGGGCCCACCTAGGACCCTGAAACCCAGGATCCTGAACCGGGGGCCTGTGGACTACCACCGTGTCAAATTTGGAGCCCCTGCGACCTTTTGACCCCTGCCAAACGGACCTTTTGGTCCGCTGTCCACGAACCACCTATGAAAACGCATGCAATAAGTTGCACGTGTCCTCGGCTACTGTTCGGCCCCCGGGGGTCCGAGGGGCCCCAAACTCCGCATCCTGGTAGCCCAGGGTCCCCTCTGCCACAACCTAGGAGGACGAGTCCCTAGAGCAAAGGGAATTTTTTTGGGCCTGCTTTGTCAAAATCTCTCACAAAGGCCTCTTGCGCTCATAGACAGAGAGACAGGGCACAATGAAAAGAGAGGCTAGGGTTAAGAAAAAAACTCGGGGCCCACCTAGGACCCTGAAACCCAGGATCCTGAACCGGGGGCCCCTGGACTACCACCGTGTCAAATTTGGAGCCCCTGCGACCTTTTGACCCCTGCTTTCCAGACGTCCGTCCTGCAACCTATTTGATGTAGGCTGTTCGTGGACAATTGGGCCAATTAAGCACGAAAACGGGTCCGAGGGGCCCCAAACTTCGCATGCTGGTAGCCTAGGGGCCCCACTGCCACCTATCAGCAGGACGGGTCTCTAGAGTGCAGGGAAAATTTTAACACCCACCTAGGACCCTGAAACCCAGGATCCTGAACCGGGGGCCCCTGGACTACCACCGTGTCAAATTTGGAGCCCCTGCGACCTTTTGAACCCTGCCAAACTGACCCTTTTGGTCCGTTGTCCACGAACCACCTATGAAAACGCATGCAATAAGTTGCACGTGTCCTCGGCTACTGTTCGGCCCCCGGGGGTCCGAGGGGCCCCAAACTCCGCATCCTGGTAGCCCAGGGTCCCCTCTGCCACAACCCAGGAGGACGAGTCCGTAGAGCAAAGGGAATTTTTTTGGGCCTGCTTTGTCAAAATCTCTCACAAAGGCCTCTTGCGCTCATAGACAGAGAGACAGGGCACAATGAAAAGAGAGGCTAGGGTTAAGAAAAAAAACTCGGGGCCCACCTAGGACCCTGAAACCCAGGATCCTGAACCGGGGGCCCCTGGACTACCACCGTGTCAAATTTGGAGCCCCTGCGACCTTTTGACCCCTGCTTTCCAGACGTCCGTCCTGCAACCTATTTGATGTAGGCTGTTCGTGGACAATTGGGCCAATTAAGCACGAAAACGGGTCCGAGGGGCCCCAAACTTCGCATGCTGGTAGCCTAGAGGCCCCACTGCCACCTATCAGGAGGACGGGTCTCTAGAGTGCAGGGAAAATTTTAACACCCACCTTGGACCCTGAAACCCAGGATCCTGAACCGGGGGCCCCTGGACTACCACCGTGTCAAATTTGGAGCCCCTGCGACCTTTTGACCCCTGCCAAACAGACCTTTTGGTCCAATGTCCCACGAACCACCTATGAAAACGCATGCAATAAGTTGCACGTGTCCTCGGCTACTGTTCGGCCCCCGGGGGTCCGAGGGCCCCCAAACTTCGCATGCTGGTAGCTTAGGGGCCCCACTGACTCATATCAGGAGGACAGGTCTCTAGAGTTCAGGGAAAATTTTAACACCCACCTAGGACCCTGAAACCCATGATCCTGAACCGGGGGCCCCTGGACTACCACCGTGTCAAATTTGGAGCCCCTGCGACCTTTTGACCCCTGCCAAACGGACCTTTTGGACCACTGTCCATGAACCACCTATGAAAACGCATGCAATAAGTTGCACGGCAGTTTGGTGGCACTTTAGGCACTTCGTGGACATAGTAATGAGGAATAGGCAGTTAGGTGGCACTTTAGGCACTTCGTGGACATAGTAATGAGGAATAGGCAGTTAGGTGGCACTTTAGGCACTTCGTGGACATGGGAATAGGCAGGTAGGTGGCACTTTAGGCACTTCGTGGACATAGTAATGAGGAACAGGCAGTTAGGTGGCACTTTAGGCACTTCGTGGACAGAGTAATGAGGAATAAGCAGTTAGGTGGCACTTTAGGCACTTCGTGGACATAGGAATAGGCAGTTAGGTGGCACTTTAGGCACTTCGTGGACATAGTAATGAGGAATAGGCAGTTAGGTGGCACTTTAGGCACTTCGTGGACATAGTAATGAGGAATAGGCAGTTAGGTGGCACCTTAGGCACTTCGTGGACATGGGAATAGGCAGTTAGGTGGCACTTTAGGCACTTTGTGGACATAGTAATGAGGAATAGGCAGTTAGGTGGCACTTTAGGCACTTCGTGGACATAATAATGAGGAATAGGCAGTTAGGTGGCACTTTAGGCACTTCGTGGACATGGGAATAGGCAGATAGGTGGCACCTTAGGCACTTCGTGGACATGGGAATAGGCAGTTAGGTGGCACTTTAGGCACTTCGTGGACGAATTGATGAAAAATAGGCACTTAGGTGGACGAATAGGCTGTTCGTGGGACGAGAGGAAGACTACGGTGAAGAGTAGTCACTTAGGTGGCACTTTAGGCACTTCGTGGACATGGATTAGGGAACCTGGCCCCCTAGTGGTGGCCACCTAGGAGCCTATGTGCCACCTCGGTTCAATTAACGAATTATTAGGGAAAACCATTCATATAAGTTGGACGTAGGATCCGGAATGGTGCCTTTGTATCCCTTCGTACAACTAATTCGCCATATGGCAACTTATATGAACTAAGAATTGTCCACAGACTGCCTATTTTCCCTAATTTGCTTAATTCTGGAACCTTGTACCCATTTACAGCTTAAAAGGTAGCCCGTGGACAAGAGTCACTAAGCGCTGCGCGGCGCCCCCTAATAATTTTTTGGCCCCCAAACAACGCCCATGGTTCGATGCGGCCTCTCCCCCTGAGGCGGCAGACGGTGGTCCCGTCTCCCAAGACCCTCCAGGGGCCACACAACGGGGCAAAATTGCCCTAAAAATGCTTTTCCCCCTGCCACCTCAACTAAGTTACAGGTGGGATCAAGTCCAGCCTGTACCTTATTCGACCGGCCTCTAGGCTGTCTGTGGACAATTACATTAAAAGGTCATATTTCATAAATGCACTGGTTATATGTGGTCAAACCTACTGTACACCACTCAGGGGACACACCACAACACACTGATGTACATTAGAGTTATTAATTTTGCAAAATTAGCATAAAAATCAACTGCCCACAGACAGCATATAGGGGCTCTGTCGAATAAGTTACAGGTGGGATCTTTTGGTTAAAGTCCCGCCTGTAACTTATTCGACAGAGCCCCTATATGCTGTCTGTGGACATTTCATTAAAAGGTCATATTTCATAACTACAGTGCTTTTATGTGGTCAAACCTACTGTACACCACTCAGGGGACACACCACAACACACTGATGTACATTACAGCCATTAATTATGCATCATTTGCATAAAATTCAACTGTCCACAGACAGCATATAGGAGCTCCGTCAAATAAGTTACAGGTGGGATCTTTTGGTTTAAGTCCCGCCTGTAACTTATTCGACAGAGCCCCTATATGCTGTCTGTGGACATTACATTAAAAGGTCATATTTCATAACTACAGTGCTTTTATGTGGTCAAACCTACTGTACACCACTCAGGGGACACACCACAACACACTGATGTACATTACAGCCATTAATTATGCATAATTTGCATAAAAATCAACTGTCCACAGACAGCATATAGGAGCTCCGTCAAATAAGTTACAGGTGGGATGCGGGACTTTGACCGGATGTATCTCGGGAGCTAAGCCGACTTGGGGCTCCATACTCTGGGGTCATGGGGGCCCCATTGGTACCCCCCCATGCCCAGAGTATGGAGCTCGAATTCGGCTTGGTTCCCAAGATACACCCGGTCAAAGTCCCACAGGAAGTGGCCATATCTCAGGAACGAAGCCGACTTGGGGCTCCATACTCTGGGGTCATGGGGGGCCCTTGGGTACCTCCCCACACCGGGAGTTTGGAGCTCAAACTCGGCTTGGCTCCCAAGATACACCCGGTCAAATTCCCACAGGAAGTGGCCATATCTCAGGAACGAAGCCGACTTGGGGCTCCATACTCTGGGGTCATGGGGGGCCCTTGGGCACCACCCCAAACCGGGAGTTTGGAGCTCCAACTCGGCTTGGCTCCCAAGATACACCCGGTCAAATTCCCACAGGAAGTGGCCATATCTCAGGAACGAAGCTAAATTGGGGCTCCATACTCTGGGGTCATGGGGGGCCCTTGGGCACCACCCCAAACCGGGAGTTTGGAGCTCCAACTCGGCTTGGCTCCCAAGATACACCCGGTCAAAGTCCCACAGGAAGTGGCCATATCTCAGGAACGAAGCCGAATTGGGGCTCCATACTCTGGGGTCATGGGGGCGCCATTGGTGCCCCCCCATGCCCAGAGTATGGAGCTCGAATTCGGCTTGACTCCCAAGATACACCCGGTCAAACTCCCACAGGAAGTGGCCATATCTCAAGAACGAAGCTGAATTGGGGCTCCATACTCTGGGGTCATGGGGGGCCCTTGGGTACCTCCCCACTCCGGGAGTTTGGAGCTCAAACTCGGCTTGGCTCCCAAGATACACCCGGTTATACATAAGGGACTTTTGAACAAAACGGTTGATATCTCGGAAAGGACGAGTCCCAGCAGATCGTCCTTCGGGGTGGTGAGGGGCCCCCAGGGGCCCTCTCAGACCTCAGAGTCCTGAGCCTCTGGGACCCTTCCTTCTGAAGTGCACCCTTGCCTGTTGGCCCCCGTATCTCGGCCTGTGGGGGCGCTAGAAGCACGGGTTAGGGCCCGTTGGAGAGGGCCCCTGGGGACCTTACTTTGACCCGAGTTTGGTGCTGCTAGGCGGCTGGGCCCCCGAGTTATAGCCGTTCAAAGTTTGGAGCCCACCTGCAACTTATTTGACAGAGCCCCTATATGCTGTCTGTGGACATTACATTAAAAGGTCATATTTCATAACTACAGTGCTTTTATGTGGTCAAACCTACTGTACACCACTCAGGGGACACACCACAACACACTGATGTACATTACAGCCATTAATTATGCATAATTTGCATTAAAATCAACTGTCCACAGACAGCATATAGGAGCTCCGTCAAATAAGTTACAGGTGGGATCTTTTGGTTTAAGTCCCGCCTGTAACTTATTCGACAGAGCCCCTATATGCTGTCTGTGGACATTTCATTAAAAGGTCATATTTCATAACTACAGTGCTTTTATGTGGTCAAACCTACTGTACACCACTCAGGGGACACACCACAACACACTGATGTACATTACAGCCATTAATTATGCATAATTTGCATTAAAATCAACTGTCCACAGACAGCATATAGGAGCTCCGTCAAATAAGTTACAGGTGGGATGCGGGACTTTGACCGGATGTATCTCGGGAGCTAAGCCGACTTGGGGCTCCATACTCTGGGGTCATGGGGGCCCCATTGGTACCCCCCCCATGCCCAGAGTATGGAGCTCGAATTCGGCTTGGTTCCCAAGATACACCCGGTCAAAGTCCCACAGGAAGTGGCCATATCTCAGGAACGAAGCCGACTTGGGGCTCCATACTCTGGGGTCATGGGGGCCCCATTGGTACCCCCCCATACCCAGAGTATGGAGCTCGAATTCGGCTTGGTTCCCAAGATACACCTGGTCAAAGTCCCACAGGAAATGGCCATATCTCAGGAACGAAGCCGAATTGGGGCTCCATACTCTGGGGTCATGGGGGCCCCATTGGTACCCCCCCCCCCATGCCCCGAGTATGGAGCTCGAATTCGGCTTGGTTCCCAAGATACACCCGGTCAAAGTCCCACAGGAAGTGGCCATATCTCAGGAACGAAGCCGACTTGGGGCTCCATACTCTAAGGTCATGGGGGCCCCATTGGTACCCCCGCATGCCCAGAGCATGGAGCTCGAATTCGGCTTGGTTCCCAAGATACACCCGGTCAAATTCCCACAGGAAGTGGCCATATCTCAGGAACGAAGCCGACTTGGGGCTCCATACTCTGGGGTCAAGGGGGGCCCTTGGGCACCACCCCAAATCGGGAGTTTGGAGCTCCAACTCGGCTTGGCTCCCAAGATACACCCGGTCAAAGTCCCACAGGAAGTGGCCATATCTCAGGAACGAAGCCGAATTGGGGCTCCATACTCTGGGGTCATGGGGGTGCCATTGGTGCCCCCCCATGCCCAGAGTATGGAGCTCGAATTCGGCTTGACTCCCAAGATACACCCGGTAAAACTCCCACAGGAAGTGGCCATATCTCAGGAACGAAGCTGAATTGGGGCTCCATACTCTGGGGTCATGGGGGGCCCTTGGGCACCTCCCCACTCCGGGAGTTTGGAGCTCAAACTCGGCTTGGCTCCCAAGATACACCCGGTTATACATAAGGGACTTTTGAACAAAACGGTCGATATCTCGGAAAGGACGAGTCCCAGCAGATCGTCCTTCGGGGTGGTGAGGGGCCCCCAGGGGCCCTCTCAGACCTCAGAGTCCTGAGCCTCTGGGACCCTTCCTTCTGAAGTGCACCCTTGCCTGTTGGCCCCCGTATCTCGGCCTGTGGGGGCGCTAGAAGCACGGGTTAGGGCCTATTGGAGAGGGCCCCTGGGGACCTTACTTTGACCCGAGTTTGGTGCTGCTAGGCGGCTGGGCCCCCGAGTTATAGCCGATCAAAGTTTGGAGCCCACCTGCAACTTATTCGACAGAGCCCCTATATGCTGTCTGTGGACATTTCATTAAAAGGTCATATTTCATAACTACAGTGCTTTTATGTGGTCAAACCTACTGTACACCACTCAGGGGACACACCACAACACACTGATGTACATTTCAGCCATTAATTATGCATCATTTGCATAAAATTCAACTGTCCACAGACAGCATATAGGAGCTCCGTCAAATAAGTTACAGGTGGGATCTTTTGGTTTAAGTCCCGCCTGTAACTTATTCGACAGAGCCCCTATATGCTGTCTGTGGACATTACATTAAAAGGTCATATTTCATAACTACAGTGCTTTTATGTGGTCAAACCTACTGTACACCACTCAGGGGACACACCACAACACACTGATGTACATTACAGCCATTAATTATGCATAATTTGCATTAAAATCAACTGTCCACAGACAGCATATAGGAGCTCCGTCAAATAAGTTACAGGTGGGATCTTTTGGTTTAAGTCCCGCCTGTAACTTATTCGACAGAGCCCCTATATGCTGTCTGTGGACATTTCATTAAAAGGTCATATTTCATAACTACAGTGCTTTTATGTGGTCAAACCTACTGTACACCACTCAGGGGACACACCACAACACACTGATGTACATTACAGCCATTAATTATGCATAATTTGCATTAAAATCAACTGTCCACAGACAGCATATAGGAGCTCCGTCAAATAAGTTACAGGTGGGATGCGGGACTTTGACCGGATGTATCTCGGGAGCTAAGCCGACTTGGGGCTCCATACTCTGGGGTCATGGGGGCCCCATTGGTACCCCCCCCATGCCCAGAGTATGGAGCTCGAATTCGGCTTGGTTCCCAAGATACACCCGGTCAAAGTCCCACAGGAAGTGGCCATATCTCAGGAACGAAGCCGACTTGGGGCTCCATACTCTGGGGTCATGGGGGCCCCATTGGTACCCCCCCATACCCAGAGTATGGAGCTCGAATTCGGCTTGGTTCCCAAGATACACCTGGTCAAAGTCCCACAGGAAATGGCCATATCTCAGGAACGAAGCCGAATTGGGGCTCCATACTCTGGGGTCATGGGGGCCCCATTGGTACCCCCCCCCCCATGCCCCGAGTATGGAGCTCGAATTCGGCTTGGTTCCCAAGATACACCCGGTCAAAGTCCCACAGGAAGTGGCCATATCTCAGGAACGAAGCCGACTTGGGGCTCCATACTCTGGGGTCATGGGGGCCCCATTGGTACCCCCGCATGCCCAGAGCATGGAGCTCGAATTCGGCTTGGTTCCCAAGATACACCCGGTCAAATTCCCACAGGAAGTGGCCATATCTCAGGAACGAAGCCGACTTGGGGCTCCATACTCTGGGGTCAAGGGGGGCCCTTGGGCACCACCCCAAATCGGGAGTTTGGAGCTCCAACTCGGCTTGGCTCCCAAGATACACCCGGTCAAAGTCCCACAGGAAGTGGCCATATCTCAGGAACGAAGCCGAATTGGGGCTCCATACTCTGGGGTCATGGGGGTGCCATTGGTGCCCCCCCATGCCCAGAGTATGGAGCTCGAATTCGGCTTGACTCCCAAGATACACCCGGTAAAACTCCCACAGGAAGTGGCCATATCTCAGGAACGAAGCTGAATTGGGGCTCCATACTCTGGGGTCATGGGGGGCCCTTGGGTACCTCCCCACTCCGGGAGTTTGGAGCTCAAACTCGGCTTGGCTCCCAAGATACACCCGGTTATACATAAGGGACTTTTGAACAAAACGGTCGATATCTCGGAAAGGACGAGTCCCAGCAGATCGTCCTTCGGGGTGGTGAGGGGCCCCCAGGGGCCCTCTCAGACCTCAGAGTCCTGAGCCTCTGGGACCCTTCCTTCTGAAGTGCACCCTTGCCTGTTGGCCCCCGTATCTCGGCCTGTGGGGGCGCTAGAAGCACGGGTTAGGGCCTGTTGGAGAGGGCCCCTGGGGACCTTACTTTGACCCGAGTTTGGTGCTGCTAGGCGGCTGGGCCCCCGAGTTATAGCCGTTCAAAGTTTGGAGCCCACCTGCAACTTATTCGACAGAGCCCCTATATGCTGTCTGTGGACATTTCATTAAAAGGTCATATTTCATAACTACAGTGCTTTTATGTGGTCAAACCTACTGTACACCACTCAGGGGACACACCACAACACACTGATGTACATTTCAGCCATTAATTATGCATCATTTGCATAAAATTCAACTGTCCACAGACAGCATATAGGAGCTCCGTCAAATAAGTTACAGGTGGGATCTTTTGGTTTAAGTCCCGCCTGTAACTTATTCGACAGAGCCCCTATATGCTGTCTGTGGACATTACATTAAAAGGTCATATTTCATAACTACAGTGCTTTTATGTGGTCAAACCTACTGTACACCACTCAGGGGACACACCACAACACACTGATGTACATTACAGCCATTAATTATGCATAATTTGCATCAAATTCAACTGTCCACAGACAGCATATAGGAGCTCCGTCAAATAAGTTACAGGTGGGATCTTTTGGTTTAAGTCCCGCCTGTAACTTATTCGACAGAGCCCCTATATGCTGTCTGTGGACATTACATTAAAAGGTCATATTTCATAACTACAGTGCTTTTATGTGGTCAAACCTACTGTACACCACTCAGGGGACACACCACAACACACTGATGTACATTACAGCCATTAATTATGCATAATTTGCATCAAATTCAACTGTCCACAGACAGCATATAGGAGCTCCGTCAAATAAGTTACAGGTGGGATGTGAGTTTCAGGGTAAATACGTGTGATTATTAGGGATGACGGTGAGTAACTTATTAAGCTACAGGTGGGATGCCAGTACATCAAAAGGTCATATTTCATAAATGCAGTGCTTTTATGAGGTCAAACCTACTGTACACCACTCAGGGGACACACCACAACACACCGATGTACATTACAGTTATTAATTTTGCAAAATTAGCATAAAATTCAACTGTCCACAGACAGCATATAGGAGCTCCGTCAAATAAGTTATAGGTGGGATCTTTTGGTTAAAGTCCCGCCTGTAACTTATTCGACAGAGCCCCTATATGCTGTCTGTGGACATTACATTAAAAGGTCATATTTCATAACTACAGTGCTTTTATGTGGTCAAACCTACTGTACACCACTCAGGGGACACACCACAACACACTGATGTACATTACAGTTATTAATTATGCATAATTTGCATCAAATTCAACTGTCCACAGACAGCATATAGGAGCTCCGTCAAATAAGTTACAGGTGGGATGTGAGTTTCAGGGTAAATACGTGTGATTATTAGGGATGACGGTGAGTAACTTATTAAGCTACAGGTGGGATGCCAGTACATCAAAAGGTCATATTTCATAAATGCAGTGATTGTATGAGGTGAAACCTACTGTACACCACTCAGGGGACACAACCCCACACACTGATGTACATTACAGCAGTTTATTATGCATAATTTGCATAAAAATCAACTGTCCACAGACAGCATATAGGAGCTCCGTCAAATAAGTTACAGGTGGGATGCGGGACTTTGACCGGATGTATTTCGGGAGCTAAGCCGACTTGGGGCTCCATACTCTGGGGTCATGGGGGCCCCATTGGTACCCCCCCATGCCCAGAGTATGGAGCTCGAATTCGGCTTGGTTCCCAAGATACACCCGGTCAAAGTCCCACAGGAAGTGGCCATATCTCAGGAACGAAGCCGACTTGGGGCTCCATACTCTGGGGTCATGGGGGCCCCATTGGTACCCCCCCATGCCCAGAGTATGGAGCTCGAATTCGGCTTGGTTCCCAAGATACACCCGGTCAAAGTCCCACAGGAAGTGGCCATATCTCAGGAACGAAGCCGACTTGGGGCTCCATACTCTGGGGTCATGGGGGGCCCTTGGGTACCTCCCCACACCTAGAGTTTGGAGCTCAAACTCGGCTTGGCTCCCAAGATACACCCGGTAAAAGTCCCACAGGAAGTGGCCATATCTCAGGAACGAAGCCGACTTGGGGCTCCATACTCTGGGGTCATGGGGGCGACATTGGTACCCGCCCATGCCCAGAGTATGGAGCTCGAATTCGGCTTGGTTCCCAAGTTACACCCGGTCAAACTCCCACAGGAAGTGGCCATATCTCAAGAACGAAGCCGAATTGGGGCTCCATACTCTGGGGTCATGGGGGGCCCTTGGGTACCTCCCCACTCCGGGAGTTTGGAGCTCAAACTCGGCTTGGCTCCCAAGATACACCCGGTTATACATAAGGGACTTTTGAACAAAACGGTCGATATCTCGGAAAGGACGAGTCCCAGCAGATCGTCCTTCGGGGTGGTGAGGGGCCCCCAGGGGCCCTCTCAGACCTCAGAGTCCTGAGCCTCTGGGACCCTTCCTTCTGAAGTGCACCCTTGCCTGTTGGCCCCCGTATCTCGGCCTGTGGCGGCGCTAGAAGCACGGGTTAGGGCCCGTTGGAGAGGGCCCCTGGGGACCTTACTTTGACCCGAGTTTGGTGCTGCTAGGCGGCTGGGCCCCCGAGTTATAGCCGTTCAAAGTTTGGAGCCCACCTGCAACTTATTCGACAGAGCCCCTATATGCTGTCTGTGGACATTTCATTAAAAGGTCATATTTCATAACTACAGTGCTTTTATGTGGTCAAACCTACTGTACACCACTCAGGGGACACACCACAACACACCGATGTACATTACAGTTATTAATTTTGCAAAATTAGCATAAAATTCAACTGTCCACAGACAGCATATAGGAGCTCCGTCAAATAAGTTACAGGTGGGATCTTTTGGTTAAAGTCCCGCCTGTAACTTATTCGACAGAGCCCCTATATGCTGTCTGTGGACATTACATTAAAAGGTCATATTTCATAACTACAGTGCTTTTATGTGGTCAAACCTACTGTACACCACTCAGGGGACACACCACAACACACTGATGTACATTACAGTTATTAATTATGCATAATTTGCATCAAATTCAACTGTCCACAGACAGCATATAGGAGCTCCGTCAAATAAGTTACAGGTGGGATGTGAGTTTCAGGGTAAATACGTGTGATTATTAGGGATGACGGTGAGTAACTTATTAAGCTACAGGTGGGATGCCAGTACATCAAAAGGTCATATTTCATAAATGCAGTGATTGTATGAGGTGAAACCTACTGTACACCACTCAGGGGACACAACCCCACACACTGATGTACATTACAGCAGTTTATTATGCATAATTTGCATAAAAATCAACTGTCCACAGACAGCATATAGGAGCTCCGTCAAATAAGTTACAGGTGGGATGCGGGACTTTGACCGGATGTATTTCGGGAGCTAAGCCGACTTGGGGCTCCATACTCTGGGGTCATGGGGGCCCCATTGGTACCCCCCCATGCCCAGAGTATGGAGCTCGAATTCGGCTTGGTTCCCAAGATACACCCGGTCAAAGTCCCACAGGAAGTGGCCATATCTCAGGAACGAAGCCGACTTGGGGCTCCATACTCTGGGGTCATGGGGGCCCCATTGGTACCCCCCCCCCATACCCAGAGTATGGAGCTCGAATTCGGCTTGGTTCCCAAGATACACCTGGTCAAAGTCCCACAGGAATTGGCCATATCTCAGGAACGAAGCTGAATTGGGGCTCCATACTCTGGGGTCATGGGGGGCCCTTGGGCACCACCCCAATCCGGGAGTTTGGAGCTCCAACTCGGCTTGGCTCCCAAGATACACCCGGTCAAAGTCCCACAGGAAGTGGCCATATCTCAGGAACGAAGCCGAATTGGGGCTCCATACTCTGGGGTCATGGGGGGCCCTTGGGCACCACCCCACACCGGGAGTTTGGAGCTCCAACTCGGCTTGGCTCCCAAGATACACCCGGTCAAAGTCCCACAGGAAGTGGCCATATCTCAGGAACGAAGCCGAATTGGGGCTCCATACTCTGGGGTCATGGGGGTCCCATGGGTACATACCCATGCCCAGAGTATGGAGCTCCAAGTCGGCTTGGTTCCAAACCGGAAGGTCACAGGACCATGGGGGCTGTGGGGTCATGGGGGTCCCACTGGTACCTCCCCGTGCCCAGAGTATGGAGCTCCAGGTCGGCGTGGTTCCTGAGATATGCCCGGTCAAAAGTCCCACAGGAAGTGGCCATATCTCAGGAACGAAGCCGAATTGGGGCTCCATACTCTGGGGTCATGGGGGTCCCATGGGTACCTACCCATGCCCAGAGTATGGAGCTCCAAGTCGGCTTGGTTCCAAACCGGAAGGTCACAGGACCATGGGGGCTGTGGGGTCATGGGGGTCCCACTGGTACCTCCCCGTGCCCGGAGTATGGAGCTCCAAGTCGGCTTGGTTCCCAAGATGCACCCGGTCAAAGTCCCATATGGGTTTGGGTCATTTAGGCACTTAGGTGGCACTTTAGGCACTTCGTGGACACAGTGATGAAAAATAGGCACTTAGGGGGACGAATAGGCTGTTCGTGGGACGGGAGGAAGACTACGGTGAAGAGTAGTCACTTAGGTGGCACTTTGTGGACGTAACGATGAAGAATAGGCACTTAGGTGGACGAATAGGCTGTTCGTGGGACGAGAGGAAGACTACGGTGAAGAGTTGGCACTTTAGGCACTTCGTGGACGTAACGATGAAGAATAGGCACTTAGGTGGACAAATAGGCTGTTCGTGGGACGGGAGGAAGACTACGGTGAAGAGTAGTCACTTAGGTGGCACTTTAGGCACTTCGTGGACGTAACGATGAAGAATAGGCACTTAGGTGGACGAATAGGCTGTTCGTGGGACGAGAGGAAGACTACGGTGAAGAGTTGGCACTTTAGGCACTTCGTGGACGTAACGATGAAGAATAGGCACTTAGGTGGACGAATAGGCACTTCGTGGGACGAGAGGAAGACTACGGTGAAGAGTAGTCACTTAGGTGGCACTTTAGGCACTTCGTGGACGTAACGATGAAGGATAGGCACTTAGGTGGACGAATAGGCACTTCGTGGGACGAGAGGAAGACTACGGTGAAGAGTAGTCACTTAGGTGGCACTTTAGGCACTTCGTGGACGTAACGATGAAGGATAGGCTGTTAGGTGGACGAATAGGCTGTTCGTGGGACGAGAGGAAGACTACGGTGAAGAGTAGTCACTTAGGTGGCACTTTAGGCACTTCGTGGACGTAACGATGAAGGATAGGCTGTTAGGTGGACGAATAGGCTGTTCGTGGGACGAGAGGAAGACTACGGTGAAGAGTAGGCACTTAGGTGGCACTTTAGGCACTTCGTGGGACGAGAGGAAGAGTACGGTGAAGAGTAGGCGCTTAGGTGGCACTTTAGGCACTTCGTGGACGTAATGATGAGGAGTAGGCACTTAGGTGGACAAATAGGCACTTGGTGGGCGCCATACCACAACCTATTCGACGACCGTCGAATAGGCTGCACGTGGGACGGCGTGCTGCCGCCTTGTGGCGAGCCCCCGAACTGCAGCATTTTGCAAATCCCCCAGGTCGGACTTTGGGGCCCCCTGGCGGGGCCCCCGGGGGGGCTGGGGCCACGGGACCGCCTCCCAGGGCCTCTCTGGGTGAGGGCCGAGGGGCCCAGGGCGGCCCCGGGCCCCCCAAAAATCATCTAGGGGGCGCCGCGCAGCGTCCACGAACAGCCTAGCCACGAGCCGCCTAGTAAGCTGCAATCCGGCACCGGGTACCATAAGGCGAGGTCTGGTCTCCCCCTAGTGTCTGGTAGTAAATGCTTTCAAACACACCGTCGTAAAAACGAACTGTTGTCCCTCCCCCCTCGCCACGAGCAACCCAGCTGATCAGCTGTCAACCCAGCTGAGCAGAGGAACCGGCTATTTCAAAACCAGTTATGTCTACCGAGGTAAGTAAAGTAATATTTTCTTTCCAACTGATGGGGAGTTTTTTTATTTATTGTGTTGTCATGCATACTAGTATTTTTACCGGGAACGAACGATATGAACGAGGCACGTTTTCAACACACGTTTGCAACAATCGCTAGCTGGGTTTCGTTAGCCTGCCTCTGTTCTGGGGATGCTTGCCGTAAACTGATCCTGCTTCTCGCGATGTCTGAGACTTTGTGAGACTGAAGGACGCGGGTAAGACGCGGGTAGGATACACCGAACTTGCAAGCGGGATATTCTTCCTACAAGCAGTAGGGAAGGGCGAGAGAGTCTTCATTCGCCCTGTAATGAGTCATTTAACCATATACCGACTTACGAAGATGATTAATTAACACAAAAACGTTGCCTGGTGTCCCTTTAAAGGAACACGCCGACTTTTTGGGACTTCAGTTTATTCACCTTATCCCCCAAAGTTAGGTAAGTCCATACTTACCCTTTTCATCCTTTTGTATAGTCACAGCGTGTACAAATAACAAGGTCACATGAGACACAGCCATCTTCTAACCGTATACATTCTGGGAACTATATTCTCAGAAGGCGAAGCACTGCTACTTGGGCGGAGTGATTTGCCTGCAGCACCTGAGAAGCCCCGTGGTGAGGAGCAGAGAGTTCGCTCAGAGTTGGAGTAAATCAATCCGCAGAAGTAGCAGTGCCTATTTTATTTTTTATTTTTTTAGAAAATGACCAATTGTTTCGCTAGATAAGACCCTATTGCTCAGCTGGGATCGTGCAGAGCCCTTTGAAGCACTTCAAAGCCTTTTGAAACTGCATTGATTTGGACTTCAATTATTTGGTTACCGTTGAAGTCCATTGTGTGGAGAAAAAACCTGAAATGT
Source organism: Squalius cephalus (assembly GCF_949319135.1). Classification (NCBI taxonomy): domain Eukaryota; kingdom Metazoa; phylum Chordata; class Actinopteri; order Cypriniformes; family Leuciscidae; genus Squalius; species Squalius cephalus. The sequence continues at coordinate 23,540,940 of NC_137129.1, forward strand.
TTTCCTCCTAAAACTTAATTTCTTTTCCACTGAAGAAAGAAAGACATGAACATATTGGAAGGCATTGGGGTGAGTAAATTATCAGGCAATTTTAATTTTGAGGTGAACTAATCCTTTAAAGCCTCCTGTCCACTATCGAGCCGGGATCATTTAGATGCAGCCTTGGCACTTCACCAGGTGAGGTCGCTGTTAATGAAGCTTCGAGTAATGAACCCATTTTCAAAACAATTCTTCTGGTTCAGTGGTTCAGTGCTTCGTCAAACCTTCATTTGCCCATCACTAGTGACAGGATGCGACAGAGAGCAACTGTTAAGGACGCAATTGTATAACATGATAGTATGTCCAAAAGCTTGTGTACTCTTTTACTCTTAATGAACCTTTTTTTCGGCACAATTTGATGAAAGCCTCAAATTCTTCAGAAAGCCTCAAATGCTTCAGAAAGCCTCGGTTTCCCATCACTACTCTACATCTACTTTTTCTTCAAAAAAAGAGTACATACTTTTAGGGCATTGTTAGATCTTGTGTGAGTAGTAAGCATGACACCGTATATCTTCAAAGACCTCATATTTTATTCCGAACAATAACTTCACATGTTTAACACTAAGCACACTTCTTTTTCTTCTTCTCTTTCTTTCACCCAGTTCTTCTTCTTCTTACAACACAGCATCTCTAGAGGTAGAATTAGGAATTACAGTACATGACACAACATTGCCCCTCTTTGTAAAAACATTTTTCTTAACTCAACCAGAAGGAAACATGTACTCTGAATAAAGTAGCTGTGACAACCTAGACAACTATTCAGTAACAGTCTGTACATTATATTCAATGTATGTAAAACAGTGACATCTCTGTTACCTAATAACTCATGACATCAATAACTCATGACATCAATACATGAATGGTCAGCAAAAGAAGGCAATTAACATTTGAACATATTTAATAACATTCCTTTACTGTTACTTCAAACACTTTTGTAAACCAAGGAGTGATTAACTCATTCAGAACAGTTTTTTTTTCTTCATTGAGAGCTACAGTTGTGTAAAACAGTCCTGTTTAGTGTATCTCATAGTCCTTGTGACTTTCACACAACTGTGTGTAGTGTTGTGTGTTTGCTGTAATGTGTTACTGGCACAGTCAGCCAATCCAGTCGAGTATGCCAGGTGAGCAGCATTCCACTTTTTCCCATCAATGAGCAGGAATGTGTTGGGTCCCACTCTCTTCTCTACTCTTACAGGAGCAGAAAATCTAGGATGACCCTTTGGGGTTGCACGAGGAAGCCTTATTCTCACTCTCCCTCCCACACCAAAGAGAGAATTGCGAGCACTGCATTTGAGATCAGTGTATAATTTAATTTTGTCCTGTTTCTTTTTCACATTTTCACGGACAGCAGCAAGATCACATTTGCTCTCCCATTGTAAAGGCAGGATGTTAAGCTTGGTTCGCATCTTCCTCCCATATAAGAACTCGTATGGTGACACACCCGTAGTAGCATGAGGGTTTGTACACCTGAGCCACTCTGTAACAGCTCTGTTCCATGTTTGTGAGTGTTGAATGGCTGTCTGGATGCAACCTTTCAGTGCACGGTGAAATCTTTCAACAGCACCATTAGATGCTGGATAGTACAAAGATGTACGGATAGTTTTTTTTTTATCTCGTTCCTTCAAAAACTCAGCAAAACTCTCGTTCCTTCAAAAACTCAAAAGACAGCTGAGGTGAACTGTGTACCATTGTCCATGATGATACACTCTGGGTTGCCATGAAGACTAAAAACCATACTCAGAAATTTGATAACATCCTCAGTAGTTGCAGTGCTAGCAAATGCAAGCTCAGGCCACTTGGAATGATAGTCTGTGAGCGTTATAGCATATCTGCAACCAGGGGTGGCTGTTTCAAATGGTCCGACTATATCCAGATCCAGTTTTTTCCACGGACCCTCAGGAAACTGAACTGGCTGCAGAGGTGCTGGATGCGTCACAGCAGATTTGTCGTTGGACTGGCAGGGAATGCATATAGCGATAGTTGACTGGACCTGAGAGTCCATCTTCGGTCACCAGTAAAGATCCCGCAACCTCTGTTTTGTGCGGACTACTGCCTGGTGAGACTCGTGTGCCAAGGAAATCAAAGCGTGTCGTAGGGCTACAGGAACTAACAATCTTGTTCCTCTGAAAATGAAAGCATCTTTCACTGCAAGTTCATCTCTCACTCTGAAGTATGGAATCATGTCCTGACTCACCACTTTGATGGAGGGTGGCCAGTCATGTGTAATTTGCTTTCGCAGCATTTCCAGTTCAGGACAACAGGCACAGGCAGTTTCAAAATCAGTCACTGAAAGAGAACATAATGTTGAGGAAAATTAATGCAACTATTTCAGGCTCTAAATCAGCAGAGGAGTCAGCAGATGCTGGTACGAGACAAGCAGTCTGCTATGTGGTTCTGGGAACCCGGCCGATAGACAACGTCATAATCAAAACAAAGCAGACGTGCTGCCCAACGAGCAATCCGCATTCTGGCTCTCCCCATGCCTTTTGTAGTCAGTAAGGTGGTGAGTGCCTGGTGATCTGTGCGAAGTGTAAAGCGATGGCCCCACACATACGTTCGCCATTTTTCAGTAGCCCACACACATGCCAGAGCCTCCTTCTCCACTATAGAATATTTTTTTCAGCATCAGTGAGTGTGCGGGAAGCGAAAGCCACTGGTTTTTCTGTTTTGTTTGATTGCACTTGGGCGAACACTGCACCCAACCTGTAGTCACTGGCATCCGTTGAAATGACTGAATGAACTGTGGGTTCATAAATGGCAAGGGCTGGACTGGACACAAGCATCTGTTTAATGTTCTCAAAACTGCTTTGAGCAGCAGGCGTCCAAGAAAATTGTCCTTTTTCTTTAGCGCACTCATGCATTGTGGCAACAACTGTCACAAACCCAGGAAGGAATTTTGAGTACCAGGACAGTAATCCTAGGAAGGATTGCAGAGACACTGCATTAGATGGAGGCGGAGCTTCACAGACAGCATCCAGATGCTCTCGATCAGGTAGGATTCCATGATTACATGGCCCAGAAACTGCAGTGAAGTCTGTTTGAAATTGCATTTTTTATCATTTAACACCAGCCCAGACTCTTTCAATTTCTGTTTCTCCATACACGATAACATCATCCAGATAATTTTTGAAACCTGCTACTCCCTCCAGGATGGTGGCCATCATCTTTTGGAAAGTGGAGGGTGCCGATGCCAGGCCATAGGGAACCCTGCAAAATCTGAACAGGCCGTCATGAGTGATAAAAGCTGTAATATCTCTACACTCCTCATGCAGGGGAAGCTGATAGTATGCATTAGCCAGATCAATAGTAGAAAATACTGTAGCACCCCTAAGGCTGGTAAGAATTTCATCAATGTGTGGTAATGGATAACAGTCAATAATGACGGCTTTGTTAACTTCACTTAAGTCGGCACACATTCGTATCCCACCTGTTTTCTTCCCAGTAACAACAATGGGGGACACCCAGGCTGAAGCATCCACACGTTCGATGACGCTTGCTTTTAGCAGACAATCTAATTCAGCTGAAACAGATGCTCGGACTGCAAAGGTAAGCGTCCCAATTTCTGACGCACAGGTTTTACTGTGGGGTCAATTTTTGCCTTGTGGACAAAGTTCTTTACACATCCTTTTTCAGTATCTGTCAGGCATGTGGTATTGGTGGCCATGATCGAGAAGCAGACATTATCACCCTTTATTTGAAGTTTTATGGCAGAAATCAGAAGTCCATGCCTAACAAAGCAGTCCCATTATCCACAACAAAGAACGTGGCAGCAGCTGACGCACTTGATACACACGCTTGTGCTTGCAGGCATCCGAGTACAGGTATGTATTACTGTGTATAAGTCACCAGACGGATGACAGGTGTTGATAATTGTGTGGCACTGAAGTGGTGTTTATAAATGTGAAGAGGCAATATAGACACAGAAGAACCTGTATCCACAACGAATTGTACTGTGGTGCCAGGTGAAGCAGGAGTACTGACAGTCACTTCGCAATGTAGTTTCTTTGGTACTTCGGCAGAGTTCTCTAGATACAGCACTGTGACGTCATGCACTTGCACATCACTCGCTGGGGCTGAACGGCACACACAAGCAAAATGTCCCTTCTTGTTGCATAATTTACAAAACACCTTTGCAGCTGGGCACTGTGCTGAGTTAGCTAGGTGTTTGTCTGAACCGCATCTGAAACATGACTTACGGGTCGAAGAAGCGGGGACAGCAGTCGGACGTGAAGGGTGTTTCCCTCTCTCATGATGTGGCTTGACTTGTACGGCTCGCACTGGAGCATCTCTGTCGGCCGTCATTCTCTTTGTGTGCTCTGCCGCAGCTTCTAATTGTGTTGCAAGGGTAGTTGCTTTCTGTAATGTCTTTCAGTGCGTAAAAGATCCGTTGACCCTCTGCACCTAAACAGTGAAGTAATGTAGCCCTCCTCCGAGCTTCAGGCCATGCAGCGCCCACTGCGTTGATTGCCATCAAATAGTTATTGAACATGCGCAACCACATGCCGAATGGCATGGTAGGCTCTCCCGGGCAGGCCAGGAACATTGACGGTGCAGAGACATGCAAAGACATGGTTGATAAGTCAGTAACGTTAAGCAAAACTTAGTATCCTCGTCGCCAATTTGTTAGATCTTGTGTGAGTAGTAAGCACGACACCGTATATCTTCAAAGATCTCGTATTTTATTCTGAACAGTAACTTCACATGTTTAACACTAAGCACACTTCTTCTTCTTCTTCTTCTTCTTCTTCTCTTTCTTTCACCCACTTCTTCTTCTTCTTACAACACAGCGTCTCTAGAGGTAGCTTTAGGAATTACAGTACATGACACAACAGGCGTAGTATAAGTAGGCGAATTGAGATGCAGTATGTGTGTGTGGCAAGTCATTTTAACTGGTGCTGCGGTGATGGGTGACAGCTGGTGGTGATTAATATTCAGGTGATGGCGATCGGTGTGACTGAGTGAGGGTGGAGCCTGGTGATTCCATGCAGGTAAGCAGAAGGAGGGATGATGGGAAATGTAGTGTTGGATGGTGACTACGCTGGTAACGATGAAATTGTGCCAGTTTAACAAATTTAATGTAATTGCTGAGTCAGAAACTTGGCTTGATAACGAGAAAGTACAAGATGTAGAGTTGGATACAATTTGTTTACGATTATGATAAAAAAGGAGGAGGTGTTGCTTTATATGTTGATACAGCCTTAAAGGGGTAATAGAATGAGAATTCAAATGTTCCTTGATCCTTTGACAGTTAAGAGTTCGTCATACTATAAAAATACCCTGTAAGTTTCAAAACTCAAAACTTTCTTGTTATTCCAAAAACTGCTTTTATTGAAACCAAGGCCAGCAAACGAGCGTTAGTCAACAGTGACATGAGAACGAGAAAAGATCGATACAGGATCAATACCATTACCTTCCAAACAATCCTAATGCTAGGATAGTGGGGTTTTTTTCCCCAACAATGTGAATGTCTCAGCAGTGCATTATTTGTTTGTATTCGGTGTATTTCACTGTGGATTATTTGGTAAATTTCGGTTGGTAAATATGTTGAATATTTACAATTTGCGATCGGGCGGCTCCAATGTTCTTCCGGGCAGGTTCGGTCACTCTTAACACACCTCATACCACAGGAAAATCTGATAAAATAATAGAAACATCAAGGTAATTGGGACTTTACTTAGGATTGTCGGAAGGGGAGAAATTGGACCGAATATTTTGTGGTGTGGCCCCAGCATAACTCCGAAGGAAACAACGAGAGCAGACATGGATGAAGTGGAGAGTGGCTGCTTATATGTGTCTCTTGAGGAGTTGATAATCAGTGGCAGATGTGATGATGGCTGACTTAGTGCAGGTGGGGACCAGGAGGGATGCTGGGAAATGTAGTGTGAGGGTGACAGGTTATAGTAAAGTGACTGGGGATTGTGACGCCTGTATGTCCCAGTCTGAGTCTAGATATAATACAATCTTTTTTTCTTCCTCCCACCTGAATTCCTTTTTCTTCCTCCTAATGGTTGTATTAAATGTAGATACCTGCCCTTTTGTTCATTATCCCAATAAAATTGCTCCTTTTTTTATTATTGATTTAAAGCGGCGCTATGCAGTTTTGGCAATTTCTTTGCTGTTTTCTAGCTTTTTGCTCGCAGGTTTCTCTATAGAGCTCCCCCTACAGCTTCGGAATAGATATTTGACAACACTGTCGTCAAAACACTTTGGCGACTCTATCCTCTCCCATCTTCTCCCTGTGGTCATGTGCATTTGTTTTCAAAGAAGCTGACAAAGCCATGTCCACTGAGGTATGTATGATACACAGAAGGCTAGCATACAAATGTTTAGATAGTGTATGTGTGCAGTGCCGTAAAGCAACTCGTTACATCGCAAGACCTGATATCACGCGATACGTCCTGACGCTGAGGCCGGCAAAGTTGCAAGGGTGTTTTTCCAATGGGCCAATGACTGTTTTTCCAATGACTGGAAGCTGTTCAGTTAAGGTATATTAAGCTAAAAAAACCTGCATAGTTCCTCTTCAAGTTCTGATCAACTATAGATTATTTGCATATCTGTACTTTTCTTTGTCATTTTTTGTTTTGTTATTTATCTGTTTCCTTATTCCCTGATACTCCAGTATGCACAGGAACCCATAAAACTTATTTTGTCTGCTGCATTATATAATATCTGAAGGATCTACATCAATATATCTTGTCTAGTTTCAGACTGTTGAGCATCCAGTCTTAACAGGGCCAAGCTTGAATCTGAACATATACGAGTTTTGTTTAATCCCATTTAATTTATTTTATTTTACTATCAAAATTGCTAGTAATTCTCCCGTAAACACTGAAACTTGATCTGATATAATTTTTCAATCTTGGTATGATGTATGCAACCCCACCTGACTTTTCCCTGGATCTTTAGATGCATCTGTAAAAACCTGTATATAATGTTCTTAGTCCATAAACTCCCTTGTTAACTCTGCCTCTAATGCATTTTGACCCTTCTTGTCTTGCTTCCAATAGGAATAAAACAACATTTGGTTGTGGTAAAATCCATAGAGGTATTGGTGGTAATATTACAGCTAGGATAACTTTATACTCGTTTAATTTCATATCCTGTACTAAATCTTCAGTGTGATGCAGCCAAAACTATTAATGTTCCCAACTTGCCTCTAATATATTTTTTTCTCTAATGATTATTCTTCTGACCATATAAATTTTCCCAGTATGTCAATGTCAGTTGCTTCCTTCTCAAGTGGATTTGACATTCTATTGGCCCCCCATTCAAGACCTGATACGCAACTCATTACATTTAAAACCTTACATTTGTCTTCCATCTTATTTATGTGTGTACTTCATGTCACAAACTTTTTGATTTAAATCACTACTTATCTTTTTATTTGAAAAGAAAATATATTTGGTTTTCTCCATAGAGAATTTTAATCCCCATTTATAAGACCATTTATCAATATTATTTAAAGCTGATTGCATTTTATTAACAATATAATCCACATTCCTCTAAACCAAGGAGCTCCATCATCTGCAAACAACAATATATCTATATTAATATCTATTGTTGCAAACAGGTCATTAATCATAATAATAATTAACAATGGACTTATGACACTACCCTGTGGAGTCCCATTCTAAATCAAACCTTTTTCTGATATATACTCTCTAATCATCACTTTTATAATTTTTTCTATTATTATTATTATTATTATTATTATTATTATTATTTTAATCCAATGATATAGTCTACCACTACCACCCATTCCAATCTGATCTAATTTTATCAGCAAACCTTCCTTCCATAACATGTCATTGTCAGGGTCGGTGAGGGATAAGGCGAGGACTCAAGACACTAGTGCAATATAAACATCACTCCCCTGGTCTCAAGAGGTCTTTAGTGTCCTTGTTAGCATGCCCGGAGACCACGGTTTCGAATCCTGCTCGGAGCGGTTTGAGTAGGACAGGTTACATTTGGTGCTATTGACCTGGATGGGAGTGAGGTTTAGGGGGGTGAGTGTAACACAGCTGGACCAGTAAGAGCTGTGCGAGTAAACCTCACTCCCTTGGCCTCAAGAGGCGAGCTAGCAGCTGTGGTCTTTAACGTCTTTGTTAGCCCGCCTGCCTTCCACACTGGAGACCCTGGTTCGAATCCCGCTTGGTGTGGGTCGAGTAGGACCGGTTACATTAGAAGAACAGGCGTTTATTTGTATCAACACTGCCCCAACAGTGGAAACGCAATTTGATTTTGGCCTCAGTGCTTGAGGTCTAAGGCATGTTGTTAGCCCTGGCTCTCACTGGCCCAACATTGGAAAAGCGGCTTATGTCATTGTTATTACAACTCTCAAGCTTATCTGCTAATTGTATCACAGCCACAATCCTTCAGAGGCTGGATTCCAATTTCAGATATTGGCAGCAGTTTGTCTGCATTATCAAGACCAAACTATGCTCTGTTTCTGTTTTCAGAGGCATTTCATCTTTGCAGAACTTCAGTGTTTTGGAAACATATTGTATGTTAGAAGCATACACCCCATAACATCTATTTAAATGTACTATTTCGTGCAAATAGTATATTTAAATAATTCTATGCAAAGTTGGAACTGCCAAGAGACACTCACTCCACAGTAAAACGTAAATGCTTCATACATAGTGCATACAACAACACCCAGACCAAGAAATCATTGTAATGATTTTTTTTTTGTTCTTGACTTACTATACATCATCTCTTGCAATGCTATACATAATTTAATAAAATATAAAATTAAAATTAATTTAAAATGAATATTTTTTTTTAAGGAGTAAACATTATTTATAGAATGATCTATATGTAGAGAGAAGACCAATAAGACTACATATGGTATAATTATTCTAGTTTATGGAGACTCCATGCAGTTAACACTGTTAACTCAATGCAGTTAAATCACTCACCTAACAACAAGATCATGGGCATCAATGAGAGCACCATAGTGGGATCCTTTGAGGTTCCCAGAATTCCCCACTACAGCACAGGTTCTGCAGCGGCCTGGGCCAGCATCAGAGTAATCTTCTTCATTTGGGAAGATGCCAAATAACATCTCGGCTATTGCTTTGTAGTTCACTCTACTCTTATATTGCAGCTTCTGTTAAAAAATTATGGAAGAACATACATGGTTATCAAAGCTGTCTTCTCTGCTAAAAAAACCAAGTATAATCCAATGGATTCCAGTGGTACAATACACTAGATTTCCTTCTTCAAGGTAATTTAAAATTAATGCCAATAATGATTTTGCATAGATAATCCTACATTGTGGATATTTTGGGCGAGGCACTTACTTGCCACCACCAATAGAGGGCGTTGCTGAGTTTGCTGTTTTTCTTAGTCAGTAAGGGTTGGGTGTAGGGGTCATAGTGCTGCTGGAACCAGGTGTCATGAGTGAGGTCTAGCACACACTGACCACATGCACATGCTCCAAAGATATGTCTTTGTACAGAAGGTCGAGAGATTATAAATAGACAGATGATTACACTCACACTTAAGGTGATGTATCGAGCTCTTTTGGTGGCAAAGCACAGCATCTTTTACTCATCTCTTGAACCCTTGAACAAGAAAAGTATTTTAGTAAAAATAAAGTAAACTTAGTAAAAAGTGTTTGTATTATATTCTTTGTTTTTATCAAAGTATCTGAATTACACAAATAACTCTGCCCCAGGCATGGTTAATGGAAAGCTATATTGATTAAACTTAATATTTAAATCAGTTAAAGTTAAATTTGTAAAAAAACAAAAACAAGGGGGGTCAAACCAAGATAGTAACAAAATAGCAACAGCCACATTAAAAATATAACAAGCATTAATTATTTAATTAACTTGAAACACCAGTGAGATTCATTTCATTCATTAAAGTGACTTTTACTTGTAATAACCATCTTGTAATAAGGCTGAACAGCTTTTTATCAGAATCCCTACTCTCTGATTTACTTGATGTAAATAAGGCTTTGAGTTTCAACCCACCTGTGCAGATGCAGAGAGCAGAAGGATTGATGCGTATCAAGTCTTTGTTTATTCATTCATCTTTCTTCCAACAGCACAGATTATAGCTCATCAATGAGTCCTGAAGTTAAGGTAGTTAATGGTCGACATGTGCGTAAGTGTGACTGAGTGTGTCTGCCTTTACACAGCAATGAAAATATTTGAATAACTACAAATAAGCCTGGCTGAAATCCTGTATGTTTCTTTGTTTTCAACAGGACTTCTAATATTTGGCTTTCAAAGTTAAACACTGACATCCATGGCTGGATTGGGGTTAAAATCCGGCTCACAAGTTCCCACATGAATGTTTTGCTGGGGTTAATGGCCTTAAATTGGTTTAAATAAATGAACAAATAATACAGGACAGGAAAAAATAATAATATATATTATTGAATAGACGGCAAACGCAGTTAACAAAGTTAATATTGCATTTTTGTCACATAGAAATTCACTTGACAGTAAAGCATTGATTTTGAATAAGGGTGCAGTAAATTACTCTTTATAAATTCTGTTATCATTTAGGCTACTCTCCCTCATGTTGTTACATCTGTTAGCTACGGTCCCCTTAACTACCAGCAGATGGCAGCCTCATTCCTCACTGATCTACAGCAGGTTTAACCATCATTAAAGGGATACTTCAGGATTTAGCATTAAGCTTTGTATCAGTAGAAAACCTGTAGTATTTTCGAATTACCATGCTTTCCCCCCTCATATCCCCCTGATATGACAGATTTATGTATTTTTTGTCTGAAAAAAATCCTCCGATGACGCAAAAATCGTAATTTTGCGTCATCGGAGGATTTTTTGGCCAGAGGCTAAAGACTACAGCCAGTAGAAGGCGTTTTTCTGCATGTTTTCAACCCGCCCATAGAGGGTGGGATCTCACTCACAGAATGTACAAGCAGTGTCAGCCATCTTTTTTTGGAAGCTAAGCTATCGAGTTCTTATTCTGTGGAGAAAGCTGAGTAGTAGGGGTTACCATATATCCTCTTTTTCCCGGACATGTCCGGCCGTCGAGATCGTCCAAAATGACCGGGATTCAGTTTTTGCTTTCTACAGTCGCCATTCATTGTTTACATGCACACCTTTTGTTTCAATCTAACTGAATTCATTCCGACTGGTGAATCTGAATGTAGTGTTTACATGAACGCTAAACAAGTGATCGGTTGATGTGCGTTTTACCATTGCTAAGAAAATACCCGCTCCTCCGTGAGAGATAGCCCACGAGACCGGTGCGTCTCACAGGCGCTCATCAGTAATCACGTCACCGGCTTTTCTACGGTTTTCTACGGCTGTTCTATGGTTGCCATTCATCATGTTTACTGTGGCGAGCAGGAAGAGGCTAGGGCTGCAGGAGAACGGCGTGAGGCTGGTAGCGTGATCTGTTGATGTGCGTTTTACCATTGTTAAGAAAATACCCGCTCCTCCGTGAGAGATACGCGACCAGTGCGTCTCACAGGTGTCGCTCATCAGTAATCACGCCACCGGCCTCGCGTCGTTCTCCCACGGCCCTAGCCTCGTCCTGCTCGCCACAGTAAACATGATGAATGGCGACTGTAGAACGCAAAAGCCGAATGCCGGACATTTTGTGCAATCTCAAAAACCCGGGCAGACTCGTCACGGAGACTCACTTGTAGCTTAGCTTTATTGTTTACAACTGCTCTGTAACCGGTAGGCGTGGCTTGGGAGTGGCCTCGTAGAGCAGCGAAGCAAGTGCATTCTGGGAGTTGTTGTCTTTCATCCACATGAGCCAAAAATACATTTTCTGGCTTTTCTCATTCTAGAAGGCTCCAAATTAAAAAATAATTTCACATTTCTACTACATAAATGACACAATTTAAATACACATTCATCTTTCCAGAGGTGAAGTATCCCTTTAACTGCCACCATGTTATTCCCGGACTTCATTTCCCAGAACTCTCTGCTCATTATTAGTTTATCTGTTAAAGCTGTGTCCTGTTTCATTTGATCATTATCCCTGTCTATTTAAATGCCTTTTGCCCTGTATTCATTTGAAGTCTTGTTTGTTTGTTTTGGTTTGTATTCGCTGTCAGCATTTCGAGCAGGTCCTGTGTTCCTTATGTTTATCTCTGCCTGAGATTTCCCATTTATTAACATCGGGGGCAGCAACGTAAATAAGCCAATGGCTTTGTGTTTTTATCCTTGACAGTTTTTTAAAGTGTGTGGGATAATTGTTTTGTACAGTTTGTAAACTTGTCAAATAAATTTCAATTCAACTTCTACTGTATGGACCAAAAAAAAAGACACTTCTCATTTCTCAAATTATCGTCTTTTATGTTCCACAGAAGAAAGAAATTCAGATTTGGAATGGTGATGAGTAGGGCTAGGCTTAACGCAGAAATACCAAGGTACACTGGGTGGCATATCGCATATCATATAGGTGGAATATGTAACACAGCGCCTACCCGAGGGGAGAACTTAGAATACACATATGACTCGAGAGCGGGATGCATATGGAAAACTCAGAATAGAAACACAATACACAAGTCGGGGTCGCCCAACGGAGGAACCATGCACATGGAGCACCTAGCCAGACACAAGGGCTGACCAACCGGACACACGTATCCAGTCCGTGGAGTGGAATGGTGCAGCAAGCGATGACACCGAGCAGGTCCTGCTTACCGGCTAGTGGAAGCGAGTACATGAGAAGACACTGGCTCTACGCGGAGATTATAGAATCTTGTGAAAGTGTTGGGTGTTGCCCAGCCTGCAGCTCTACAGATGTCTGTTAGCGAGGCGCCATGCGCTAAAGCCCAGGAGGAAGCTACACTCCGGGTGGAGTGAGCCCTCACCCCAAGGGGACATGGTCGACCTTGCGATTGGTAAGCCAAGACAATGGCGTCCACTATGCAGTGAGACAACCTTTGTTTGGAGCCTTTCCCTTCAGCGCTTCCCACCATAACAGACAAAGAGCTGGTCTGAGGTCCTGAAACACTGCGTTCTGTCTACGTAAGCACGGAGGGCACGTACTGGACAGAGCAGTGCCAAGGCTGGGTCTGCCTCCTCCAAGGGCAGCGCTTGCAGGTTCACCACCTGATCCCTGAAAGGAGAGGTGGGAACCTTGGGCACGTATCCAGGGCAGGGTCTCAAGATTACGTGAGAGTTAGCCAGCCAGGCACGCTTTGTCAAACGAAAATGCCTGCAGTTCCCCTACCCTCTTGATGGAAGCCAAAGTGACCAGGAGCACTGTCTTCATTGACAGGAACATCCACTGATCGCAATGGCTCAAAGGGAGCTCTCTGCAGGGCTGATAAGACCACTGCGAGGTCCCAAGAGGGTATAAGAGGAGAGCGAGGAGGATTCAGTCTCCTCGCCCCCCTCAGGAACCTGACGACCAGGTCATGCTGTCCCACCGTTTTTTACTCCATAAGGTCGTGGTGCACAGAGATGGCAGCCACGTAAACCTTCAGGGTGGAAGGAGACAGCCTTCGCTCCAACCCTTCTTTGAAGAAGGAGTGCATGGGCCCTATCGCACATTTTCTGGGGTTTTCTCAGTGAGAAGAACATTAGGTGACGAAAAGGTTCCACTTCAACGCATAGGCGTGTGGAGGCATCTGTCGAGACAACAACATGCCTGGAAACTTGTTCTAAGGGAACTCCGGCTCGTAGAAAGGAGAGGTTCGTCCACTGGGTGAAGGTTTGACGGCAGGCCCGAGTAACTGGTACTCGGAGCGTGCCCTGTTGCCATGCCCATCTCGGGACTCGATCGCGAAGCCAGTGCTGAAACGGTCTCATATGAAACAGTACGAGTGGTGTGGCTGCCACTGCGGATGCCACATGCCCCAGGAGCCTCTGAAATAACTTCAGTGGAACCGCATTCTTGCCTTTGATTTGACTCAGGCAATTCAGCAGTGACTGCGCGCGCTCGCTTGTAAGCTGTGCGCACATGGCGACAGAGTCGATTTCCATACTGAGATCCTCTGCACAGGGAGAGTATGCTCTTTTCCCAGTTGACCCAAAGGCCCAAACAGGCGATGTGCCGGAGCACCAGATCCCTGTGTTCGCAAACCTGGTCTCGAGAGTGAGCAAGGATCAGCCAGTCGTCGAGATAGTTCAGGATGTGAACCCCGTGTTGCCGGAGTGGCACAAGGGCTGCCTCGACAACTTTCGTTGTCAACTTTTTTGAATGTTGACTGCCCAACATCCGGCAGTAAAGTGCTGCTCAAAGTGACAAAGGTGCTTAAAAGGCAGGCTATTTTGCCTTGCTGCTGAGTGGTTTGCATCTGTATATGCTCTGTATAGCTTTCTGTTTTTAATCTTTATTTACTATCATTCCTTGTTGTTTATATTGCTAAATATAACTTACTCATCACCACACATTAACCTGACATCGCTAACTTCAATCTAAATCATTATCGCTAGTGTTGCCCCCCTGGCCTGGTGAGTGTCAGGGGGGTGAGTGTGATTTTAGATCCTGTATAGAAACAATGAGACGAAAACTTTAGCTTCTGTTCAGCTCAACTGCAGTATTTATTCTGCTTCCACAAAAGAAAAAAGTAATGTTTGACTCCTTGAGGTAATAAACAAAATGCTTGTAGCCTCATGTATTTCACAGTACTTTGTGTTAAGATATCACCATATCTTCAGAAAAATACCCAAATATATAATGGAATAATAATAACGGAAGCACAGTCAAATAAAACATATTAATGTCCATACTTTTCATTGTGCTTCATTTGACATGAATTGTATATTGACCAGTTGAACAACAACATTTTTTACTTGTTCTCATTTAGTTCTTGTAATAAACATTAGTTCCATCACATTACACAAATTACTAAATTTGATTCACTTTTAAAGTCAACTACTCTGTTTAAACACAGGAAAAACGTTTAACATGATGTGTTATACACACATTAGCACTAAATGCATTTTCAGATCAAAACGAGACCATTCGCGTTTCTATTGTTTACTTGGTTACTCATAGCAACAGGTCCGCTAGCTTAGTATGGCAGTGTATAGCTGAACATCACTATTTCACACATTATGGCAAAACTACTCAACTCTAAACATTGCACGTACTCACTACAGATTCACAACACTCTTATCTCTTATACTGAGATACATGCATACCATTTTGAGGAACATTAACCCACCTGTATATAGAAACAATGAGACGAAAACTTTAGCTTCTGTTCAGCTCAACTGCAGTATTTATTCTGCAGCGCTTGTCTCATAATGGTTTTAAGTTCCTCCCGGCGCTCAGCGCCATCTAGTGACCTCTATAAGTATCGCCCCACCATAGTAACAAGTACAATACAATGAAATTGGTCTCTTCGTAACTATTTAGTACACATTATCATAAAAAAAATATATGGGTGTCTATTCTTCCCACATTGTTTATTTTTGCGATAAATGGTAGTATAATAAACTGTACTAACTCAATTACCTTTTTTTAATCTCTTATGCCTAACTTTGAACACTTTTTTTTTTAACCCTTTACACTCTCCCCTGTTTTTTTTAATGTCTCCTGACATTTGACTGTATGTCTTAAGATGTACGTGAGTCTGTGATATGTCAGTATGCATGGGTGAAGCAGTTGTAATAGTAAGGGTGTGGATATGTGAAGTACGGAAGAGGGACAGTATTGAGATTACTTTGGAGAGGGTAGCTTGGCAGTAATGAGTTTACCCCTGCATTCTGCTGCTGATACGATGGCTGTCTCAGTGTACCATAGGTGAACAGTTTCTTTGGCTTGGCTGTCCTTTGGGATCTTCTGACTGCCTCCCTCCAATTGGTGTTCATCCTCCCCCACTGCCATGTCCACTTGCGACCTGTCCTGTTGCTCTTCCTCCACTTGATGTACATCCTCCACTCTGAAATCCTCAAGAGCTCTGTCCTGTGTGTGTGATGTGTTCTGAACATGATCCTGGGTGTCTATGCCCTCTCTGACAGTAGAGTGAAACTCACGAGCTTCAGCCCTTAGCCTTTGATCAGTCTGAGGATGATGCACTGCTTGATGATGCTCTACCTGTTGGGATCTCACTAACCTGTAGCATGGAATCTGCTGGTAAGTGTATTCCTCATCAGAGCTGTCTGTGTTTTCTTCATGAGTATCTGCAATGGCTTGTTTCTGTTTTTTTAACTTTGTTTTTCCTTTTGAACATGGTGCAGGAAGTGTTTCCTCCAGTGGCAGTTCGTTCACCGGCAAAAGTAAGTTCCTGTGTAACACACGGAGGGTTTTGGGTCCCTTCTCAGGTTGCACCTTATAAACTGGTCCATTATCAACTCTCTCCACAACACGGTGTACTGTCTGCTCCCAGTAAGCCCGCAACTTTCCAGGCCCGCCTCTCTCTGACAGGTTTTTTACCAGCACTCGGTCGCCTGGCTGAAGAACAACACCCCTGACTGCTCTGTCATACTGACTCTTTCCTTTGGCTGACGATTTTTCACTGTTGTTTGCAGCAATTTCATATGCGGAACGCATCCTCTTTGCCCACTTCTGTGCATATGTCTGTCGATCGGATGACTCAGGCTCTGTCTTTGGTGGGAACAGTAAGTCAACAGGTAAGCGTGGAGGTCGACCATATAAGAGGAAGAATGGGGAAAAGCCGGTGGCCTCATGCCTTGTGCAGTTGTAGGCGTGCACAACATGGGGCAGGTGATCTTTCCACTGACTCTTTTTTTCCTCTTCCAGGGTACGCATCATCTGCAGAAGCGTGCGGTTCAGTCTCTCCACGGGATTACCTTGTGGGTGGTACGGTGTGGTTCGTGAATGACCAATACCAGCCAGCTGCTGTAACCTGTTGAACAAACTGTTCTCAAACTCCTTCCCCTGATCATGATGGAGCTTCTCAGGATAACCATAGCGAGGGATGAAGTCTTGAAATATCTTATCGGCTGCTGTTTTTCCTGATTTGTTCCTTGTTGGGTATGCTTGAGCAAAGCGTGTGAAGTGGTCAATGAGGACCAAGATGTACTCATAGCCTTGACTTTGCTCCAGGTGGAGATAGTCGATGCACACCAACTCAAATGGACTGCTTGTGGATATGTGTCCCATGGGCGCTCTCTGTGGAAGATTTGGGCGTTTCTGTTTAATGCAGCTGCATCTTTTGTTTACATAGTCCTCTATATCCTGCTGCATATTTGGCCAATAAAACCTCTTGCAGGTGAGATGAGATACTTTCTCTGCACCAACATGTCCCATGTCATTGTGCAGGGTCTTAAACACAATGGGTTTCCACTTCTCAGGGAGGACGAGCTGCCTGTGTTGTTCAGTCCGCCTATAGAGAATCCCGTCATCCACTTCTAACTTATTCCATTCATACAGCAGTCTCCTGGTCTCTTTCCTCATGTTTCTTTTGTCCATTTTGTTGGGAATCCAGTTTTGAAGTTTTAGGGAAACAACTTCTGAGATAGCAGATTCCTCTTGCTGTGCTGCCCGGATGTTTTCTGATGGAACACTGGAAATACTTGCAGATGGCACAACCTCTGCACTTCCACCTTCCAGCTGCAAGGCTGCAACCCAAGGTACGTCACCTTCTTGAAGGGCTTTGTTGCCTTGCCATACCGCAGACACAACCTCAGGTGACATGGTCTCCGTGTGATCTTTCATGCCATCCTGAAGTTTCAAAGGATACCTTGACAGTGTATCTGCGTCAGTGTTCATCTTCCCTGGCCTGTACTTAATATCGAAGTGAAAGTTGGCCAGTTCACCAACCCATCTGTGTCCAACAGCATTTAGTCTGGCAGTGCTAAGGACATATGTCAAAGGGTTATTATCCGTGAAAACTGTGAATGTTGGAGCATAATACAAGTAATCACGAAACTTGTCACAAATGGCCCACTTGAGAGCCAAGAACTCAAGTTTTCCGGAGTGGAGGTGGTAATTTCTCTCGGCAGGTGTAAGAGTTCTGGAACCATACCCAATGACCCGCAACTTGTTGTCCTGGCGCTGATATAGCACTGCTCCTAATCCTTCATTGGACGCATCAGTGTGCAGTATGAATGGGAGGTTAAAGTTTGGGTAAGCTAAGATAGGTGGATTCGTCAACATGTCAACTAGCTTGGCTACTACATCCCTGTGCTGTGCTCTCCATGTGATCGGGGTTCTGGATGGGAGTTGTCCTTTATCTACTTTCTGAGCTCCACCTTTACTTTTGTTTGTCCGATTTTTGGTGTGACTTCCTTCTGTTTCCGTGGGTTTCTGCAGCAGTTCAAACAGTGGCTTAGCAAGTCGAGAGAAGTCTTGGATAAAGGAGCGGTAGTACCCCAGAAACCCCAGCAGGGATTTGACATCTCCAACTGTGCGAGGCTCTTTTTCTTTGAGTGCCATCACTGCTGCCAAATCCTGTGGATCAATCTTGACTCCTTCCCCAGACACCAATCGGCCAAGGTAACAAACCTCTCTTTTAAACAACTCACACTTGGTTGATCTTAGTTTGATGCCGTGTTCTCTCATGCGACTGAGAACTTGTCTGAGGTGATGTATGTGATCCTCAAAAGATGTTGAGTAACACAGCACATCGTCGAGGTATGGAGCACAGCATTCATCTCGAATACCTTCCAACACACCCTCAATACACCTCTGGAAAGCCGCAGGTGCGTTCGTCAAGCCAAATGGTATCCGTATCCATTCATACAACCCCCAGGGTGTACTGAAGGCTGTAAGGTGTCTGGATTCCTCGCTCACGAACCCTTGGTGGTACGCGCTGCCTTGATCCAGGATGGAGAATCATGTGTTTCCCCCCAAACTGTCAAGCAGGTCTTGGATTCGGGGCAATGGATGACGATCTGGGATGGTCTTCTGGTTCAGGTCTCTGAAGTCTACACACAGCCACAGACTCTGGTCCTTTTTCCGGACACAAACAACTGGAGACGAATATGAAGACACAGATTTGCGGATCCAACCTCTGTCTAGGAGATTCTGCACATAAACTTTCACCTCCTTGTATAAGGGCTTAGGTATGGAGTTATAGCACCTTTGAACTGGGTTGTTGTCTACCACATTGATTTTCAGCTGTAAGTCGGGTATACAACCAATGCCTCCTTCTTCTTTTACAAACACATCAGACTCCTCGAAAAGCATCTGGCGCACAATCTCCTGCTGCTGCTGATCAAGATGTTCTAATTTGACCGGGGGGTGCCACTTTTCTTGTGTGTGAGACTCTACTGAGCTGTTCGTTCTGCTGCTGGCACCGCTGCTTGGGCTAACCTGTGCGACACACGTGTATGTATCACTTTTTGACTTTGCTGGTTGCTTAACCGGGGAGCACAGATTGACTGGTTTGCTGTCAACGATTTCTTCTATACAGCCTAAGACTGTCCTTGGTGGCAGAAAAATGTCATGCTTGGTGGAGTTGCAGATGGAGATTTTCACAGCTTTGGAGGCACCACCGGGCACATCAACTAATGCAGGAAATAGTTGTAATCCCTCCGGTAAGACACTTTCTAAGGTGGGTTCAAAAAGCATTGTTCCTCTCTGTGGCCATGATCTGACACGACACTTCAGTTCACATATTTGGCTAATTGGGACTGTAAGACCTTTCTTCCCCACTCTGATGGTGTCATTTGCAGGCTTTTTTTTTGCTGGAGTATCACTAATTACGGAGACAATAGTTTCAGCTGTATCTCGATGGAGCTTTAATGCCTCTGCTAGCAAATCACTTAGACTGACACTTCCTGGCTCTTCCAGACTCTCTAAAATGATTTCCTCTATCACATTGAACCCTAGCAACAGGCCACTAACACAGCTCTGACTCACTAGCATGGGTACATTAATGGCTACTTGACCATGTCTTACACTTTTGATTTCCACCAATATTTCATCCCACCCTTCAAAAGGTACATCTGTGCCATTAGCAGCTGTGATTCTGAGTGGATTATCTGGTAGTAGGTCTGTGAGTGGCTGGATTTTAATGTCAGGTAAGTGTTTCTTTAGCCAGGACTTTTCCAGTATCGTAACCTGAGCTCCACTATCTAGTAGCGCATCAATCTGCACACCGTTGAGAGTACAGGTTAGCAAGCACTTTCTGCCTATCAGTTTTGCTAAATGGTTTCCTTTTCTTATTCTATGTTTCGATAGTGATAGACAATGAGTGGGAGTTATGGAGTCATGGCTGGTTACGGAAGCAGGGGACTCTGGCTCTTGTTTGGTCACTGGTGGTCCCTCCCCAGTGACCCCATCACATTTCCCGCTGGCTTAGGCTTTGACAGGCAGCCCACAGCTCTGTGCCCTTCCTGGCCACACCTGAAACAGTGGTTGCAGTTTGCAGTCCCTTGAGCTAAACATGACTTGCATTTTCCCCTTGTGGCAGACTTGGGTGGTTGCACCGTACTTAACGGGTTGGCCTGTGACGGCACTGGAGTACTGGCTGTAGGGGTGAGAGCCTTCTCTATAGTTTTTGCTAAGGCTGAGACATGTGCTGTCAGTTCGTGTATCGCTGTGCGGTTCGCCTGGACTTCGGCTTGCGTTTGAAGAACACTGGCTTGCACTTCAGCTGGAGGCTGGACTGCATGTTGTCTCTCCCGTTGTTGTGTGGCATTGACTGTGACTGTTTTGGTTTTGTGTGTCTGACCTAGGCGTGCCTGTCTCTCAACCTCTTCACTAACTGACTTTGTCATTATCTCTAAGATGAAATCATCAGTTATACTTGTATTGGTAAGGAGGGGTTTAAGGTCTCGCCTTACATGTGCATATTTCTCACTTATCCCCTGATACAGCGAGTGAAGAAATACCCCATGGACAAGTTTGTCGTCATATTGAAACTCTGAGCTACCTTGCTGAGAGGCAAACAATATTCTCTGTTTAAGCCCCATTAACCGGTACATGAACTGTTGTGGGCTTTCTCGGTCCTGTTGTTTGGTATTGCTAAGCTCCTGAAATAACTCTGCACTACTCTTGTCTCGTAAGTGTGCTCTGAGGAAACGCTTAAGCTCAGCTACAGTTAACCCATCTTTGGTCATCAGCATGTCTTTGAAAGTACCAGGCTTAATTATCTTTAGAACAGTACGAATTACTTCTACCTCTGTGAAATTCTCAGATATCCCTTCATCAATCTGCCTACACAGTGAGCTATAGCTAACATCAGAATCGGAGTCAGAAATCTGGCCACCGTATATCTTGAATTCTCTTCGAGGCAGTAAAGCAGCAACATCTGTCAACTTTATCACATCAGTTACCTGGCTGGCTACAACTGATAATTTGTCTGCCTTAACATTCACTACTGAAGGTGCCACTAATGATTCAGTCTCTGCCAGTAACTCACGTTGCTCTTCTGCAGCCGCTGGAGGTTGTTGCAGTTCAGTGATGAGATCGTTGAAGACTAGCAAGCGGGTCATGCCTTGGTCCTCTTGACTTGCCAACTCGTCACCTTTTAAAAAGTCCACGATGAAGTCATAGAGTTCCACCTCCGTTGCATCATCCCCTGGTAGATCTTCCTCCACCTCATCCTTGATGGAGGCTGCCAGCTTGTGGAGTACATCTGTCTTGGCGGAGTTGAACAGCTGATGGAGCTGCCTCTGGATTCCCCTTCGCAGTTCTTGTAGAGCAGACATCTCTTCCCCTCAGGAATCGCTGGTGTAGCACGTTGGTCCAGGAACTTGACGTCAGGTTCATTTATTGGTGATTAGCTGCCATCAGGACAAGGCACTAATCCCGGACGAGCCCCCAAAATTGTTGCCCCCCTGGCCTGGTGAGTGTCAGGGGGGGTGAGTGTGATTTTAGATCCTGTATATAGAAACAATGAGACGAAAACTTTAGCTTCTGTTCAGATAAATCCCATCACATAGAGCCTCTTTCACCTAGCTATCATCATATAGAGACTGTGTCTGTTGCCCGAATTTGGAAATCCAAAAAACGTTTAAACCCATCTAAGGTTAAAAATTTAATTGATGTTCAACAAATAAAAAACAGCTATATTACAGATGAGCAAATGCTAAAGCTTGGGTTGCTGAATATTCGATCGCTTACTTCAAAAGCACTCGTTGTTAACGATATGATTTCAGATAATAACCTAGATGTGCTGTGTTTGACAGAAACCTGGCTAAAACCAAACGATTACATTACTTTAAATGAATCAACCCCGCAAGATTACTGTTATAAACATGAGCCTCGTCTGAAACGCAAAGGGGGTGGTGTTGCTGTAATATATAGTAATAGTTTCAAAACCACTAAGAAATCAAGTTTTAAATATAATTCTTTTGAAGCATTGGTGCTTAATGTAAAAATATATAGTGTAAACGGTAAATCACGTTTGAGATTTTTGCTGGCTACTGTATACAGGCCACCAGGGCACCATACAGACTTTATCAAAGAATTTGCAGACTTTCTATCAGAGTTAGTATTGGCTGCAGATAAAGTACTAATTGTTGGTGATTTTAATATACACATCGATAATGAAAAAGATGCATTGGGATTGGCATTTAAAGACATTGTAAATTCAATTGGAGTTAGACAACACGTGTCAGGACCTACTCATCGTCGTAATCATACTCTAGATCTAATATTATCACATGGAATAGATGTTGATGCCGTTGAAATTCTGCAGCAGAGCGATGACATCTCAGATCATTATCTAGTCTCGTGTAATTTGCATTTAGCCAAGGCTGCAAAGCCGACTCCGTGTTTCAAATATGTGAGACCTATCACTTCTGCTACTAAAGATTGCTTTATTAATAATCTTCCTGATCAGTTTCATCATCTCAGCATCCCAGATAGCTTAGAAGAACTAGATATTACAACAGAAACGTTTAACTCTCTCTTTTCCAGCACTTTAGACACAGTTGCTCCGTTGCGCTTAAAGAAGATTAAAGAAAATAGTCCAACGCCGTGGTACAACGAGCACACTCAGGCCCTTAAGAGAGCAGCCAGAAAAATGGAGCGCAACTGGAAGAAAACAAAACTAGAGGTATTTCGCATTTCATGGAAGGAGAGCTCAATTACTTACAGAGAGGCTTTAAAAGCTGCTAGATCTGCTTATTTTTCAACCCTATTAGAAGAAAATAACATAATCCTAGGTATTTATTTGAAACGGTGGCTAAACTAACGAAAAATAAAGCTTCAAGCACCGAAGTTTCCAAGCAACACAGCAGTAATGACTTTATGAACTTCTTCACTTATAAGATTGATAATATCAGGGACAAAATTATAACTATGCAACCGTCTACTACAGTATTGCATCAGGCAGTGCATTGTAGTCTCCCTGAGGAAAAATTTGATTCATTCGTTGCTATAGGAGAGGAAGAATTTACTAAACTCATTAAATCATCTAAATCTACAACATGTATGTTAGACCCTATACCGACTAAGCTACTGAAAGAGATGCTTCCAGAGGTCATAGATCCTCTTCTTAATATCATTAATTCGTCTTTGTCTCTAGGATACGTACCAAAAAACTTTAAGCTGGCTATGATTAAACCGCTTGTTAAAAAAACGCAACTTGATCCTACAGAATTAGTCAATTACAGGCCGATCTAGAATCTACCTTTTCTGTCAAAGATATTAGAAAAGGCAGTATCCTCACAACTGTGTTCCTTTCTTGAAAGAAATGATATCTGCGAGGATTTTCAGTCAGGATTTAGACCGTACCATAGTACCGAGACAGCTCTCGTTAGAGTCACAAATGATTTGCTCTTATCATCCGATCGTGGTTGTGTCTCGCTATTAGTGTTACTCGATCTTAGTACTGCATTTGACACCATTGACCACAACGTTCTTTTAAATAGATTAGAACATTATGTTGGCATTACGGGAAATGCACTAGCATGGTTTAAATCATACTTATCTGACCGTTATCAGTTTGTAGCAGTAAATGATGAGATGTCTCATCGATCACAAGTTCAGTATGGCGTACCACAAGGCTCAGTACTAGGACCCCTGCTGTTCACTCTGTACATGCTACCATTAGGAGATATCATTAGGAAACATGGCATTAGCTTTCACCGTTATGCCGATGATACTCAGCTCTATATTTCTTCAAAACCTAACGAAACTTATCAATTCACAAAATTAACGGAATGCATAGCGGATATAAAAAATTGGATGACTCGTAATTTCCTACTTCTAAATTCTGAAAAAACAGAGTTTCTAATTATTGGACAAAAAACTTCCTCACGTAATAACCTAGAATACTGTCTAACACTTGATGGCTGCTCTGTTAAGTCTTCGTCGTCGGTTAGGAACCTGGGTGTACTCTTTGATACCAATCTTTCATTTGAAAGTCACGTGTCTAGTATCTGTAAAACTGCATTTTTCCATCTTAAAAATATATCTAAATTACACCATATGCTCTCATTGACAAATGCGGAACAATTAGTTCATGCGTTCATGACCTCAAGGCTAGATTATTGTAATGCCCTACTGGGTGGTTGCCCTGCACGCTTAATAAACAAACTACAGCTGGTCCAAAACGCAGCAGCTCGAGTTCTTACCAGAACCAGGAAGTATGACCATATTAGCCCAGTTCTGTCAAAACTGCATTGGCTCCCTATTAAACATCGCATAAATTTTAAAATATTGCTGATCACTTACAAAGCACTAAATGGTTTAGCTCCGCAGTACTTGAGCGAGCTCTTAACGCATTATAGTCCGTCACGTCTATTGCGATCTCAAAATTCCGGCCAGTTACTAATACCTAGAATATCAAAATCGACTGCTGGCGGTAGATCCTTTTCCTATTTAGCACCAAAACTCTGGAACAGTCTTCCTACCATTGTCTGGGAAGCAGACACACTCTGTCAGTTCAAAGCCAGATTAAAGACACATCTCTTTGACCTAGCTTTCACATAATACATTATAGACTTCTATAATTTAATGTTAGGCTGCATATATTAGGTCAGCCGGAACCGGGAACACTTCCCAAAAATCCTGATGTACTCGTTACATCATGAGAAGAATGGCATCTACGCTAATTTTAGTGTCTGTGTTTATCCCGAGGTTTTCCTGCAGCCTGCCGGATCCAGGCCGTATCCAGATCTGACGAAGGACCTTCGCCTGGACCGATGACAACGCAGTGCTGAAGTGCCAACTAGTCTCTCCCTATGGAGGATCCCACTACCACTATACAGATAAGGCGTTGTCGGGAAAATTCATTTCGCGTTCCTACCCCAAAGCAACAAAATAAAATAAAATTCTTTATCAAAATTTATAAGGAAAGACAAGTACTTTGTTTAGGCTTGGCTTGTAGGGAATTCCAAACCTGCGTATATTCAAACGCACATAACTATAGAACCCATTCTAAATGCGCATGTGAACGCCATCAGCGTTTCTCATAGGTTCGCGTTTAAAGTCTGTGTAGAGGGAATGGTGTTGTCTTAGCGGCCCCTAATTTAATAACAAATGATCGTTGCGACGGAAGCAAATCAATCAAAACTAACTTTAGATGGAAATAACTTAACTCTGCTATAAAGCCAAAACAATCTCTGTTACCTTAAATTATATGCTTATCTCTGTAAAGCTGCTTTGAAGCAATCTACATTGTTAAAAGCGCTATATAAATGAAGATGACTTGACTTGATAGTAACAAGTACAATACAATGAAATTGGTCTCTTCGTAACTATTTAGTACACATTATCATAAAAAAAATATATGGGTGTCTATTTTTCCCACATTGTTTATTTTTGCGATAAATGGTAGTATAATAAACTGTACTAACTCAATTACCTTTTTTTTTTAAATCTCTTATGCCTAACTTTGAACACTTTTTTTTTTAACCCTTTACACTAGCTCAACACGCTAAGAATTCGCTAGCCTGTTAACGTGCCATCCGTATCTGCGGTCTTTATTATTTTATTTTTACTCGCGTGCGCGCTCGCGCCATCCGTGTCTGCCATCTTTATTTTTTATCACGTGCCTTTTACGAGTCCATCAAACAACTGTGGTGAGTAGGATCAGTCCACAAACACGGTGAGTCATGTCATCTTCTCCTCTTATTGTCACTTGCATGTCCACAACCACAACGCTAGCATCGGTTCTTTTTCATCGTCAGGCTGTTTTCTAATGCAATTCTCAGCCTTGAAAACTCCATAGGGTCAGGAGACGTCAAGCAAGGGATGGTTGGAGCTGGACCTCTGTAGATTTTCTCCTGGGCAGATGAAGGTAAGAGATGCTTTGAAGTGTATTAAGCGTGGGCTGGCCTCCTCTGGTCCTGTGATGGGGCCATAAACTCAGACAGCTTACATGGCAGGGAATACGGGGGCGAGTCCGGATACCTGAACTGCGGTGAGTCGCTATATAGGGTTATGGTTCATCCTCCAGTACACCCTGGTAGCTAGGTGACCGTGGCTGCTGTGGATGAGGCCCAGGTCCGCTGAGCTCATAGACTTAAAGGTAAGCGGGGGGGTTAACGTGTCTCCTTGGTCACACAGCAGGGGGATCTCTTTCTGGGTGAGATCCACTCAATCTGGCTCGAAGGACCATGTAAAGACTGCAGCTTTCTCTGCTGTCTCACTGGTTTGGATTAATTGAACAACTACAGGAATAGTTTCGGTTAGAACATTACGTCTCACACAAGTCTGTGCTTCAAGATGATTTATTGTGCAACTTCCATGTATGAGTGTGGTTCTGTAAACACAAACAATATACAAAATATAAACAATTGTACAATTATAGATTTATAAAGCAGTATTCAAGTATTAGTTATAAGTAGCATATTAAATGGCACGTTAAAGAAATAGATATAAAACCAAATATATGAAGACAAACACAAACTCTATACACATGATTATGCTATCACACTGCAAGCCTATTGCACAGTGTTAACAGCACATGCGTCTAACTTGTCTGACTAACATGCTGTTACATGTTCCCTGAGACATAGTTTTCAAGTCTACACAATATAATATTCACCACATCATCACAAGTACAAACATAATTGTAAATTATGGATTTACTGTATGGATTTATTGTAAAAAAAAAAAAAAAAAAAAAAAAAAAAAGAATTTGTTATTCTGATTCAGATTTTATTAAAAAGAAAAATCGAAGATCATGAAAAATAAATTTTTAGATAGGGGTTACCCTTCAGAATGGGTTGATGAAGCATTTAATACATCATTTCAAAAGACACGTTCTGAGTTGTTAAAAAAGAAGACAAAAAAAGTAACAAAGCATTCTTTTACTTTAACTATGACTCATTCACTTAAGTCCTCTGTGATAAAACCCATTTTTAAAAAGTACTGGCATTTGTTGTCTTCTGATCCGGAGTTGAGCAAAATTTTTCAGCATCCTCCGTTGATAAACGGGCTAGGAATTTACAAGATTGCCTAGTACATACTCGTTTTCAGAGTGTTAGCGTCCATCTCAGAGTTTACTTAGTCCTTTACAGAATGGTAATTATCGGTGTGGGAATTGTGCTTAGTGCAATAATACATTTAAGACATCATTTTTTTTGTCATCCAAGAACTGGTAAAAAAAATATATAATCAATTGTGTGATTACTTGTGTTTCCACTCATGTTGTTTATTTGATCCGTTGTCCTTGTGGTTTAGGTTATGTGGGAAAAACGTCACGGTCACGTCAATTGAAACAAAGACTTAGTGAACATAAGAGTTCTATCAGAGGAAAAGATGTAAATTATCCAGTTGTGGCTAATTTTCTGTCTGAATCACAATGTTTCCTCCTTACCTTTTTGTGGGATTGAAAAAGTGAGTGTGCCACCTAGAGGGGGTGATATTGAATTGCTCTTACAGAGACGTGAACTGTTTTGGATTTTTACCCTTCAGACTTTATCACCTAGGGGTATGAATAATGAAGCATTATTTAATGTGATGTTATAAAGTGTTTTGATTATTTTTTTAACTTTGATTTTTTTGATAGATTTTTACCCTTCAGACTTCATCACCTAGGGGTATGAATGATTAAGCATTATTTAATGTGATGTTAAACTTTGAACTTTGATATTATTTACAATTAGGGATGTCCCGATACCACTTTTTGCAGAACAAGTCCGATACCGATACTTTCATTTTTGGTACTCGCCGATACCGATACCGTAACCGATCCCTGAATTTTCACTGCATTTCTAATTTTTAAATGTATTAGTAGATAAACCAAAAGAATATAAATCATATTAGTTGGCTTAATTTGTTCATCAAATATATATTTCTTTCAGTTATTTTCATGCTTAATTAAGCCTGCTAAAATGCATTGTATGAGCTTCTGTTACTGTCACTGTTCATTCTATTGCTCTATCATATTTTATCTTCATTTAATAGCCACAGCACATATTTAGAGCTGCTTCAGCAGGGCTCAGTGCTGAGGATCGGGTCAGAGGTTCAAATGTTTGTCAAAACCAGTGAAATATCAATTATTTAATCCAATTTTGATACTACAACAAAAACTACCAGCCTAATTAATGTGAATTTAAAACAAGCAAGCAGTCAGTAACAAAATAAGAACAAACAACTGAATTACAAATAGGACAAATAAATACAATAGAACAAAGAAAGGCTACAAATGAAATAAACAGTGTTTTTAGAGTTTTTCAGGTAGATCTAACAGGTACAGAAATTTGAATAAAGTAATCAAATGTGAAAAAAAGCATATTCATTACTGTATAAATTATATATAGATTGATATTTTTGTAAAATTGAAAAGGGTAGCCTATTTAGTCAAGAGCAGTGAGTATTTCTTTGTCCTTTGTTTGATTAACATTAAAACACAGAAGCAGGTTTATCAAACTGCTACCCCTTTAAGACCGAACGCACGGACCGCATTTGAACATGGCTACGTTCATTTGAGATATAACAGACTTTGTTTACTATAGGATACTCGCCAAGACAGGCGTTTTTACATAATTTTGTGTGAATTCGTCCGTACAAGCCCAAGACGTGAAAGACAATTTAATTCA
This sequence comes from Squalius cephalus, assembly GCF_949319135.1. Classification (NCBI taxonomy): domain Eukaryota; kingdom Metazoa; phylum Chordata; class Actinopteri; order Cypriniformes; family Leuciscidae; genus Squalius; species Squalius cephalus. The sequence goes on from NC_137129.1 coordinate 23,569,787, forward strand.
GTATTCGCGCGCTGAGACGCTGGTTTGTGGGGCGCACGCTTTGGATGTTTGCGTTCATGGAATTCTTGACCTGCACACGTCCTGTAATAATGTAGGGAACCACTCGTTATACTTAAATCAGGTAACACAGTTCATGTTTTACTTTACTTACATATACGATTTAGTTTTCATCCAAATAACATGTGCTGAGTGAACGATCAGCAATCAAGAGCATTCAACAGAAGTGCGCTCTCTCTCTCTCTCATCAGTTAACGTTAATAAGCTACATGCCTCGTTTTATTTTCTTTGCCATTGACATCCGACTGAACAAACTTTCCACTGATGTCTGTTTAATGTCTGTGGTATCCGTGAATTTTTATGAGTACGAGTATATGAGGACAGTATCGGCCCGATCCCCGATGCCAGTATCGGTATCGGGCCATCCCTATTTACAATTATGTTTGTACCTGTCTATGATGATGTGGTGTTAATTATGAATTCAGTCATTGAGCCTAATTGGTTGCAAATGGATCTTTACATTGATTGGTCATGTGATAATTTTAAATGGGATTGAGTTTGAATGTTTGTATATGCCCGATGTGTTATGAATGCTCTGAGACACGAAGATTGATTCAAACGCAGCTTTATTAAATAAGGGTAATCCAAACTCGAAATCCAGTAAACAGGCAGTGGTCAAGGCAGGCAGCAATAAACAAAGTCCAATAAACAATCCAGATAGGGGCAGGCAGAACAGAGTCAGAAACGTTAAACAGTCCAGGGTCAAAAACAGAAAACAAACACGGGAAAAACGCTCAGAAATGCAGACTAACAGTACAACAAGACTTCGCGATGAGTGAATGTGAAAACCAGGTATTTATGGTGTGAGTGAAACAAGGTGATGAGAAACAGGTGAAAGAGATGAGTGCTGATGAGTCCGGGCAGTGCGTTATGGGAAATGTAGTGTTTGAAGGAGTGATCAGAGTCTAGTGTGGAGTGGCCTCTGGTGGCTCTCGAAGGCACTCCAGCTGGTGACCGTTACATAGCCCCCCCCCAAAGAGCGGCTTCCAGGCGCTTTAAAACTGTCCAGGAGGGAGGTGGGGCGGAGGCGGATCCGGGGGCGGGATGGAGGGCCAGGTCCGTGGAGCAGAAGAGGACCTGGAGACTGTGGCAGGACGGAAGGCCAGGGAGGAGCAGGCTGTGCAGGCGGCCAGGGAGGAGCAGGCTGTGCAGGCGACCAGAGTGGAGCAGGCGACCCCTCGGGTGACCAGGGCGGAGCAGGCGACCCCTCGGACGACCAGGGCGGAGCAGGCTGTGCAGGCAGCCACGGCGGTGCAGGCTGAGCAGGGGACCACGGCATTGCAGGCTGAGCAGGAGGACTTGGGCTGGGTGAGACCGGCTGAGGAGGAGGACTTGGGCTGGGCGAGACCAGCGGAGAAGGAAGCTTTGGACTGGGCAGGATCAGCGGCGAAGAAAGCTTTGGACTGGGCAGGACCAGCGGCGAAGAGGGCTTTGGCTCTGGCTCTGCGGGCATGACACTTGCAGGCTCGGCTGGACTGGCGTGAAGTGCAGGCTTGGCTGGACTGACGTGAAGCTCTGGCTGGGCAGACGTGACGTGAAGAGCCTCTGGCTGGATAGACGTGACGTGAAGAGCCTCTGGCTGGGCAGACGTGATGTGAAGAGCCTCTGGCTGGGCAGACGTGTCGTGAAGAGCCTCTGGCTGGGCAGACGTGACGAGTCTCTGGCTGGGCAGATGTGACGTGACGTGACCGGCTGAGAGGAGAGACACCGGCTCAGGAACAGGCAGCAGGGCAGCATCCATCTTGTCCGGAGACACTGGCTTGGCGGCGGCCATCTTGTCTGAAGACACTGGCTCGGCGGCGGCCATCTTGTCCGAAGACACTGGCTCGGCGGTGTCCATCTTGTCCGAAGACACTGGCTCGGCGGCGGCCATCTTGTCCAAAGACACTGGGCTGGACGAGACCAGCATCTCGTGAAACTCTGGGCTGGATGGGACCAGCATCTCGTGAAACACTGAGCTGGACAGGACCAGCATCTCGCGAAACACTGGGCTGGACGGGACCAGCATCTCGCGAAACTCTGGGCTGGACAGGACCAGCATCTCGCGAAACTCTGGGCTGGACGGGACCAGCCTCTCGCGAAACTCTGGGCTGGACGGGACCAGCCTCTCGCGAAACTCTGGGCTGGACGGGACCAGCCTCTCGCGAAACTCTGGGCTGGACGGGGCCAGCCTCTTGCGAAACTCTGGGCTGGACGGGGCCAGCCTGGGCTGGACGGGACCAGCCTCTCGCGAAACTCTGGGCTGGACGGAGCCAGCAACTCGGGAAACTCTGGACTGTCTGTTGAGACGTAACAGGGCTCTGGTGACGTGGCGGTGGCCACTTTCGCTGAGGGCTCAGGTTCAGCGGATGCTGTGAGTTTGTGGGACCCCTCATCCATAAAGCCCACTGTGAAGGATGAGGCACTTAACCGGAGAGCGAGATCAATATATTGAATTAAAGTCCATTGAGGGGTGTTATCAGGCATGAGGTAATCAACAATGTCTGTAAGCCCATAGCGAAACATGTCCTTCAGGACACTCTCATCTACGTCCACCCCATGGCAGAGTTCACAGAACTCCACATACCTCTCTATAGGGCGGTCACCTTGGCTGAGACGGAACAGACGAATTATTGGATCCATGGTAGGTCTGGATCTTTCTTGGCTGCTGGATCTGTAGTAGGCGAAGTCTTCTGTTATGAATGCTCCGAGACACGAAGATTGATCCAAACGCAGCTTTATTAAATAAGGGTAATCCAAACTCGAAATCTAGTAAACAGGCAGTGGTCAAGGCAGGCAGCAATAAACAGAGTCCAATAAACAATCCAGATAGGGGCAGGCAGAACAGAGTCAGAAACGTTAAACAGTCCAGGGTCAAAAACAGAAAACAAACATGGGAAAACCGCTCAGGAATGCAGACTAACAGTACAACAAGACTTCACAATGAGTGAATGTGAAAACCAGGTATTTATGGTGTGAGTGAAACAAGGTGATGAGAAACAGGTGAAAGAGATGAGTGCTGATGAGTACGGGCAGTGCGTTATGGGAAATGTAGTGTTTGAAGGAGTGATCACAGTCTAGTGTGGAGTGGCCTCTGGTGGCTCTCGAAGGCACTCCAGCTGGTGACCGTTACACGATGAAGGTCTTGAGACCGAAACATTGCTAATAAAATTTTGATACTCAATTGCAAATACTGATAGTGTGCGAGAGTTCCTTGTTTTTTGTAGATTTTTTGACCCACTCATATGGTCTTTTTTTCCCACGCACCTATCACCTGTAGGTGTGCGATGGTGCTTGCTAATTGTTATGCAATCTCCACAACCACCAACCTCCACTGAGTAAATAAATTTTTGTCCACTTGACATGTTTTTCTCCAATGAATAAATGAGTCTAAAAAACAAGACTTGTGCCAACTCATTTTTTATTAGAAAATTTTTATGTCCACTATAATACACCAGGACTGAAGTAACATTAAATTCATTGTATTTTAAACATAAACATTAGAATTTGTAGCTCTGTAATTATGCTTTGAAATGCTTGCACAAATTTCACAACCTGGCACAAAACTAAGTCATGAGGTTCCTGCTAATATCTATCAAGACCTGGGGCCGTATTCACAAAGCATTTTATCTTACCACTAGGAGTACTCCTAAATCGCACTAAAAGATTTTAGCTAGGAGTTTTCTCTTAAAAGTTATTCACAACGCCTTCCAGACCTACTCTTAGTAAAGAAAAATGACAACTCCTAAACTAAGAGTGAGTCTTCGTTGCTATGGATGACGTCATTACTCATGCACGAGCTTGACTGAAGTGACCACCTTGATTGGCTGATGATTGTAACGCGGGAATGATTCCAAACACCTCCCCTACGATGATGAGTGACAGGTGACAGGTCTGAGAATGCGTGCGCTACTCAAGTAGTGCGAAGGACGGAAGATGATGAATAACTGAATAAATAGCCTAAATGAATAAAGAGTAAGGCAAAACAAATAGCCTAGCCTAATGAAACATATGGATTGATGCAATATCTTTGCAACATTATTGAATTAATATCTGTCACTATATGCCTCTGCCTATACATTTGCAAAGAGAAGAACATTTTAATTTGATTCACAATGAAACGTTACAATTAGTTTACATGCAATGAGTAGTTTTGGTTGTTGTTGGTGGCGTTATTGCATCCCTAGTTATGCCTACAATGCAAAATTGTTCCCTCGCGATTGGAAGCTCCTGTAGCCGCCGCATACGCATTTCAAAACATCGCAACGTGAAATGCCACAAAAAGCGGTTTGTGAATAGGTCTTAGTGAATTAGGGACTGTTCGTTATTTATTTAAGGGGCCACCGGAGGAGTTTTGAGATCTGTTGTCAAAAAAGACATGACCCTCCCTTCGCCAGCAATAAATTTTTCTATGACCCTCCAAAATGATTGTGAAAAAAGGCATGACCCTCCCCGATAATTTATTGATTAGCCTAATTCTGTACTGGTTTGCGCTTGGCAAAGATGTTCAGATAGCCATTGTTTGTTTGTTTTTTAAACCATAAACTCTTGCTTTCTCATCTTACTAGGGCTGTAACGATAGACCAAACCGGTTCGTATCACGATTTTTGATTTTAGATTTGAAAAAAAAATCATGTTTTCGGTGCTGATGCGGTGTGACTCCACTCGTTCAACATGTGGGTGGCGTTGCGAATAAAGCATCTAAAAGCTGTCACAAAGAACCGGCAAAAGTAATGATTATTAATATGTCAAATATAGCTAGGAGACATTTTAATTGTTTATTAATAAACAAGTGTTTTCTGTGTCTACTGCAAAGATGAAGTTGACGATGCGTCGCGATCTTCTCAGAACGCGCCAGAGAGAAATGCACATTTCATAAGCATAAAGCAGTCTGTTTTCTTTAGTTTTGAATTGTTCTGTTTAAAAGTAGACATTTCAAGCTTTCTATATATTTCTCAGGTCTGTGAGGCATAGCCTACCTTACGCTGAGTTTCGGTTCATTTATGAGACAAGAGTCCAGTTCACTCGCCCGCGCCTCCGTGTCATGATTATCTATTTTCTACTATATTTAGACTACTTCTTATTTATTAAATCCAGATGAAACATTGATTAAAATTAAGATAAAATTAATAAAAAAACGAAATTCACTTTAAAGAAAGGCTTTGTGCTTTCTGTTTGAGGTCTCTGTGAAATTTTTAAAGTCGCTTCAGAGCAGTCATGCCCGTAATGGAGAACTGTCACGTCCGTAACATTGTTTTTTTTTTTTTTTTCACATAAATGCGAACACGAAAAATAAAATAAAAATAATATAATATTTTATGTTCTGTGGAGGCCGATCTTTATTCATCCGGTGGGTATATATCTTTGGTTTGCACAGTGTAATTTATAGAATTACTAAAAAATATTTTGCCACATGTGTATTTCCCTCATATTAATAAAACGCATGTGTAGACTGATATTTTTCTAATGTCTTGACTCCTTTCAGACGTTTCAAAATATTGGTATTAAATGCATTTTCTGAGAATTTTTATTTTAAGTTTTGACTGCAAATGTCACGTCCATAACACTGGAATCGCCCAATTTTAACGAATTTATCCTAAACTAGTTTTTGTGGTGTAGGTCTATGTATTTTATGTTAACTTAAATAATACTAATAGTAATTTAAAGATGTGGTAGCCCTACATCTTACACATCGTGGAAACAAAATAAGAATGGAAACTAAAATATGCTGTAGGCCTATCGCCCTACAGCGCACATTCTATCAGCTGCAGTTCTGGCGCCTCAGTCCCAATACTGTTAAACTCGACGTACGTTCACATCACATGTTAATGCAGCGGTAGCCCAGCTAACACACGACGTAACAGTTACGTAATGTATTCGTACTTTTTGGTCACGTCATGACTTTACTAACTGACAACGTAACTACAACGTCGTATGCTCGGAATTTCATTACCATCATATTACCAACCCACAACGTCGTCAGTACGTCCTCCTAAGGTTATAACATAACCAACAACGTTCCAGATACGTACTCTATTCGTAATAACTTGGTAATTTCACGACTTACTGGCAACGTAACTGCAACGTCACGGGACCGGAATTTCATTACCATCATATTACCAACTCACAACGTCGTCAGTACATCCTCCTAAGGTTATAAGATAACCAACAACGTTCCAGATACGTACTCTATTCGTAATAACTTGGTAATTTTATGACTTACTGGCAACGGAACTGCAACGTCACGGGCCCGTAATTTCATTACCATCTTATCAGACTGCATTTCTATGAAATATTTTATTTGTTTCAATTGTTTGTTTAGTATTCCATTCCACGTTCATTTTATTCAAGTAATTATAAGGTTTATTACCTTAAGGTTATAATTCTAGATGTTTATAAATGTTGCGTGGCTTTGTGGTTTTAATGGGCGCGTGCGCGTGAACCTTCGATTCGCTCTCAAACAGATGAGTTGCCATGGAAACCGACAGACCGCCCCACTGACTGCAACTGACAAAGCAGCAGATCTCCGTCTCTCGCTGTTGTTTTCACTGCTTTCAGGTGAGTTTAGTCTCTAAAATCACACAAATAATACACACAACTGTTCTTGACACTTCTCTTACTTGTAATTGACATGTTTCTGTTGAATATTTACGTTATAGAAATGGTTTAGTGTCTTCGAAAAAGTCCGTTAGCATCTCAACCGTTTTCAGAAGAGGTAATGTTATGCTAACTTCATAGCTTGAGCTTTTGATATGAAAGTTTAGGCTTTTAATCACATCTTATGGGTAGATGAGAGGTTTTGATAGTTTTGTAAAAAATAAGTTAGTTTGGAAGTGAGCTAATTTATTTAACATAAACGTACTCGATGACGTCACAACATGGAGTGAGAAAATTGTCTGAAACTAGCTCAATGGTTAACACAAATTGATCAAAATAGTTCTGTGATTTCAGCAGCAACAAAATAATCCTTCTACAACAGGGGGGAAGCTCCACGACTTCAACATTTCTGAAGAAAGCTGGTGCCAGAGAAGTGGGAAACAGGTGAAGTGAGGAAGCTCATTAAATAACTTCATATCCATTTTCTCACAATATTTTGTCACATAACTTACTGTATATCACCATGCATCTGTTATTTTCTTATTTTTTTTTAAATTCTCATATTTACATTTACTTATTTAATTTATTTTAAGAAAGTTTTGACATCCAAACTTAAATGACACTGTATGAGCAATATGAATAAGTGAATAAGTAAAACTAAAACCATAGATGAAACATTTATGATTATTATCAGTGTTAAAAACAGCTGTGCGGCTTCATATTTTTGTGTTTTTCAGGGTTATTTGTAGCCTGACTTCGTCATACTCATATTCTAGTCAGAATGTGAGTCTGAGACTGCTCCATAGAGATTTGATTATGGGGCGTGTCTCAACCGAACCAGGAAAAAAAAAAACCTCTGCACTCAATTGGATAGACCTACAACCAATCAGAGCAACGGAGTAAATGACGCATGTTCTTCATTCATATTTTCAACCAACAAAATGTCGCGGCTCTCTGTTCCTCTTTTAAAATGAATGCGCTGTGGATATCTTCTATAACAGACGCGATGGCGGAATCTACACATGATGTTTCATAAACAAAGTTCGGGAGAAGCACGTACAAATAATCAATCCAATATCAACTTGTCATCAAACAATACCATGTCTAACGTTACCCTATATCAGCATGAGGAAGCATATTCACTCTGTCAACTTACCTAACACTCCTTGACAGTTTTTCAGCATCCCTCCACCACCCCGAATCCTCACTCTTGTCTTGTTCTCTCACAACCAGGAACACGGGGGAGTATGGCTACCGAGCCCACAGCCCTCGGACAGCACGTCATATACGCATTTAATCTGACTTATTTGTGTGAACTCGTGAAATCTTATATGCATTTATTCTATCTGACTTATTTGTAAATGTGAACTCGTGAAATCTCAATTCTCCAGCTGCACTCGTCTTTGTTGTAAACTAATTCAAATCAAGCACTCTTTGGTGACGTAGGTGATTACGTTACCGTTGCTCATCTGTCCATCATCGTATAAAGCCCGCCCTGACAATTTGATTGGTCCGAACAATTTTTGTTCGGGCATAATAGCTCCTCAACGGAGCGAGTCCAGACCGAACTTCCCGACCAAAAAATATTGTGGGCGGGGTTCGGGCTGGCACCCAGGCTAGGTTATTTGATGAATGAAAGAAAAAAAGCATTTATTTGAAACAGAAATCTTTACTCTCTCTTCTGGTCAATTTAATGCATCCTTGTTGAATAAAATATGATTTTTTTTTATTTATTTTTTTTACTCTATTGAACCCAAACATTTGAACAGTAGTGTAAACTACTGTTTATATATGATGGGTCTATTTAAAAATGAATCCTGGAGAGAGAAAAAAGAAAATGGATTAAACTTACATTGGTTTACACAAAAAAAAATTAATCAGCACAACTGTTTTCAACATTGATAATACTCAGAAATGTTTAGGACGTTTACATTGTAAGAATATATAGTATTCAAATATTAAAATGCTGACTCGTTAGGCCATGTCTTCTCATTAATATCAGATGATTTCCTATTAATAGAATGTAAGGGATTAACTCTAGAATAACCTTCCTGATAATGTTTGGGGCCCAGAAACACTATCCTAATTTAACCCTCTGATGGTCTTCGTTTAGCAGTCACACTGGGGGCCTTCCCGGTCATAAATGACCGGACACCTAAAAATGAAACTTCCTCCATCCCAGTAAAAACCAATGCAATTTATTTTTGTTCTATAATATTTATTCTTTTTAATTTAGAATTTTGAGACAATTTGATTGAACTTATTAATATTTATGCAATATTTATAGTCCATTTTTTGACATTGAAAATAATGTTTTTTTTTTTTTTTTTGACAAAAAAAAAAAAAAAAATTCTATGCAGTATTTTCGGGTAAAATAGAGACTAGGCTTTCAGAAAAAAAATAAAATAAAAAAAAATTCATCAATTTATTAATCATAAAATTAAATAAAACATGATATTGCATGGGTTTACCACTAGATGCCTGTATAGCTCTAAATGGAGATGTTTGTGAATTCTAGTTGTTTTTGGACCAAATTACTTACTTTTAAGATGTGGATTGAATGTATTTTTTTAGAAATTCTCAAATAATACTTTTTGCCAAGGTTTATAACATTTTATTAATTATTATTTTAATAATTTTAATAATTATTATATTAATTATATATACATATATTAATTATAATTATTAGTTATGTTATGTTTTTCACTCTTGATGTTTTAGAGCTTCACCCCTTCATTGCTGAGCATTTTTTTTCTGCATCGTGGCTGATTTGTAGAGAATTTTTGTGTTTTTGTCAATTTCCCATTCATTTCCTATGGGGGTAATTTTGACCGAAGACCAAAATCATAACTAATTTTTTTTCGACCACTTAGCATGCTCGGATCATGAACTCAATTTTTTTTGTGTGTTCACATACCTAATGCCAGAAAAGTCACCAAGTTTCGTAACATTCTGATGAAGCTGTGATTTTTAAAAATTCAAAACAGATTTTTGTAATCTGAATTTATTGGTGTGTATGTGTATAAACGTGTGTTTGTATGTGTGTGTGTGTGGGTGGGTGTGAATTTTTTGCACTCTTGATGTTGTAGAGTGTCACCCCTTTACTGCGGTGTACTTTTTTTTAGAATCGTGTCCGATTTGTAGATTGTACAGACAAAAATTCTGAGAATTTTTGTGTTTTTGTCAATTTCCCATTCATTTCCTATGGGTCGGTCATTTTTGACCGAAGACCACGAGTGTGACTATTTTTTTTACGACCACTTAGCATGCTCGGATCATGACCTCAATTTTTTTTTGTATTCACATACCTAATGCCAGAAAAGTCACCAAGTTTCATAACCTTCCGATGAAGCTGTGATTTTTTAAATTTCAAAACAGAAAATTATTCGGTCAGAAATGACCGAGGACCATCAGAGGGTTAAATCTAGATTAAAGACACATCTCTTTAGCCAAGCATTCAATTAACACATCTCATAATCTTGCACTATGTGATGAAATAGTAAAAAGTGCACATGACCATCTTTTGCCTGAAATAATATGAACAGCAGCAATGCTAATCTTTCTCCTGTTGTCTCCTTGTTTCGATCTCAGGATGCTCAGCATATTTTACTAGAGATTACAGCAGCTCCAGTTCGGATCCAGGCTCCAGCCTCACTTGGGAAGACTTCTAATGACATCAACACTCACGAAGACAATGTGTTTAAACAATTTTCAGATGTTAAATGATATTTTAAAGTGTTTAAACTAATTTAAGTTTTCATGTCAGGTGGTACAACAAAAATATTATGTATTGTAGTTGTACCACCAACCTACCCATACTTGAAATTAGCAGTTTTTATCAGTATTTTATCAGGGCTCTACAAACTTTTTCACTCTGCCAAAGAGATCAGTTAGGCTCCTCTGGATGATGCATTATCATGTTTACTGTTATTACCTTGTAAATTCATAATAACATTTGAGAATATACAAATTGCTGGACAAAAGTTTCTCAATTATCTCAACAGCTTTAAAACTACTGATATTTATAAAAAACAATTATATGAAAGGCTTCAAACCTAAAATGATGGCATAGTTTTTATTTTTTTATTATTAAGACACCATTTTAAATTGTTTTCTTAGTCTGTTCATTTGTTTGGACAGTTGCACCATCACCTGACAATTTGGGGGTTTAATGCTGCTTTCAGGAATAATAAATAGGCCTATAGTTTCCTAGTTAAAAAATGGACATTGTAATCATGACTTAAGAAGAACAAAAACAAAATAATATGTAATATTAAATGTAAAAAAAAATTTTTTCAAACTATAGGTTTTATAGAATATAGTGATACATGTCATGAAGTTATCAAATTATTTTAAAAGGAAATAATGCACTTGCCACAACATAACTTTGTGAAAATGTTTAGAAAAATATATGAGCGATTTTTAAACAAAACTGTCTTCTTAAACAGATTCTATCTTTCAGTGCTAATTGCTTTGTGTATTTAAATGTTAAATGGGAAAACACTCAACTGTTCTTTTTTCTTGCATTTTTCTTTTCTTATTCTTGCTTTGTTATTAGGGCCACCGAAATGAAGATGTGTAGGAGTAGTTAGATGTTCAAGCTTTTGGGGAAAACCTTGTTCATTTAAATGTATAACCTGTTTGCATACTGTTTTTGCTGTTTGTGCTTTGTTCTATAGTAAATTAACTGAATTAACCAAATTTTGAGTCTGTATCGTTCATATGTTGTTGAAAAAGTCTCTAAAATAGTTTTGGGCCAATGAGGACAAGTTAAATTAGACCACTGCATGTCCGCCCATATTATTAAAAATTAAAATGACCAACTAGTTACCAACACACGACTGTCGATCCACAACGTTGCAATGACGTCGCCGTTACTTACTGACAACGTTACAAAGTTACGTCGTGACAACGAATCCAGGAATTTCACTTTTCCGGTTGCCACGACGTAACTAGTTACGTCGCCACGACGAAAGTTTGGTCACCAGATTACGTTGCAGTTACGTAACAGTCACGTATTTGTGTTAGCTGGGAGGGCCCTATTTTAACGATCTGAAACGCAAGTGTCAAGCGCAAAGCGCAAGTAACTTTGTGGGCGGGTCTCGGCGCTGTTGCTATTTTCCCGGCGGGATAAATGACTCTTGCGCCAGGCGAAAATCTAAAATGTGTTGGTCTGAAGTAGCTTCATTATTCATAGGTGTGGTTTGGCCGTAACGTGAAATAAACCAATCAGGGGTGCGTTTCCCGAAAGCATCGTTGGCCAACTATGGTCGCAAGTTCATCGCAATGTCCATTGAACTCTATTGGTAACGACGGAACTTGCGACCATAGTTGGCCAACGATGCTTTCGGGAAACGCACCCCAGAGCGTCATCTCACATTCCCTTTAAGAACATGCGCGCTTGTTCTAAAGCGGATTCCTATCATAACGGCGGATTTGCCAGACGCGTGCCAGGAGCGGTTCACAGCCAAGGAGAGCAACGCTCTCGTCACGGTCGTAAAAGAGATAAGTTACATTGAAATGGAGAAAGCCATCCAAATTAACTTCGGTTAAACTGGCGTCTATCTATCTATCTATCTATCTATCTATCTATCTATCTATCTATCTATCTATCTATCTATCTATCTATCTATCTATCTATCTATCTATCTATCTATCGTAATAATGTATGATTTGCAAAAATGATAACTGCTGCGTCTGTGTGTAGATGAGAGAATTAAAGTGTATGCACGTTGAGAACACGCTACATTGATTATGGCCAAGCATGCGCCCTTAAAATAGCATATGAATAACATGCGCAACACGCCACTGACTTTAAACTATTTTTTCCTGGTTATAGTGGCGCAATTGTTTTCTAAACCTGCAAAATAGCATGAAGGAACATTTGCGCCGGAACACGCCCCCTTTTTTGCGCTGAACCGCCCAGGGAGCGCAAGTTCATTCCCTAGTTTAGCGACGTGCTTCTGTGGAGGGAAAAGCGCGCTTTGCGCGGGTGCAAAATAGGAATGACACATGCGTCGGTGTACAAAGTCAATTGCGCTGGGTGCAAGATAGGGCCCGTAGAGTTACACTCACAGGACACTGTGCACTTAACAAAAGTTCATTATTTGCTCGTGCTTTAAAGCTTTGCCGGGTAAACATTTCTTTGGCATTCTGTTCTGACATGATGCACTTTTTCTAAGCGCGAACTGAAGTGCGCGCGCACTGTCAAACAGCGCCAAACTGGATTTTTGTTGGGTCAGACCCATCTGATATCGAAGGGGGGCTGATAACGCGAGATCAACATGGAGCTAAATGAAAAAAAAAAAAAAAAATAGCACCAAACAAGCCACTTTGAAATGTTGCTGTTTTAATGAATATAAAAGTTGGGTGACCCTCCCCCTAGACTAAAAAAAGTTGGATGACCCTCCCCTCAACAAAGAATAAAAAGACATGACCCTCCCCTATTTTCCTCCGGTGGCCCCTTCCATAAATACCGAACGGTCCCTTAGGAGTCCTCTCGACTTCTTTTATGCTGTCCCAGGCTTAGGTGCTACTTTTAGGGCTAAAATGCTTTGTGAATTACTCTTAGTCAAAAAAATTAGGAGTCCTAAAGTTACGAGTGACACGCCCATTATTTTTAGGAGTTGCTCCTAAATTCGCCAGTTAGGAGCTACTTTTAAGGCCCCTACACAACGCGTTTTTTGTGTTCACACCCAAGCGATTTTCGCTGACGATGAGCCGAGTGAACATGCAAATTCATTCCCTGACATTAGATGGCGCTTAATGTAAAACAGAAACCACTCCAGTTCACAACAGTTCTCTTTTATCAAGATTTTTGTAGTCGCTGTCGCATTTGTCATATAGTTCTTTATGTTCCGACACCAACGAGCAGCTCTACAATCATCTTGCCTTGCATCTTCCTCGTCTTATTTCTTCCCGGCAGTGTAGACGCTACTTGGTGTATATCTTCTTCGCCGTTACGCATGTGTGCACGGCAAGACCGTTTTGTGTTTGAGCGCCCCCAAGTTGTGTTTTACTGTAACTTCAGAAGCTCCAGACACGTGAACAAAAGCGCCAATCTCATTGGTCGGATAGTTTTTGACGCGGCGCGTCAAACCAAAAAAACGAACCCGAGGCGTTTTTTTAAAAATGACGCTTTTACGCGTGCCGTTTTTCGCGCCGGTGTGCACACTCACATTGGCGCCCTTTGTTTAGTCATGAGGCGTTAAACGTCGGCGAATATCGCGCGCGAAATTCGTCCCGGTGTGAACAGGCCTTAAAATTCTTTGTGAATACGGCCCCTGATGTCTATTGCAACAACATTGAAATAAATAAAAAATCCTGTGTTCTACAGATCTGAAAGATGTTCAAATTAACTTTCAAAAACTTTTTTTTTTTTGCCTACTCTTTTATGAGTAGGAATTCAGGCATACTTTTGTCACTGTTTTTCGCCTACTATATAGTAGGGAAGTATGCGATTTAGGCTGCAGCCAAAGTCAACAAATAATGACAGGACAAATAGGTACAGTACAAAACCAAAACAGAATATACATGTTACAATTATACTCTATGACATCTGAATTATGGTTTCCTGTGATTTTATCAATTCCGTTTTTTTTTTTTTTTTTTTTTTTACAATTCAGTAATATTTTACTGTGTTATTTAACGGTTTTCTTTTCTAATTTTGCTGTTGTAGAACATGGACAGTACCAGCCAAAAGTTTGAACCAACCTCACATTCACTTGAATGAGAAAGCGTGTTCAACTTTTGTCTAGTATATTATGTCATGGGCACACATGGTGGTTATGTTTATGATTATTTATGTTTATGATTAATTATGTTTATGGAAATAATACAAATATAAAATATAATATAAAATAAAATAACAAGAACAACTGTCTAATGATCATAGCACCATGATTTATCAATCAATCAATCAATCAGCTTTTATTTATATAGCACAATTAAAGCAACAGTAGTTGGCCATTGTGCTGTACAACAGGTTAAATATCTAAAAAACCAAGAAGAAGAAAAGATAAGAGAGAAAAAAAACGCAAAACGAATGATAAAAAGAGTTTTCATTGGAAACACCAATTTGAAAATTCAACATTAAAATCAAGGACAGTTGTAAGCCTGTGAAAAGAGGTAGGTTTTTAACTTAGATTTAAAAACAGACTCTGTGGATACTAGTCTTAGGTACAGTACAAAACCAAAACAGAATATACATGTTACAATTATACTCTATGACATCTGAATTATGGTTTCCTGTGATTTTATCAATTCCGTTTTTTTTTTTTTTTTTTTTTTACAATTCAGTAATATTTTACTGTGTTATTTAACGGTTTTCTTTTCTAATTTTGCTGTTGTAGAACATGGACAGTACCAGCCAAAAGTTTGAACCAACCTCACATTCACTTGAATGAGAAAGCGTGTTCAACTTTTGTCTAGTATATTATGTCATGGGCACACATGGTGGTTATGTTTATGATTATTTATGTTTATGATTAATTATGTTTATGGAAATAATACAAATATAAAATATAATATAAAATAAAATAACAAGAACAACTGTCTAATGATCATAGCACCATGATTTATCAATCAATCAATCAATCAGCTTTTATTTATATAGCACAATTAAAGCAACAGTAGTTGGCCATTGTGCTGTACAACAGGTTAAATATCTAAAAAACCAAGAAGAAGAAAAGATAAGAGAGAAAAAAAACGCAAAACGAATGATAAAAAGAGTTTTCATTGGAAACACCAATTTGAAAATTCAACATTAAAATCAAGGACAGTTGTAAGCCTGTGAAAAGAGGTAGGTTTTTAACTTAGATTTAAAAACAGACTCTGTGGATACTAGTCTTAGGGATAGAGGAAGACTATTCCACAATTTTGGACCAACAACAGAAAATGCACGGTCACCTCTCATCTTAAGTTTAGATCTCGGAACCATCAGCAATCTTTTTTGAGATGACCTCAATGATCTAGCAGAGTTATTTCATTTCAAAAGATCAGAAAGAGCTAATCAGTTCGTGGCTTTAAAAACAAATAGCAGAATTTTTTTAAATCAATTCTGTAACAAACTGGCAGCCAGTGCAACGAACGCAGTATTGAGGAAATATGATCAAACTTCCTTGTGCCAGTCAAAAGTCTGGCTGCTGCATTCTGAACCATCTGGAGACGACTAATATTGTATTGACTCATTCCACTATAAAGAGAATTATAATAGTCAAGTCTAGATGAAATGAACGAATGGATCACTCTCTCAAACTCTGCAAATGTTAAAAAGCTCTTAGCCTTAGATAATAATCTTAATTGGAAAAAAACTAGGTTTAACTACAGCATTTATTTGTTTTTCAAATTTAAGAGTAGAATCAAAAATAACACCCAAGTTTTTCACAGAGTGTTTTACATAGGGGACAAAATCTCCCAAATCGCCATCAGGAGTAACATAAACACCTGAGGTCCCAAAAACAATAACTTCAGTTTTGCTCTCGTTTAAATGCAAAAAAATTAAGGAAAACCAGGACTTAATATCAGACAAGCATGCTGACAATGAGCTTAGGCCCTTTTCGTCATTTTTCTTTAGGGGCAAATAAATTTGGGTGTCATCAGCGTAAAAATGGAATGACACCCCATGTTTAGAAAAGATAGTCCCCAAAGGGAGCATATACAACGAGAACAGAGCAGGGAACAGATTGGAGCCCTGAGGGACTCCATAATCCAAAATAGAAATAGAAGAAGAAAAGCCGTCTAGACAAACAGAAAACGTTCTTAATTCAGATAGGACTTAAACCAATCTAGAGTGCAACCTTCAATACCCACACATTGTTCAAGTCGTGAGATAAGAATTTTGTGGTCCACAGTATCAAAGGCAGCACTTAAATCTAAGAGTAAAAGTATCACAGAATCCCCTGAGTCAACAGACAATAAAATTGAATTTGAATTTATTTATTAAAGGATAGCCTCATGAGATGCAACATCTCATTTTCAAGAGGGTCCTATAAACACAAATACAGAATACAAAAGACAAATCATAAGCAAAAACAATAAATAACAACATTACAGATACACCTACAAATTCATTCATACACAACTCATTCATACACAAATTCTCTCACCAACTCACACCGACCATCACACTAACCTGTTTTTTTTATTCAAAGTTAAATAAATAAATGAGAAACTATGACATTTTAACAAATAAACAAAGGATTGAAGTTAACTTAAAAGTTAAAAGCATAAACAAGTTGTTTTAAGATATAGAGCTAGGGATGATCTGAAAAAGCGAAAAGAAGTTATAGATATCAAGGAAAGAGGAAGTTATTCCAGTATCATTAAAAACTTTTAATAAAGATGACTCAGTACTGTGATATTTTCACAGACTGGAATTCTTCAAAAACAATATTTAACTCCAAATGACTCTGCAGTTGTTCCAAAACAACTTTCTCAAAGATTTTGGAAATAAAAGATAAATTTGAAATCGGTCTATAATTGGAAAGTATGGCTAGGTCAAGATTGGGTTTTGTAAGAAGGGGTTTAACAGTTGCATGTTACTAATTACTAATGGAATTGAACAACATAAGATGTTCATCAACATTAAGCAAATTTGAAAGGGAATCAAGACCATACATTTGGCAAGCCTCATTGAAAAGAACAGACAAATCATCACTAGAAGAAGGACTAAAGGTATGAATCTGCTGCGAAGCCCTCAATGTTTTTGAAACTTCATTTGGAAAGGAGAAAGTAAATGCAAATCAAGGATTTCGAGTTCACAGATCAAAATACCGTGCAACAACACAAGGTCTAATGTGTGGCCCTGTTTATGAGTTGGACCATTTACCACTTGAGTGAAATCGAAAGAATCAATCAGATTAGTAAAATCCTTGGCCAAGGAATTTGACTCACAACAAATGTGGATATTAAAATCCCCCGCAATCAAAAGACGATCATAATGAAGAACAATATGTCTCCTAAAAAGTTGGCAAACTCACTTAAAAAATCCTTATTTGGTTTTGGAGGGCGATAAACCACAGCGATGGCTAACTGATCCATATTTAGCTGAAACAGGAGAACTTCAAAACTAGAAAACATTTTTGTCTGTAAAGATCGGCAACAAAAACTACTTTTAAAAACAGACGCAAGCCCACCACCTCTGCCAAAAAGTCTGGGACAGTTCAAAAAGGAACAGTCTGAGGGCACAAGTTCAGAAAAAGGGCTTGTATCCCCATCCATACTCATCTAAGTCTCAGTCACTAGTAAAAAATCCAGTTTATTTAAGTTGAAGAAATCTCGCAAAATAAATGTCTTATTTACAAGAGATCTTGCGTTTACCAGAGCCATCCTGACACTTACTGGATCGCAGTCCGGCTGTGCTGCACGGCACAACGGGTGAATATTGCAGAGATTTACACCTCTGTGACGCAAACGGGGTGTCCGACAGCATGAAGATTAAAAATGTATCCTGGGTCACAGGTAAAATCCATTGATTAGCCACCTCAAGTGATCGCCGCATAACAAAGCGACCAGATCCAGGCCCGAGCTGAAGGCGATCCATGCCATGACGCGATTTCAGCTGACGCACTAAACTTAACTTAAATTTAGCCGCAGTGCCCCCTCGCTTTCCTCTTCTCCTGTGGTGTTTCTTACCATGAAAACCCCATGGCAACCGGCTTTCATAGGCCGGGACAGTTTTCAAAAATGGAGGGGAGTAGTTTGAGTGAAAGAATTTTAAATCAGCGTTCGATGAAACCTAAACAGAGTCCCTTATATTCAAAAGCATTTGACGGTCATAAACAATCAAAGTAAAAACATTCTGAGTTAAAAAGGAAATAAAAAAGCAAATAAACAGGCCAAGGAACAGACGGCCAGCCAAGCACACCGGCAACATCTTGTAATTCTATCATGAATATTTAAAGTGTCATCAAGGAAAGACTTAACACCTGCAGTGACTAACTTCAGGTAAAGCTGCAATACTGCATTGCATGAAGCAAACTGACCTATACTTGCGCAAACTGTTGGACAAAATTAATATCCTACTGGCCAAGCAAATTGATTCATCAGTCGGTATTAATGCCTTCCTGCCCACTCAAACCAACTCAGGACTGAGTATTATGTCTATGGGGGAGAGTCAGTACATGGCTTGCCCTGCTGTTTATCAGGCTTGCTAATGCTAATACTACCAGCAGCTTTGTTAACCCTTTTTCACCAAGGCAGTGCTGGTGCTGGTTCGGAGCCCGAGCCTAGCTTCAAATCGGTTCTTTGTTTTTCGACACCCAAAGCACCAGCTCTGAACCAGGAAAAGTGGTTCTTAAGTAGAACCAAAACATTGCTGGTCTAGAAGGGAGAACCGCTTGTGTCAGGGGCTGATGGCGGGGTTACCAGCAAGACGAACAGAAACTTGTGACCGCCATTTTTAAAATAGCAGCTAATCGAGCTAATAGCAGCTTGATTGTAATCTCCGTCTATGCAAGTTATGGCGAGCTGCACAAACGTGTTGGATTCACTGTGTTTCGATGCCGATGTAAGTTTGCAAAGCCATAAGCATCAATAGTAACACAATGACCGCCATGGTCGGCTTGATGGAAAGCTTGTTGGAGATGCATCGGGGCGGCGCGGACCGATTGGAGCTGCGGGAGTGTTTGGAGAGCATACGACTCCTTGTGCTTTTGGATTGCTCTCGCAGTGCTTTGATGTCATGCGCTGATCGGTCTGCGAGAAGCCGATGCATCTCGAACAAGCCTGGTGTGTTTGGCGCTGCCGCGGTAGCGTTGCTGGGCAACATAAGATGTATACAGTGACGTAAGATCTGGCTCTGTGGAGGCTTTCTGGCCTGTGGAAAGGCAAACCATTCTTAGAAGGCTCGTCAGTCGAACCAACTCTGAACTGGCAATAGCTCTGTTTCTGAACTAGCACCTGGTTGTTGCTGGTGGAAAAGGGGTATATGTGAGAGGAACAAGCTGAGGCTACAGTTAGCCAGTCCTCTGATACTTGTACTTGTACTATAACATCACAAATACGGAGGGGCAGAGAATCTGGCTGAACTGAATTTTCAAATTCAAGCTGACAGATTACACTTTGGATATGGTGCTATGATTTTAGGCAGTTTTTAGTTTGAATAAGCATAAGTAATCACAAATGTAACCACTAGAATGTGCCCATTACATATGTTTAACAATTTCCTGCAGCAACATAATGAGTAACCAAACAAGTAATAAAAACTCAGTGAGTGTTTTAGCGCAATTTTCTCACCTCATGGAATCACAACACTAAGAGATAGTAAATCGTTTCCTGGATTTTTTTTGTGCGTTCCCGAGATTAGACCTTCCTTAACATAATGCCAAAAACCCGAAGTCTCTAGGTGGTCTGGTTGAGGAGTAGATAGAAGTGCAAGATTGGTGCGCACAGACGCACAGAACAGAAATCATGAGTTAACAATCGCAATTTGTCTGGTGGAAAATTGCGCTAAAAAGCTTTTTAAAGCCCTGAAAGTTAAAGCTGCAGTCCGTAGCTTTTTTGGGTTAAAAATTATCCAAAATAAATTTTTGAGCAAGTACATAACCAGCCAGTGTTCAACACGATCTGCTTGCCTTAGCTCGATTCAAAATGGTAAGCTTGTAATAATGTTTTTAATTCCAGTGGTACTGGTGGATTTCCGCGGGAAATTTGAGCATGTCTTTGCGTCATTACGTCACATCTGTACACATAAAGAAGGTGTCTCGGCTAGTAGGCTATATTGCGTGTGAGGATGTTGGAGGTGGAGATTTATAGCCTTTTCTCGCAGCACTTGATATAATTAAACTTATCAATTCGAGGCGGATCCAGAAAGGTTCAAATGACTTTTGATCACCAGGAGATTCACCCGCTGTAAAACACGAAAGACTTCGGAGAAAAAAAGAGACTGCAACCGGCCCGTGCGAAAACAAGGATAAATATCGGAAGGGCATTAAATGTAGTCACGCAATGCTGATGTTGTTAACATTAACAATTTGAGAACAAAGTATAATTTGCACGGTTTGACGTGATATGATGAGCGATCGTTAGATTTAATCGGCGCGATTTACTGCAATGCTTTTTCCCCTTAGTTGGGCAGAACAAAAGTGGATGATACTTACTTGTTCAGACGACATTTTCCAGTGAAAATTCTTATGTTGGTCATACTTCCTAAAAGTAGAATCTGTGATTGCGAATGACAGTATCCACACCGGCTCGGTGACTGACAGCCACATTCTCCTCAAAACATTGGATTCATCCGTGCTGTGCCATGCCGAGGCACAACGCACGTAAAGTTGATAATTCCGCGAATAACTGCAATCGCAGATTTCGAACAGAGATGGCGACAAAGAGGAAAAACTGCAGACTGCAGCTTTAAGTATAGTTTATATATCTCTAACAAATCATCCAGTTAATTTAATTTAAAAGATTCAGTACTATATATGGCAGTGTAGGTAAGGTATTTTCACCATTTGTTTTAGGAAGTGTCAGACTGTGCTCTCTTTTCTGTCATGTGTGACAGCAGTGAGACAGACACAGCCTCTGAGTCAGGTAGTCAGGATTTCACCAGCAGTCAGGGAGAGCAAGATGCTCAGGGAGAGGAATTCAACGTGTTCAGCAGCTTAGCTCAGCCCCACAGTGAACATGGTAGTGCTTTGAGCTGTCCGAAGATCCCAACCCAGATTAAGTGGTGGAACTAGAAAGGAACACCAGAAAACAGAGCATAGAACCACTTTGGCATGATGCGTGCAAGCTGCGCATAACAGCAAGCACAGCCAGCAAGATGCCTCAGTGTGAGACAACTGACCTGGCTAAGTTTCTCACTGAACACCTCTATCCAAAGTTCCAGGGGAGTGTGGCCACAAGGTATAGGAAGGAAAGCGAGGGACTTGCTAAGGAGTAGATTAGGGAGAGGGGTTGAATAGCGATGGACAAAGGGTTAGTAGTGTGTGCAGGAGACCCACGGCTAGCAGCAAACTCTGATGGTATCATTGATGACAAGCTGCTTGAAGTAAAATGCCCTATCACACTCAGTGCTTGCACATCCCTTAATAGCCCCTTTCACACAGAGATTCCAGAAGAAATACATGGATAATGTGTCCCGGGATTTGGTTTTGGTTCATTCACACTGCCTGTGATTTTCCGGAATCTGTGAATGCGTTTCACACACATCCCGTAGAGATCCGGTAAAGACACGTGATGTCAGGATATGATAAGTCCTGTCAGATGTCAATGCTGCTGATAACTCCTCTTTGTCATTTCTACACGAAGACGAGTCCATACTTCCCAGTAGCACCACTGGGTTTGCCGAGTGGCTCGTTCCCCATATGTCGTTCCACTTATGCATCAATCCCGGAACGTGTTTGCGTTCACACAGAAGGCACTCTAGCAATTTTACTTCAATTTTCTGGGATCAACGTGCTGTGTAAATGGCCTATAGATGCACTCACTGCCACAAACCAAGACATCAGATTGGAGGGCGGGCCGTACATTGTGAACTCAAATGGCGTAGGCCCCGTCTGTAGCTCGCAATCTGTGGGTACGGACTCTGCATTTCCTGTCTGAAGACAAAGGCAGGGGCGCAGCCAACCCCCAAAAATAGGTGGAAGAATAATTCAACCGGAACAGAGCCCACCCCAAAGAATGGCAAAGAAAAGTATACTCACCAGTCATGTATCCTGTAATTCCTAAAACATAGGAAGAAAAAAGCGTTAGCAAATAAGCATGATAAAACATGGAACGGCCTCATAGGCCGATGGCTTAATTAGTAAAGAGGGCCACTTCATTATTGTGAGAAACAGTGAACCTGTAAGGTACTATGTGAAGATGTGCATTTACTGCATGCATTTCTGCATTTTTATATTTTCTGGTGCTGTATTTACATAAACACATTTATGCATTTGCTGACGCTTTTATACAGAGCGACTTACATTACATTCAAGATAACATAACATTCTTATTAGTTCTTGCTTTCCCTGGAGAATGAACACATGACCTAGCATTATAAGCTCCACTGTTGAGCTACGAGAAGGACGTGTTGAAGGGAAGCAAGAGCTGGGGAATAGTGGAACATTAACCGAGATGAGGGCTAACATAGCTACATATAGACAATCCATGAAATCTGCAAGCCGTGACAGCCCACACAGAGACAAGGCCGCAAACAGCCACACGTCCTTAGTAGACCACAGAGACAAGGCTGGCGATTAGCCACAACGGCCTCTAATGCCACATAGAAGACAAAGTAAGACTGGACAAGGCCGCAAGGTCACATGAAAGCAAGGCCACAATGGACCACAAGACCACCATGGCCATTTTATTTTATTTTATTTTATTTATTTATTTTATGTACAGACAAGGCAACTATATGCCACAAGGCTGTTCGGCCACACAGAGGGAGGGAGACAGTGGGATGTGACATCCCATGAAGTTGGAGAGTGAGTCGGTAACCTTTTCCCAAAATGTTTTAATTGGAGTGCAATGCCATAAGGCGTGAAGATAAGTGTCAGGAGTGTTTTGTGTGCAATGTGAACATGTCTCTGAGGTGAAGCCCATTTTAAATAATTTCTGCCCAGTTAGATGAGTTCTGTGAAGTACTTTATACTGTATGAGTTGTAAGTTAGCATTTTTAGTCATGGAGTATATGTTTTTGCAAATTTGAGTCCAAAAATCAGCATTGGGAGTAATGGATAAGTCTGATTCCCATTTGGTGGTTGGTAAAGCTAATGCGTTGTCTGATTTTGATATCATTTTGTATATTTTGGAGAGTAATTTTTTGGAGGAAGATATATTAATAAACTCAGAAATTTGAGGGGAAAGGTCTAGATTGATTGGTTGGTTAAGTAATTTTGATTTAATTGACGATTTGATTTGTAAATATTCCAAGAAGCAATTACTCCCAATGCTGTATGTCTGGGCTATATGGGAAAATGGTGCCAGGTTGTTATTATTAATATTATGCTGTAGTTGTTTGATTCCCTTATCTGCCCATGTGCGAAAGTTTAGTGGCTTCTTGTTAGCTAAAAAATCTGGGTTATTCCAAATTGGGGTGTATTTACATGGTATGAGTGGGGAATTTGTGATCTGATGGAACTTCCACCAGGCTGTCAGAGTTGCTCCTATTGTTGGCATTTTAAAACAGTGATGTTTTTTGATTGTTTGACTGTGAAAAGGTAATTCTGAGATGCTAACCCAGCTAGCAGGGAACGTTCTCAGAACTTTCGCTAACATTCCCTACAAGTTTGGTTAATGTTCTAAAGAAAACATTTGAATGTAATGTTTACCGAACATTTTAAGGATGTTTTCTCATTTTAAAAAATGTTCCTATAACGTTATATGAAAACTAAGATATAACATTTTAACTGCAACATTCAAAAGATGTTTTGGGAATGTTTCTGAAATAACAAGTTGTACTATGATCTCAAAATATCATTGTCCCTATGTTTCATTATAACGAAAGAAGAACATTCTCTCTGTCACGTTAGGAAAACGTTTTGAGGATATCATTGAGAGATGAGATGTTTGTTGTTCTTTATAAAACGTTCTTTTAATGTGACAAGTTAACAAAATTATAACATTTTATTTGCAACATTTTGAGAATATTTTTGGAATGTTGCTAAAGTTAAAGTTTGTACAATGATCTCAAAATAACGTTGTCTTAATGTTTTGTCATAACAAAAGAAGAACGTTCTCTCTGTCACGTTAGGAAAATGTTTTGAGGATATCATTGAGAGATGAAGTGTTGAATGTTCTTTATAAAACGTTCTTCTAATGTGATGAGTTAACACAATTAGAACATTTTACCTGCAACATTTTGAGAATATTTTGGGAATGTTGTTAAAGTTAAAGTTTGGACAATGATCTCAATATAACATTGTCCCAATGTTTCATGATAACAAAAGAAGAACATTCTACTTGCAACATTTTGAGGATATTTTGGGAATGTTATTAAAGTTAAAGTTTGTACAATGATCTCAATATAACATTGTCCCAATGTTTCATAAAACCAAAAGAAGAACATTCTCTCTGTCACATTAGGAAAATGTTTTGAGGATATCATTGAGAGATGAGATGTTTATTGTTCTTTATAAAACGTTCTTTTAATGTGACGAGTTAACAAAATTATAACATTTTATTTGCAATATTTTGAGAATATTTTGGGAATGTTGTTTAAGTTAAAGTTTGTACAATGATCTCAAAATAACATTGTCTTAATGTTTTGTCATAACAAAAGAAGAACATTCTCTCTGTCACGTTAGGAAAATGTTTTGAGGATATCATTGAGAGATGAGATGTTGAATGTTCTTTATAAAACGTTCTTCTAATGTGATGAGTTAACACAATTAGAACATTTTACCTGCAACATTTTGAGAATATTTTGGGAATGTTGTTAAAGTTAAAGTTTGTACAATGATCTCAATATAACATTGTCCCAATGTTTCATGATAACAAAAGAAGAACATTCTACTTGCAACATTTTGAGCATATTTTGGGAATGTTGTTAAAGTTAAAGTTTGTACAATGATCTCAATATAACATTGTCCCAATGTTTCATAAAAACAAAAGAGGAACAGTCTCTCTGTCACATTAGGAAAATGTTTTGAGGATATCATTGAGAGATGAGATGTTGAATGTTCTTTATAAAACGTTCTTCTAATGTGATGAGTTAACACAATTAGAACATTTTACTTGCAACATTTTGAGCATATTTTGGGAATGTTGTTAAAGTTAAAGTTTGGACAATGATCTTAAAATAACATTGTCCCAATGTTTCATGATAACAAAAGAAGAACATTCTACTTGCAACATTTTGAGGATATTTTGGGAATGTTGTTTAAGTTAAAGTTTGTACAATGATCTCAAAATAACGTTGTCTTAATGTTTTGTCATAACAAAAGAAGAACATTCTCTCTGTCACGTTAGGAAAATGTTTTGAGGATACCATTGAGAGATGAGATGTTTATTGTTCTTTATAAAACGTTCTTCTAATGTGATGAGTTAACACAATTAGAACATTTTACTTGCAACATTTTGAGCATATTTTGGGAATGTTGTTAAAGTTAAAGTTTGGACAATGATCTTAAAATAACATTGTCCCAATGTTTCATGATAACAAAAGAAGAACATTCTACTTGCAACATTTTGAGGATATTTTGGGAATGTTGTTTAAGTTAAAGTTTGTACAATGATCTCAAAATAACGTTGTCTTAATGTTTTGTCATAACAAAAGAAGAACATTCTCTCTGTCACGTTAGGAAAATGTTTTGAGGATACCATTGAGAGATGAGATGTTGAATGTTCTTTATAAAACGTTCTTCTAATGTGACGAGTTAACACAATTAGAACATTTTACTTGCAACATTTTGAGCATATTTTGGGAATGTTGCTAAAGTTAAAGTTTGTACAATGATCTCAAAATAACTTTGTCCCAATGTTTCATAAAAACAAAAGAAGAACATTCTCTCTGTCACATTTGTAGAATGTTTTGAGGATACCATTGAGAGATGAGATGTTTATTGTTCTTTATAAAATGTTCTTCTAATGTGACGAGTTAACACAATTAGAACATTTTACCTGCAACATTTTGAGGATATTTTGGGAATGTTGCTAAAGTTAAAGTTGTACAATGATCTCAATATAACATTGTCCCAATGTTTCATGATAACAAAAGAAGAACATTCTACTTGCAACATTTTGAGCATATTTTGGGAATGTTGTTAAAGTTAAAGTTTGTACAATGATCTCAAAATAACATTATCCCAATGTTTCATGATAAAAAAGAAGAACATTCTACTTGCAATATTTTGAGGATATTTTGGGAATGTTGTTAAAGTTAAAGTTTGTACAATGATCTCAATATAGCATTGTCCCAATGTTTTGTCATAACAAAAGAAGAACATTCTCTCTGTCACATTAGGAAAATGTTTTGAGGATATCATTGAGAGATGAGATGTTGAATGTTCTTTATAAAACGTTCTTGTAATGTTATGTGTTAGCACAATTAGAACATTTTACTTGCAACATTTTAAGGATGTTTTGAGGATGTTGTTGAGATAACAGATTATATAATGTTCTCAGTAAAACATTGGCACAATGTTCCATAATAACAGAGGAGGAACATTATCAAATCAACGTTCGTAAAATGTTTTGAGTATATCACTGAGACCTGAGATGATGAGTGTTTTTAAAAAAAATTCTTGTAATGTGACGTGTTAACAAAACTAGAACATTTTAAATGTAACATTTAGCAATCAAACTACACAATTATTGTTAAATTGAGCTTGCTGGTCAGACAGCAGGCCAACAGGGTTCACGATGGAACATATGGTGCATTTAAGTCCTCCTGGGAAGTTTGTATTCATGAGGTTTTACAATTTTGTTTAATGTTTTAAATTAATGAAGCCACTGTAAACTTTATCATCACATATTATACTGTTACATATTAATGCTATCATATTTTGTGCAGGCATTAGCTTACTTCATTGTCACTGCTGAATACCTAAGTATAGTGGTATCCCACAATGTTTCCCACTGACACACCCCTAACTCTTCAAGATCGGGGTTAAAGAAAATCCTGAGCTTCCTACTCATATTCTCATCATTGTGGTGGCGTTCAACTTGTAAATACGATCTTTATGACATGACTTGAATGCACCAATAGCTCTAGCTTAATTAGGGACAATCCATACAAACACTCTTGTTAAAATACATTACAGACTGTCACAGTGAGAAGTTATTTGTCCTGTATCAACGCTAAAGGCCTAACCACTGCAGTCAACACCTTGGAGTCTATCCATGCTGTTAAATAAAAGTCTGTAGACAAGGGTTAGGGTTAGAGTTAGGGTTAGGGTTAACCTTAACCCTTAATTTCTAACCCAGACCCGGTTTCACAGAGTTTAGATTAAGCCAGGATTAGGCCTTAGTGCATTTAATTAGCTTTTAAAAATGTGCCTTAGAAAAAAGAAAAAGAAACATTACTGGTGTGCATCTTGAGACAAAACAATGGCACTGACATTTAAGATATGTCAGTGCAAGTTGCTTTCAGGTAAAACAGCTCAAACGTGCATTTTAGTCTGGGACTACAGGCTTAAACCATGCCTGTGAAATCTGGGGTATATGTTGCAACTTGTATAGAATTATGCCAATGTTAGCAAAGTGTTGTGTTGGACAGAGGATTAACCCTAAACCAAAAGGTTGTGTAACTGTGCCACACAGGGTGAAAAGCAAGTTGACATTATTAGGCATAAGAGTGTTTCTAAAGGAAAGGTCAATATTTTGTTAAAGTGCAAAAGGATTATTATGGGTCACATGAATGTAACTCTAATGTTACCATGATACCAATCCATTAGTTTTTCATGTAGGTAGGTATACAGAATTGTATATGAATAGCCTACATATGCAATGTTTGCTCTGTTTAATATATAATATGTTTGCTCTTTTAAACTGCTGTTTGGCAGAGCAGTGGTAAATATATGTTGTTATACATGGTATATATTATTTGTGTAATTTATTATTATTATTTATATGTTATTGTAAGTTTATTTTTTTTATCATGCACTGCAATGAAGACACCATTTAACCAATTGATTAAATATAACAGCCAGCTTACAAATACAACTAAATAAATAGCCGTGCACATTTTTTTCATATTCTTTCTTTTAAAACATGTAATCTTTTCCTGTAATTGCAATGTTACCACATTATTGGCTGTCTCTTCGAGTTGTTTTGAGCATGATTGGCTATTCAGACTGTCATCCAGGAATCTGGCCAATAGCAGCTATGCGCGCCTTTTACTGGTCAAGTTTGAAGTTTGAATATTCGTCTGTTAGAGTGAGTGTGTGTGTGCGCGCTGCTGCTGCTCGGGAGGATCTTCAGTACTAGCCTCCTTCGGTTCTGTGGCTTTTACATTGTTTAAAACATGGATTATTTTGCATCGTACTGTTACATTTTTATTTTGAGCGAGTTGCGGGATGTAAATGGACAACGAATTTTAACAACGTAGCCTACGTGTAACGGACATATTGCAATCTGCGGAAGGTAAATAACTTTATTTTATATAAAAATACATTCTGCTATATCAAAATATAGTGTGTTAAATTGAGAAGCTAATTTTAAATGCGATTAGAGCAATATCGATATAATGTCAATGTTTCAGGCTGCATGTGTAACGTTAGGCTAAATATTGTCAGCTAAGTTAGTTTTTGATAAAAATAAATAAAAATAAACCTCAGCATAGTCTGAGCTTTACAATGAGTGAACTGAGAACATTGTGTCTTTATACAGAGAGGAACTCGAACCACACTATGAAAACTAGGCTTTTGAATGATCGCGGGATATCGGCCTAACGTTACCGTCAAAATGATGAGTCATCATCATAATATGTTTTTGAGCTGGTGAGTAAAATTTTGCAAGCTTTTTATGTCTCTTTTAGTAAGTAAATACAAATAGCTAATAATATTGCTGTGTGTGTGTGTTTCCCATTATCCAGGAATTTTGGGAATAAATTATCCAGCCACATGATCTTCAGTTGCGGTGAGTATTGTCATAGTAAAATACACGTGAAATAGAGGCAGAACATGTAAACTCTGCTCAAAGGCACACTGGTCCAAACCCTCCAGTCAAAATTGTACCTGTCTTCTTGATATGAGTTTTTACGGGCCAAGCTGACCCAAACATAAATGTCCTTTCAAAATGAAATTATTTTCAAACCTGTATGACTTCTGTGAAACACAAGAATGTTGGGAATAAAACAACATTGGAACCCATTTTATGGAAAAAAACAAAACAGCGAAGTCATTTCTCAAGATATCTTAATTAAGGTTGTACAAAATAAATTCATACAGTTTTAAAACAACATGGAGTACCGGTAAATAACGAGAGAACTCTATTTTTTGGATGAGCTGTTCTTTTTAGGACATGTTCCCAGGGTCCTTTGCTAAATTAACCATGTTTTTTTATTATAGTAAAGTGTAGAAACAATGTTTTTATGGTGGATTGATTACAATAATTTATTGCCATTTAGTTAGTGTAGCAAAACCATGGTTAATGTTAGTAAGAGTTCTCCAGATTTATATAGCCTAACACTTAAGAAAAACATAAAAAATGGTCCTATGTCACCCAGATCAATAGTCTGTTAACACACATTAACATTGTCCCAATGTTTCATGATAACAAAAGAAGAACATTCTACTTGCAACATTTTGAGGATATTTTGGGAATGTTGTTAAAGTTAAAGTTTGTACAATGATCTCAATATAACATTGTCCCAATGTTTCATGATAACAAAAGAAGAACATTCTACTTGCAACATTTTGAGCATATTTTGGGAATGTTGCTAAAGTTAAAGTTTGTACAATGATCTCAATATAACATTGTCCCAATGTTTCATGATAACAAAAGAAGAACATTCTCTCTGTCACGTTAGGGAAATGTTTTGAGGATATCATTGAGAGATGAGATGTTGAATGTTCTTCATAAAACGTTCTTCTAATGTGACGAGTTAACACAATTAGAACATTTTACTTGCAACATTTTGAAAAAATAAAATAAAATAAACCTCAGAATAGGAGCTTTACAATGAGGGAACTGAGAACATTGTGTCTTTATACATAACATAAATGTCCTTTCAAAATGAAATTATTTTCAAACCTGTATGACTTACTTCTCTGAAACACAAGAATGTTGGGAATAAAACAACATTGGAACCCATTTTATGAAAAAAAAAAAAAAAAAAAAAAACAGCGAAGTCATTTCTCAAGATATCTTAATTAAGGTTATACAAAATAAATTCATACAGTTTTGGAACAACATGGAGTACCGGTAAATAACGAGAGAACTCTATTTTTTGGATGAGCTGTTCTTTTTAGGACATGTTCCCAGGGTCCTTTGCTAAATTAACCATGGTTTTTATTATAGTAAAGTGTAGAAACAATATTTTTATGGTGGATTGATTACAATAATTTATTACCATTTAGTTAGTGTAGCAAAACCATGGTTAATGTTAGTAAGGGTTCTCCAGATTTATATAGCCTAACACTTAAGAAAAACATAAAAAATGGTCCTATGTCACCCAGATCAATAGTCTGTTAACACACATTAACACACTTTTTACATTTTCTTAAGATCAAGCATTGGACCAATGTTTACGGAGCAGAACAGGCACCAACAGAGAAACAAGTCCATCACTAGTAAGTATCCACTGCATTTTATAAAACCGTAGTCAATTTTAAACGCACAATGCACTCCAAAATAAAAATGATCTATTTTTTTCTCCCTCGTGCCAGATTTATATCTGTCCCAGATTTATATCTGACTTTCTTTCCACAGAGATTTTTAGAAAAATTATCATTAAAGAGAATCATATAAAGAGAAATGTGGGAGGAGCTTGAATTTATTGCCTAGCCCTGTTTGTTTGAACCGCAAGAGCCGTCAAAGCTTATGCTACTCCTATGTCATGCACCGACAAGAGCCTTTTATAGTCAACACGTCGGACGCAAGCAACTTGCAGTTTTGCCCCCACCAACAACGCATAGTATTGCATACAACGGTGCGTCGCGTATCAAAAACTGGGACGACACACATAGACGCATATGGCGGCCGAAGTGTAGTGATGCGTAGCCTTGCAGGCGCATATGCGTATCGATGCGTTGACTCTATAACTCTTTGGGCGTAATTTGACTTGCATATGGCTGTCTGCTGGAAGCTAGTTATTTAAGTCGATAAAATTATAAATATGGTAGGGCTGGGGGAATTAACACGTTAATCTTCGCGATTAATTTGAGATGCTTAACGAGTTTATAAAAAAAATGCAATTAACGCAGCACTTTCTTTTGCCTCATTTTAATGACTTCCTGTTGCGGAAAAGGCTGCAAAATATGCCGTCCCGCCCCTCCGTGTTTGGCGATCAGGTTTTATTCTCGCGCAGCTTTCATGAGCGGGTCTTTTCCGCGCCGTGCTCTCCATTCCGTGTGTGTGTGTCGGCGCACTGACACACACACACAACACTGAGCAAACATTGAGCTCTTTGCTCAATGTTAACGGCCCAAACGCTCCAATCATGTACCGATCATGCACTGGAAAAGCAAAGTCAAATAACGTGAAATTTCTCAGTAGTAGACTTCTGTGAAATAGCCCTACTGAGCTGGTATAGTCATGCTGACAACAATGGTAAAATTACCTGCTCTGATCACATGCTCTTGTAATAGGCTAATAGCTTTGTAGGACTATGTTTTATTTTGATAATTAGTAAAAAAAAAAATTATAATAATAAATTGTTAAATTTATTATGTTGATTGATTATTGAAAATAATAATATATTGATATATTGATGTTTAATATTATTTTAATACAGGGCTATTTTCTGTTCCTTTTTTTCCTTTTTGTTGTTTAATTAGGTTATTCTAAGTTTAAATATTGATGATTACAAGCTTGGGGGAAATGCAATTAATTGCATATAATTACAGCAAATTGTGTAAATAATCAGTTACTTTTTTTAATCAATTCCCAGCCCTAAAATATAAAATATGGATATGTTTCTTACACAAACGCATCACTTCGCTTCACCTTTCGCCTTTATTAACCTGCCAGAGCCGTGTGGAGTACTTTTATCATGGATGGATGCATTTTTATGGACTTGTCAAAAAAATCCCACAGGGAGCTACAGAATAAGAAATCTTTGAAGTCCACTTTTTTAACTGTCTGTTTCCATCAGTAAAATTACAGTTTTTTTTTTCTCTCAGAATTGTGAGGCAAGAACACACAATTGCAAGAAAATATCAGAATTGTGAGCTGTCTTTTTTACTCCCCTCAGAATTCACCCTTCGAGGGAGTTTGATTGACAGGTATTTTTTACATTTTTATTTTACCAAAAATATTTTTTTCTTTGTTTCAACTTTCATATCAAAAGTAACCTGCTCTGTCTTGTCTCTGCGTTTAAACGTTTCAGCGTTTTTTCTGTGATCCGCAATGTATTTTTCATTGCGTGACAACATGATGTGTGGCGTGAGAGCGCCATGGCTTGTTGGACATAGCAACAGTAACTAAAGGGGGCGGGTCTTTGCAAATTGCATTAACCATGGCTGCCTGTTAATTATCACTGGACTACTTCGCTCTCGCATCTCCCAAAAGTTAATTTTTTTTTGTTTTCTTGATTCCATTTGAATGGTTTAATTAAATTGCTATAACCAATTATTTAAAATGTAATGATTTAAGCAAAACGTTCTTCAAAGGTTAAACCAAACTTTTATTTGACGGATTGCCGTGTAGACCTTTGAGTTTCTCTGTGTTTTATGATATGATGATAGTTTTTCTCAAATGAAGCTAAAATGCTGCTGAAGTGACTCTCAGAGCGGCTGTATTGATGAAGTGCATTAATGTTCTCATATAGAAAAGACAGCAAAAAAAAAATAAGCCAGAATTGCTTTTTTTTCTCAGGTTTCACTAATTTATCCTGTGATTCTGACTTTCAAACGGCCAATTGCGAGTTTATATCTCGCACTTCTGAGAAAAAAAAGTTTGAATTGTGATTCGCAATTACCTTTTTTAAAAATTGTATTCCATGGCGGAAACAAGCTTTCATATGCACAGACAGTAGCTCACATTTAACATGCAGATTGTGCGCACACAGAAACCTACTGGAGCACAAAAAGTTAGTGTCAACACTGTCCTGTGATTTCTCAATAAGAAACAGAATTTATAGCATATTTTTCTTTCTGCTTTTGAAGTAACTAAAACTTACAGCTTAGCTAATAGCAAAGAGACGATTCACAGGTATGATTAAATCACACTAGAAATTGTTCTATCTCAAATGCAGTACTACATTATCTGTATCTGATTTAAAACAAGCAGAAATCTGTAAGAAATGTAACAATCCATAGACAATATAACTGATGAAAATGAGCTGTTACATCAGAGCAAAAGCATCGTGGGCAGTGCTGTGACATGCTGCAGCTGTGCTCAAGGCTACCTGAGTTCGAGGTTCACACTTCTCAAGCCAAGTTTGTAGTTTGTTAAAATAATTTAGCCTCTAGTTGTGTTATTAAAGGGATACTCCACTTTTTTTGGAAATAGGCTCATTTTACAACTCCCCCAGAGTTAAACAGTTGAGTTTTACCGTTTTCGAATCCATTCAGCCGAGTTTCTGATATTTGGAAGAATATCAGTAACCAGACAGTTTCTGGTCTCATTGACTTCCATAGTAGGAAAAAATATATACTATGGAAGTCAATGAGACCAGAAACTGTCTGGTTACTGACATTCTTCTAAATATCAGAAACTCGGCTGAATGGATTAGAAAACGGTAAAACTCAACTGTTTAACTCTGGGGGAGTTGTAAAATGAGCCTATTTCCAAAAAAAGTGGAGTATCCCTTTAACATGTATATAATGGATTAAGTATATGTTTTAAATTACAGAAACAAAATAGATACTCATAAGGTATCATATTTATACTTTTAAATAAACTAATCTAATTAATTTCTGATTAATAATTAGGCTGGTTAATTTTGAAAGTTTTCAAAGTCAATATTGCTTGTGATCTTAATATGTAATATGTATTTGTATTATTTTTTGTTTACACTGTTGCATGATCTTCTTTTATAGGCTATGAGGAAAAACTCTACCATGCACACAGAGAATGGAGCTCAATTCTGCTAACTGGGATAGCAGCTGAAAAAGAAGAGAAGAACAGTAGAACACCTATTAATGCAGATGACTTTATTCTTTTTCTGCAAGAACCAAGACAACCAAAGACTGATGATGAGCGCTCTGAGCAAACAGCAGTCAAGACGTGTGATTGCACATTGGACTTTACTGAGTTCTTCATTTAATGTTGGGCATCTACTGTACGCAGAACTTCTAATAATTTATGTGAATGCCATTCATAAACCTGTTAGATTTTTGTTTTATTTAGAGATTAATAAAATTGTATGTTTTAACAATGTTATAGCTAAGCATTTTTTATGTTTAAGAGAACATTTTGGGAACAAAAATAAAACTTCCCACTAAAAAAATTATTAGAATGTTAAGTAGTATTTTTAAGAGTATTTTTAGGGAATGTTATCCTAACTTTTAGAAGAACGTTCTAAGAATAAAAATAAAACTTCCTGCTAAAAACTTTATAAGAATAAAGGGATAATGTTCTAAAAATGTTATGATTAAACATTTATAGAAGGTCATCATCACAAAACATTTTTAGAGTGTTCTTAGAGAATGTTATCCTACCTTTTAGGAGAAATAATGTTCTAACAATATTATCATTAAACATTTTTATAATGTTGTAAAAAAAAAATGTTATCTGAACTTTTAAAAGAACATTCTGGGAACAAAAATAAAAACACCCCCTGAAAACTTTCTAAGAACGTTAGAGAATAATGTTGTAAGAATGGTACACCTAAACATTTTAATAATGTTTTTAAATAATGTTATCCGAACATCTAAAAGAACATTCTGGGAACAAAAATAAAACTATCCGCTTACAACATTATAAGAACGTTAGAGAATAATGTTATAAGAATGTTATTACTAAACATTTTAATAATGTTTTTAGAAAATGTTCTCTAAACATTTAAAAAAACATTCTGGGAACAAAAATAAAACTACCCGCTGAAAACGTTCTATGAACGTTAGAGAATAATGTTATAAGAACGTTATTACTAAACATTTTAATAATGTTTTTAAAAAAAAGTTATACGAACATTTATAAGAACATTCTGGGAACAAAAATAAAACTACACGCTAAAAACATTATAAGAATGTCAGAGAATAATGTTATAAAAATGTTACTACTAAACATTTTAATAATGTTTTTAGAAAATGTTCTCTAAACATTTAAAAAAACATTCTGGGAACACAAATAAAACTACCCGCTGAAAACGTTCTGAGAAAATTAGAGAATAATGTTAAAAGAATGTTACTACTAAACATTTTAATAATGTTTTTAAAGAATGTTCTCCAAACTTTTAAAAGAACATTCTGGGAACAAAACTAAAACTAGCCGCTGAAAACTTTCTAAGAACGTTAGAGAATAATGTTAAAAGAATGTTACTACTAAACATTTTAATAATGTTTTTAAAGAATGTTCTCCAAACTTTTAAAAGAACATTCTGGGAACAAAACTAAAACTAGCCGCTGAAAACTTTCTAAGAATGTTAGAGAATAATGTTAAAAGAATGTTACTACTAAACATTTTAATAATGTTTTTAAAGAATGTTCTCCAAATTTTTAAAAGAACATTCTGAGAACAAAACTAAAACTAGCCGCTGAAAACATTTATAGAACAATACATGCTAATGTTCTTAGAACATTTTTAGAACAAAAAATTTCTAGCTGGGAATGTCTTTGCAGATTGATTGTTCAATATCTTGCCATGTGTATTCTGAAGAGTTAGGTTGAATCCATTTGTATATGTTTTGGAGTTGATTTGCCAGAAAATAATTATAAAAATGTGGTGCCTCTAATCCACCTTGTGATTTTGGTTTCTGTAGGGTTGTTAATTTAATTCTTGGGGTCTTGTTTTTCCAGTAGAATTTTGTAATAATTGAATCTAATGATTTGAACCAGATACGAGTGGGCTGTGTTGGAATCATTGAAAATAAGTAGTTTATTTTTGGGAGTATAGACATTTTTGTTACTGATATTCTGCCCATGATTGATAATGGTAAGTTCATCCAACGTTGAAGATCGTCATCTATTTTTTTAAGTAATGGGGTATAGTTGAGTGTAAACAACTCTGGCAGCTTGGCGGAAACATTGATTCCCAAATATGTGATGTAATTGGTGCACAAAGGGATTTGGGATGTTTGGGATGTCACATCCACACTGGTGGAATTTAATGGAAGTATAGCCGATTTATTCCAGTTAATTGAGTATTCAGAAATGTTTGAAAAGGTATCAATGAGTTTTATTGTTTCTTGTAATGATTTTTGGGGGATTTGTAAGTATAATAATATATCATCAGCGTAAAGACTTATTTTATGGTGTATGTTTAATGTTTGAATTCCTTTGATGTAGTTGTTTTGACGGACAGCTGCTGCAAGCGGTTCGATGAATATGGTGAATAGAGATGGAGAGAGTGGGCATCCTTGTCTAGTTCCCCGGTGTAGACTGAAGCTGCGTGATGTTAGTCCGTTAGTAATGACAGTGGCTGAGGGTGATGTGTAGAGAATTTTAACCCAGTTGATGAATGACTCCCCAAAACCAAACCTCTCTAATGTGGAAAACAGGAATTTCCAGTTTACTTTATCAAATGCTTTTTCTGCATCAAGAGTGACTATGACAGATTTGTTTTTGTTTATTGATGAGTGGTGAATTAGGTTTATGAGTCTGCGGGTATTGTTTGATGCTTGTCTACCTTTAATGAAACCGGTTTGGTCGGGATGGATTATAGTTGGCATGATTTTTTCTATTCTATGGGAAAGGGCTTTAGCAATTATTTTAGTGTCTACGTTAATTAGTGAGATTGGGCGATAACTTGATGGTAATGTTGGATCTTTATTGGGTTTGAGGAGGAGTGCAATTGTGGCTGTGTTCATGGTGTCTGGAAGTTTTGATTTTTGTTTTGATTCGCATATCAACCGGATGAAAAGTGGTGATAAGATAGACCAAAATTGTTTGTAGAACTCAGCAGGGAAGCCATCAGGACCTGGTGATTTATTGTTGGGCATGTGTTTAAGAGCATTAGAAAGTTCTTGTTCTGATAAAGGTAATTCTAGAGTATCTATTTGCTGTTTGTTAAGTTGAGGTAAGTTGATATTGCTAAAAACAGATTTATGTCATCCTGGGATGGATTCTTTTCAGGGGAATATAGTTTA
The DNA here is from genome assembly GCF_949319135.1 of Squalius cephalus. NCBI lineage: Eukaryota > Metazoa > Chordata > Actinopteri > Cypriniformes > Leuciscidae > Squalius > Squalius cephalus. The sequence goes on from NC_137129.1 coordinate 23,607,201, forward strand.
CTGTAAAATTTTTGAAAGATTTGATTTATTTCTTCTGGTGAGTTGGTGGGTGTCCCTGCTGAGTCCTTAATGACTGATATAGTTGTTTTTTCTTTATTGTGTTTGATTTGATTAGCCAGGTATTTACCAGATTTATTACTATGATGGAAGTGTTCTTGTCGTAGTCTGTGAATAAGGAATTGAGTATGCATATTAATTAGTTTATTTAATTGCGATTTATATTTTCTTAGCATATTGTAGCAACAATGACTTATGTTTAGGGAATTAATTAGCTCAAATCAGCATTAATGTGAATATGCATATGTTGCTTACAGGAATTAAAGAATTCCCAAATAGGGAATTGGTCAAAACCTCGGCTTATATCAGAGTTTACACAATTACTTTGAGTACTCACTGATATAGACGGGTAGAATATGTTCAATTTGGGGAAATTTTAGGTATAAGTTGAAGAATGTTCATTTATTGTACGAACTGTACGTCCAGCACACAAAATGTACAATATCTGAACGGAAATCTCACGTCTTTAACACTGATAGACGATTCCTTTTTCTGTGGCCACAAAGAAAATAATTATCTTAGTGTTTTAGACCATTTGAGATTTCTTTCAATAGTAAAATTTATCGTAGAGCGTTAAGAGGTAAAAATCTGTACTACTCAGGGACTCAGTATTGAAACAAACAGGCAAACTTAATTCAAATGATTTAACAAAGTTTATTCAAACGAGCTACTGGTTACATATACTATTTTAAATCACACAGGAGTAAATATGCATAAACAAAAACAATATACGATCGCAAATAAGGAATACAACAAAATAAACGGAAGATCAAAGGTTAGAGTAGGGGAAGGAAAAGGGAGAATATAAGAGAGAGAGAGAGAGATTTTTAAGAATGGGTTTTGTGTGTGTACACTGAGAGCGTGGTAAGGAGAGGTGTGGGTGTGTGTGCTAGGAGCACGCCTTTAGCAGCACGTGGTTGTGTGTTTCTGTCTAGGAACACGTGGGTATGTGGGCGTGTATGTGTGTGTGTATGTGCAGATGTGTGCGTAAAAAGAGTGTGTAAGTGTGAGTGAGAGAATTTAGAGATAGGTAGAACAGTTCAGTCATTCACAACGAAACCCCAATAGACACAGTAATGTTAGACACTTTAAACAGCACTTCAGATTGTAAATTTAAAGTCTACGTTACTCTGGGTGAAGCTCGGCCTTTGTGTGTCCGTGCGTCGAGTCGGAGTAGACAAAGCGTCTGGTCACGTGGTCACCGAAACAGATGTCACAGCGTCTAGTTGCTATGGCGACTGGAAACGAGCGAAAACTTAGCAAGATGATTTTAGCTTTAAGTTGATTTCGTTGGTTGGTTGAAGGAGACTATCAACTGAAGTAAAAGTAGTTTCAAGAAAGTAAAACTTGGAAGAAAAATGAAAATAAATGCGAACAAGGCTTCCAAGGATGGAAGAAGGCGTGTCGTCTGTCTCTCTCTGGCGAAGTGCTCTTTAGAGGAGGAAAACATGATATTTTAAAGGGGCCCAACTCACGCCCTCTCACGTATGTGAGCCAATGGTCCTTAACGGCGGGTCGGGTCCACCTCCTGACGTTTCGAGGGTCGATACGCCCCTTCCAACTAAGTATTGGAAGATAAATTCGTTCCTAACATTAATAACACTGGTATTAATAAGAGAATGCATCCTCTGATATTTTGGGTTAAAGATTCCACACCGTTGGGATTTATGGAGCACAACGATACCACGAATGGTAACTTTATGACATAGTCACCCGCGGATACATGATTTTTCGCGATTATAGTCACATCAAATGGATTACAAATCAATAAAGCTATATAGGCATAATATTTGGGATAAGGGATCATGCATACATCAAGAGAATACATTTTAAACATTTCACAAGATGATTTTGATTCACACGTGTAGGATCTGTGTGTGTTTCTGTGTGTGTGTGTGTGAACAGTCACTGAAAGTTCACCACGCTGCTGAACTTTTGCTCTTGGAGCCACGGGGTGATGGTTTATGTGTGTGTGCTGGCTTGGGTTGATTAGATTAGCGGCCAACACGTCCGGTCGGACACTGTTCTGTTGTCCTGAGCAGTTAATCAGTATCTCAAACGATCTCCAGGGGTTTTAAAGATTGTAGACATCACGGCGTTTCTGCTGCTCATGACTCCCCGGAGGGCAATAAAACCAAAAGGCGCTTGTTGGTTCGAGAACAAGAATTCTGTGTGTTTAGGTGGAAATCGATGAGTTTTTCTAATTGTCGGCGCCATTTGGGTCCGCACCAGTGGCGGCGCCAGGGGGGAGCTAGGTGGTGCTGTAGCTCCCCCTATAATAGCCATAGCACCTGCCCAGCACCCCCAAGAAATGTCTGTAATTTTTTTATATTTATATTTTAATGTCATGTTTGAATAGTCTTTTTCATGTTGTTAAAAATAGGAATTAAATAATCATTTAAAAATCGCGAGCGGACGCGCGCGGGCGGGCACGGGCGCGGTCGCCATGAGCGCTGAGCGAGCAGGAACGAGTAACGTTAGTGAGTTGTCGTCGAAAAAGATGGATAAAGCAAAAAAGCTGTCGGGGACTAAAAATAGAAAAAGAAAGAGGAAAAGGAGATGGCATGTCAATTGATGTGACAGCAGCTACTGTAAATAAGTGGATTATTTACAGCAACAGGTAGGATTTAAAGCGTGACGTCCAGGCATGTAGGCTACTTGCCATCGGTACTACCGGGAGATTCCCGGTGGGCCGACGTGCTTTTTGGGCCGATACATCTCATACTTTTTTTTTTTGTCTTAACGGCCCATAAAACTAGTACATCGGCGGCCCATTCGTTTTGTTTTGCTTAATTGGCGGCGCATGGGTTAGTGCCGGTGTAATGCATTGGTTAAAAAAAGTCAGCGTTAGTTGTTGTTTTTTTCTGACACCCCATGAAACACGTAGCTCAGCGGCCCATTGGTTCTTTTCTTGATTGACACTGGGCTGGCCCAATCACATCTTTAATGTGAAGTATAGAAATATACTCTTTCAAATATATAAATTAGTACAAAATTAATTATGGAAGTTTCCTTTATTTTTCAGTGCATTTACAATATATGGCTATTACTATCATGGGATTAATATTATAACTATTATTATGTAGTAGTGTAATGTAGACACTGTAACTAAAAGAGGTTTGAATTTTTCTTTGTTTAATTTGCACACTGAATATGGGTTGGAGCTTTTAATTTTTAACTCTCAAAGTGCACCAGATTGATGATTGCCAAAATTGTTGCTGCATACCCCTCTGGGTAGTTGCGTCCCTGTTTATATCCCTTGCGTTTAATACTTTTACATATATATACAGTATATATATATACTACTTATAGTCGCAGAACGAGTATAGTTAATGCGGGCATGTACGCATGTGTATACTTTCATTATGGTGTTGTTCATGATGGCGTTTCATTATGGTGGTCCAATGCGACCTCCAAAATGAAACGCCCCAAAATTCAAAGCACCTTCTTTTAAGTGTTGAGCATCCCCATAGCACCTGCAACAGAAAATCTCTGGAGCCGCCACTGGTCCGCACGTCCTGCACGTCCTGCGTGGCGGCATTTGTGAGACAATAGAGGTGTTTGTGGATTACGATGCCAGTGATTTGATTAGGTCTCAGACCAAAGGGGGTTTGATCACAGGGTAATTTCAGTAATTTAAACATAAGAGGGAGAGGGCTGTTGATCTGACCATCTCTTTTGCGTTACAATATCCTGTGTTTCTTCTGTTGGGTTATTTATGTTGATGTCTTCTAGTTCTTTAATTTTCTGTTCTAGTGCATCTTGTTGTTCTTTCTCTTTCTTTTTTTGTAAGTGGAATATGAAATTATTTTGCCTCTTAATACTGCCTTTCCTGTTTCCCACAGAAGAGATGGGGATGTTTCCGGGGAGTCATTCATCTCTAGAAAGCAAGCCCACTCTCTTTCAAAGTAGCTGTTGAAATCGTGGTCTTGTAGAAGTGAGGTATTAAATCGCCATCTAGAAATGGGTTTATGTGCAGTGGTTATATTCAATTTTAATGTTAATGGAGCATGATCACTAATGATTATTGGGTGGATCTTTGATTCGGAAATATTGGATATAATAGAATTACTGGTGAGAAAAAAGTCAATGCGAGAATATGAATGATGAACTGGTGAAAAAAATGAGAATGCTTTAAAGTCCGGATGCTGGAGGCGCCAACTATCGCCAAGACCAAGATCCCACATGAACTGTTTTATGGTTTCTGCAGATTTCCAAATGCGTTTATTGTCAATGTTGTTACATCTATCTGTAGTTGGTTCTAAAACTGTGTTGAAATCACCTGCTATTATGATTGGACAATCAGAAATATTTGAAATGGAAGAAAAAAAATTCTGAAAAAAAGATGGGTCATCTGTGTTTGGGCCATATAAATTTCCTATTGTGACTGAGTTGTTTTTAATTGAAATGTTAATTATGATAAAACGTCCCTCTGGGTCTGTAATTGTGGTGTTATGAACAAATGGTATTTTTTTATTTATTAGAATACATACCCCTCTCTGTTTCGTGTTGTAGTGGGCAGAGTATAAATGATACTGTGATGATTTGATTTTGTTTTGATCAGATTCAGATAAATGTGTTTCTTGGAGAAGACATATGTCTGCTTGTAATTTGTTTATATGATTAAAAATTTTGATCCTCTTTGTCTGGGAGCCAAGTCCACGGACATTCCAGGATAAAAAAGTGATTGGCGACATTTCTCAAAAAAATACAAAATGAATAAATAAATGATATGTATGTATATTAATATATGGGCTTGTTAGTACTGCATATGCATGTATGTGAGTGTATGCATTTGAAAAGGTGTGGTAGTGTACCTGAGTGTGTGTGTATGACAACGCAATGTTATTGTTATACTGATAGATGTACAATTTAGACATGTAGTTAACAAAACGTACATAATAAAACAATGAACAAACAAAAAAAAACTTAAAGACCAGCATAATGTTTAAAGGGGGGGGGGGGGGGGGATGAGACCTAGGTGCAATTGCAAAAACATAACTCAGTTATATGAAGGAGCTGAGTAAAGAGATAATGCAGAGTGATGTGTTCAAAAAAGCCAGGGGGTAATGTCCTTGTCACGATATAATTGTCCATCTATGTATAATTTGTCCACTGTTATGATTGCACGTTTTCCTTCATTCATTTTCTGTTTTCGGATTGGGAAGATTTGTTTTCGACGTTCGAGGATGACCTTTGGATATTGTTCGTTGAGACCGTAAGCTGTACCTTTAAGTTTTCTGCCTTGTTTTTGAACCAGTTCTTTGTGTTTGTAGTGTTCAAATTTTGCGATGATAGGTCGCGGTCGGTTGTTGTTTTGTTGAGAATGGATGCGATGGACACGGTGAAAGGTGATGCTTTGTACAGTTTCAGCTGGTAGTTTGAGTTGTTTTGTCATGAAGTCCTTGATTAATTTTTCGGGGTCGTCTGGCGTTTGATCCGGGATGCCTGTGAACACTAGATTGTCTCTCATACTGCGTGCTTGTAAGTCCAGAATGTTTTCTTTCATCGATTTGTTTTCTGTGACAACGGAGGTGAGCTGAGCGGAAAGTGTGTGAACTGAGTCCTTTAAAAAGTTATTTTCTTTAGTGAGAGTGTCTATCTGTTCTTGGCTGAACTCTAAACTTTGACGTAGTTCTTGGAATTCCTTGTGAATGACTTCTATTAATGCGATTCTTGTGTTGAGTCCGGAAAGTTTGTTTTCAATTGAGCGTAATATATCGCTTACCTCGGCACAGCAAGATGGTGAGGATGGTGTTGAATTTAAACTTGAAGGTGAATCAGTACGGGGTCTCTTGGAGATTGAAGTGGGATTACCTTTGTTATTTGGCGTGTTCATGTTACAGCCGAGTGTGTTGTAGTGAGCGTCGATGTATTCTTCGAGTTGATCCAGGGTGAACAGTGGAGGGAAAATAGTCCAGTTGTGTTGATTTAGTCCAATTTTCAATGTGTGGAAGAAAAGAAAACGGTAGAAAAAGAAAACACTGAGGTTGTTTGTTTCTAGCAGACGGACGCCGCCATTTTACGTCTTGCACTCGGTCTCGCGCGTTCTCGCGTTACTCGGCCATCGATAATCTACTTGAGAGATATAGTTTTTCTTGTGAGGGTGTCATATAGCCTACATCATTCATTTGTTGGAACCACATGCTCTGTTAATTTTGATCTTTCATTTTCGTGTAATACATCAATCGATCCTGTTCAGTGTCTATTTTTTTTCTGTATACTCACAATAAAAATAAAGTGTTTTGCTTTTTGACAAATAAAGAAAAATTAACGATGCGATTTCTGCCTTCTCTCTGTCAGTAAACCTCCATTTGAAACGCGTTCGAAAATGATCTATAACTCCGCGAAAATTCAGTCAAACAGGCAAACAGACCCACGGGCATAAAGCTTGAGATCGCATCTTTTAAATGAAGTCATTTATATAAAAAACAAATATTCTCAGCTTCTGTAATCTGTATAAAAAGAGAGCGACTCCAGTCGACCTCATTACGAGATGATTCACAGTAATGTGACCACGCCCCGGAGAGCGCGTGCTATTCAAACGCAAATTCTGAGAACCATTTCAGAGCTGTGAAACGCCCACATCAGCTGTAAACAAAGCGCGTCGCGACTCCTCGCGAGTGAGACATTATAGCCTACCTTATGGAGAAACGATTCCTCAGAACAGTGCTGATGAGGAGCAATATCTCCTGAAATGAGGAGCAGATTCCGCTGAGGAGTGAGGTAGGCTGTTTTCTTTTCTCACGTGTGGAATAACGTTATGGAATAACGTTAGTGTAGGCCTATGTAAACCGCAAAAAGATGAATCCCATTTCTATAATATGACTCGCCTTTCTGTGAGATGAATGAAGGGGACATATTTGTAAAGACTGTTTAGCCTAAATATGAATCGCGCGTCTGTGTGTAAAATAATAAACTGCTTTGCTATAGCCTACTGAGATGAGTAAAAATCGACTGGAATATGTTGAAATAAAATGTATTTGTATAAGCAACGTATTAAACTGCAAATTAGCATTTATATGCCCTAATATTTCATAAAAACAACATTACAGTCAGGCGAAGTATGAAAGACAACATTTTGTTGACTAGCAATTTCTGCTCATATCTAACGTTATATATATATATAATATATAATATAATATATATATATATATAATATATATATAATATATATATATATATATATACTATTTTTGTCAAAAATAAAGTCATAGACTAAGATGTTAGATGTTCCAATGTTGGCTATATTCAAACTAATGAATACATATGATAAAATGTAGGCCTATAATCTTTTTTTATTTTTTTTTTACAAAGAAAGAGTACACTTGAAATATTGTTGAAATTGTAATTATTGTTGTAATTGTAACATTTTTAATAAAATAGCAAAACATATTTACAAGAGAGATGTAAGCGAAATCTTAAATGGTCAATATAAGTCTTCTTCTAAATACATCTTTTGTCCTTGCATTGTGGCTCAGTCAGTGTCACACCTGAATGAATGGGCATTAGGCAGAGTCATTATGCAGAGTGGGTGGGACAAACTACTCCTCCTCCACGCCCCCCTCGCATAATGGCTTTCCAAGCAAAACCTGTTTTACACCATTTAAATCAATGTATTTTTTTTTGTGAACGATAAAGCAAGACTATTTTCACATAATTTTGAAGCTAGAACTCAAAGGGACAACACCCATTAGTCAAAAGTCTTGTGGACACATATTTAATATGTGTTTTGTGGTCTTAATTCAGCAACTTTCATTTTTATTTTTTCCAATAACCACGCATAAACATTATTCTCTTAAAAATACAAACATCTACATACACGTTGCTCGCATATTATGGTAGCCCTGTTTGTGCTATATAGAGTGAATTTACACCTTAGCCATTAACATGTTTATAAATAACTGAAAAAACCACAAATGTCAAGGCATGTCAGAACATCTCAAGGGCTCCAAAAACACCTTGGTCCCCAGAGGGTTAAACAACTTGGAATTCACTGCACATGACTGGAAAGGAAGAGAAGTCAAACACTAAACTTCACTTGCCTCCTTCTCCCTCCTCTCTTATTTTCCTTCCTAGGACCAGCCTTAGGAAAAGGACGGACTGCCTCCAGGCTAAATTCTTGGGCAGCTTCAAGGATGTCGATGTCTGCAAATGGAAGGATGACATTTTTTTAAAGAACTGGTTAATTTTAAATGTAACATTCATTCATGCATTTATTTTATTTATCCATCCATCCATCCATTCATCCATCCATTTAATGTACCTGGAGTCGCAGAGGGTTCCAGCACCTGGTCTGCACTGTGTGATGGGGTAGGAGGTGGGGGAGGAGGACAGTCTGTCACGAATGACGGGGCAAAGGCATCCTTTTCAAAGATCTCAGGATTCAGGGGCCAGATCCCGGTGCAGTAGAACCCAACCGCCAGGTTAGATATTGTTGCCGCCAGGGGTAGTGTTGCTGCCACCAGGGAGGGGACATCACATATGGTCATATGAAGGCCTGGATGGTTTTTCATCCACAGGTCTGCAGCTGTGTTCACGTAGTGTTTGAGTGGACCAAACACACTTCGATCCAGAGGCTGGAGGCGGTGGGAACAGTGAGAGCAAAAACTCTGCCTCTTGCATCCACCTGGATCCATTTGCAGACCCAATGGAGCCAGCCGGACCATCCCTGACGAAGTGGTCCTTGTATTTTTTCCTTGGGAATATGAAGAACGGGGGGACATGGTTGCCCTGCGCGTTACCCGCGAAGGCGATGGTGACCAATGTCCCCCTCTCCCCAGAAGTCATTGCTCCTACCTGCCGCTCCCCCGTGGCGGCTATCACTCTGTCTGGCACCTGCACAGTGGTAATGCCTGCAAAAACAAATTAACCCTCTGAGGTCTAAGGGCATTTTTTTCACTTTTTCTTCGATTTTACATATCTTATTAAATTCACCTTTTAAAGGCAATTACATAACATAATCCCATGTGTTTTATATCAAAATGTGCAGAGAAAACCCAGCTCTTTCACTGATGAGCTCACCACTTGTCCTAGAGCATTGTGTAAAGAGAGAGAGAGGGATAATTTAGCTCTAAAAGGTGAAAAATGTAAGTCCGATTTTTGAAATTCTTCAAATCTCTTGTGGAAACATACCATTACTCATGTGGATGAATTGTTTTGGCCCCTGATATGGGTTCCCCAAAGTCTTAGGGTCACAAAAGTAGTGTAATATATGAATAAAATAGTAGATAATGAATAATAATTGTCTAAAGAGACATTTTGAAAAATCGTTTTTTAGTACAAGTTTTGTCTGTGACTCTACCTTCAACAAATGTTAGAGGGACTGAGATAAAATAGGACTAAAATAACTTCCTACTACATATCAAGCTTTATGGGATGTGTGCAAATGAAAAAGTAGCATTACAACAGGTCTTTCTTTCAAGCAAATGTTTACTTTGTGAAAAAAGCTCACTACTAACAATATTCACAAAATGTACAAATTTTCATGTTTTCTTGTCTACGACATGTCAACTTTTCAACATTTTTTTTTAAAACCAAAGGTGAACTATATATTAGATATTAGAAATAGTGCTGGTTGATGCTGGGGGGGGGGGGGGGGGGGGGGGGTACGGGACCTCTTGGCTGGCCGGGTTGATGATGATGGTTGCTGTGTAAGGGCTGGTGGTGACCTGGTGACTTGGTGGCAGGCACAGGTGAGGCTGCCTGTGTTACACTGGGCCCTGGTAGCTGTGAATCCTCTCTGAAAAAAAACACAACAACAAATAAGTTAGGACTTGCATTATCAATTTGGCCAAAACATATTGATTCATCACTACAAGAGATAATGTTATTCAAATTGTGAATTGAAGTGAAAAAAATATTACATTAGTTATCAAAAGGAGACCACCAAGAACAGCCTACATGCCTACAACGTTACTATTTGTAAGTGTACCCCAGTTTTACACAAGAAAATAACTTTTACATAAAGTAAACACTTTGCTAAAGGCGCAGTCAATTTGTCAAAGTTCAGATACACAAAGCAGCACTGCGCATTTTAGCCAATATGGTCACAGTTAGTCTAGGACAAAGTGCACCATGCGAACAATGTTTTTATAAAATAAATACGCTTACCCGTCTTCAACTGGATCTCTTTTTGGTGATCATAATCCTCATCTTCATCAGAAGAAAATCCATCAGGCTCGGAAACTCGCCTTTCATCCTCGTCGCTGTTCTCCAAAACCGCCGCAAGTACTGTCAATGTCTTCGCCATTATCTTTCATCGTCTTCTTCTTTATGTTTTTGCCATGTTTTTTCGCGGACTTTTTTACTCTTTCTCTCTCCGTGTCAGCTTGTATTTTCCTCACTGTGAGGAGATGTGAGGAGATGGGAGGGGACTTAGGGATTTCAACTGCATCTATTGGTTGGTTTCACACAAAATGCAGACAGACAAGCTAGCCCACCAATCACGCAAGGCGAACGGTCATCTTGTCTTCCCTCTTGCTCTCTGTATGAGTTACGTACGATTTCGCGAGAATAAGGACGTTGAAGCTGAGAATCTATCGATTACGGCAAAATCAGAACCATTTATGTGTGCTGCACAATCGCGGAGATATTAATAGAAACATTTAGTAAACATCGAGTTGACGCGCCCGCGCGTCATCCGACCTCAGGGGGTTAACTGTTAAATGAAATGTTAACTTTTAAATGAACTTAAGCACATGTTTATAGTTAGACAAGTATTTATTTATTTATTTATTTATGGATGTATTGTATTTATTTATTTATCTATATGTTTATTTATTAACATGAGTTTCATGAATATAACCTACCCGTCTTGTCCATGTTCCAAATATCCTTCGCCGTGAATTTGTGGCGGTCCAGGACCTTCTGCAAATTGAGATAGGAGTTCACATTGTTCACATTGAAACTCGTCGCGCGCTGAATGCTGGTGGCTTGGGGGCGGCGGATGGACAGGGAGGTGGCACGCTGGAGAAATGATGTGAGCCAGTCCTTCCCTGCCATCTCCTTGTTCTTCCAGGAGGCAGGGCATTTGCAGTGAAATCTTTCTGCAAGTTGGTATACAAGCCTGCGTACTTGAGCTCATCCCATACAGAAATGTAATATATGTCAATATATGTAAATTACATATATAATGTTAGTGCCCATGTATGTCTGCTGCATATATGAGAATATATGCAAAATTCATATATGTAAAACACATACACATATATGAAACATATATTTCAAAATATAGCAAAAATGGCCGTTTTCATGTAAGTGCCATATATTTTCCCGTAAATGCACATAAATGTGAAATATATGTAAGCCGCATATATGCATACATGCATACATGCCGCATCTATGTACACATGCATACATGCCGCATCTATGTACACATCTATGTACACATGCATACATGCCGCATCTATGTATACATGCATACATGCCGCATCTATGTATACATGCCGCATCTATGTATACATGCATACATGCCGCATCTATGTATACATGCCGCATCTATGTATACATGCATACATGCCGCATCTATGTATACATGCATACATGCCGCATCTATGTATACATGCATACATGCCGCATCTATGTATACATGCCGCATCTATGTATACATGCCGCATCTATGTATACATGCCGCATCTATGTACACATGCATACATGCCGCATCTATGTACACATGCATACATGCCGCATCTATGTACACATGCATACATGCCGCATCTATGTACACATGCATACATGCCGCATCTATGTACACATGCATACATGCCGCATCTATGTATACATGCCGCATCTATGTATACATGCCGCATCTATGTATACATGCCGCATCTATGTATACATGCATACATGCCGCATCTATGTATACATGCATACATGCCGCATCTATGTATACATGCATACATGCCGCATCTATGTATACATGCATACATGCCGCATCTATGTATACATGCATACATGCCGCATCTATGTATACATGCATACATGCCGCATCTATGTATACATGCATACATGCCGCATCTATGTATACATGCCGCATCCATGTATACATGCCGCATCTATGTATACATGCATACATGCCGCATCTATGTATACATGCCGCATCTATGTATACATGCCGCATCTATGTATACATGCATACATGCCGCATCTATGTATACATGCCGCATCTATGTATACATGCATACATGCCGCATCTATGTATACATGCATACATGCCGCATCTATGTATACATGCATACATGCCGCATCTATGTACACATGCCGCATCTATGTACACATGCATACATGCCGCATCTATGTATACATGCATACATGCCGCATCTATGTATACATGCATACATGCCGCATCTATGTATACATGCATACATGCCGCATCTATGTATACATGCATACATGCCGCATCTATGTACACATGCCGCATCTATGTACACATGCATACATGCCGCATCTATGTACACATGCATACATGCCGCATCTATGTACACATGCATACATGCCGCATCTATGTACACATGCATACATGCCGCATCTATGTACACATGCCGCATCTATATACATGCCGCATCTATGTATACATGCATACATGCCGCATCTATGTATACATGCCGCATCTATGTATACATGCATACATGCCGCATCTATGTATACATGCCGCATCTATGTATACATGCCGCATCTATGTATACATGCATACATGCCGCATCTATGTACACATGCCGCATCTATGTATACATGCCGCATCTATGTATACATGCATACATGCCGCATCTATGTATACATGCCGCATCTATGCATACATGCCGCATCTATGTATACATGCATACATGCCGCATCTATGTATACATGCCGCATCTATGTATACATGCCGCATCTATGTATACATGCCGCATCTATGCATACATGCCGCATCTATGTATACATGCATACATGCCGCATCTATGTATACATGCCGCATCTATGTATACATGCCGCATCTATGTATACATGCCGCATCTATGTATACATGCCGCATCTATGCATACATGCCGCATCTATGTATACATGCATACATGCCGCATCTATGTATACATGCCGCATCTATGTATACATGCCGCATCTATGTATACATGCCGCATCTATGTATACATGCATACATGCCGCATCTATGTATACATGCCGCATCTATGCATACATGCCGCATCTATGCATACATGCCGCATCTATGTATACATGCATACATGCCGCATCTATGTATACATGCCGCATCTATGTATACATGCCGCATCTATGTATACATGCCGCATCTATGTATACATGCATACATGCCGCATCTATGTATACATGCATACATGCCGCATCTATGTATACATGCATACATGCCGCATCTATGTATACATGCCGCATCTATGTATACATGCATACATGCCGCATCTATGTATACATGCATACATGCCGCATCTATGTATACATGCATACATGCCGCATCTATGTACACATGCCGCATCTATGTACACATGCATACATGCCGCATCTATGTACACATGCATACATGCCGCATCTATGTACACATGCATACATGCCGCATCTATGTACACATGCATACATGCCGCATCTATGTACACATGCATACATGCCGCATACATGCATACATGCCGCATACATGCATACATGCCGCATACATGCCGCATACATGCATACATGCATACATGCATACATGCCGCATACATGCATACATGCCGCATACATGCATACATGCATACATGCCGCATACATGCATACATGCATACATGCCGCATACATGCATACATGCCGCATACATGCATACATGCATACATGCATACATGCATACATGCATACATGCCGCATACATGCATACATGCCGCATACATGCATACATGTATACATGCATACATGCCGCATCTATGTATACATGCATACATGCCGCATCTATGTATACATGCCGCATCTATGTATACATGCATACATGCCGCATCTATGTATACATGCCGCATCTATGTATACATGCATACATGCCGCATCTATGTATACATGCATACATGCCGCATCTATGTATACATGCATACATGCCGCATCTATGTACACATGCATACATGCCGCATCTATGTACACATGCATACATGCCGCATACATGCATACATGCATACATGCCGCATACATGCATACATGCCGCATACATGCATACATGCCGCATACATGCAGCATACATGCATACATGCCGCATACATGCATACATGCCGCATACATGCATACATGCATACATGCCGCATACATGCATACATGCATACATGCCGCATACATGCATACATGCCGCATACATGCATACATGCCGCATACATGCATACATGTATACATGCATACATGTATACATGCATACATGCCGCATACATGTATACATGCATACATGCCACATATATGCATACATGCCGCATATATGCATACATGCCGCATATATGCATACATGCCGCATATATGTATACATGCATACATGCCGCATATATGTATACATGCATACATGCCGCATACATGCATACATGTATACATGCATACATGCCGCATACATGTATACATGCATACATGCCGCATACATGTATACATGCATACATGCCGCATACATGTATACATGCATACATGCCGCATACATGTATACATGCATACATGCCGCATACATGCATACATGCCGCATATATGCATACATGCATACATGCCGCATATATGCATGCATACATGCCGCATATATGCATGCATACATGCCGCATATATGCATGCATACATGCCGCATATATGCATGCATACATGCCGCATATATGCATGCATGCCGCATATATGCATACATGCCGCATATATGCATACATGCCGCATATATGTATACATGCATACATGCCGCATACATGCATACATGCCGCATATATGTATACATGCCGCATATATGTATACATGCATACATGCCGCATATATGTATACATGCATACATGCCGCATACATGCATACATGCCGCATATATGCATACATGCCGCATATATGTATACATGCCGCATATATGTATACATGCATACATGCCGCATATATGTATACATGCATACATGCCGCATATATGTATACATGCATACATGCCGCATATATGTATACATGCATACATGCCGCATATATGCATACATGCCGCATATATGTATACATGCATACATGCCGCATATATGTATACATGCATACATGCCGCATATATGTATACATGCATACATGCCGCATATATGTATACATGCATACATGCCGCATATATGTATACATGCATACATGCCGCATATATGTATACATGCATACATGCCGCATATATGTATACATGCATACATGCCGCATATATGTATACATGCATACATGCCGCATATATGTATACATGCATACATGCCGCATATATGTATACATGCCGCATACATGTATACATGCATACATGCCGCATACATGTATACATGCATACATGCCGCATACATGTATACATGCATACATGCCGCATACATGTATACATGCATACATGACGCATACATGTATACATGCATACATGCCGCATACATGTATACATGCATACATGACGCATACATGTATACATGCATACATGACGCATACATGTATACATGCATACATGACGCATACATGTATACATGCATACATGACGCATACATGTATACATGCATATATGACGCATACATGTATACATGCATATATGACGCATATATGTATACATGCATATACAACCCGAATTCCAGAAAAGTTGGGACGTTTTTTAAATTTGAATAAAATGAAAACTAAAGGAATTTCAAATCACATGAGCCAATATTTTATTCACAATAGAACATAGATAACATAGCAAATGTTTAAACTGAGAAATTTTACACTTTTATCCACTTAATTAGCTCATTTAAAATTTAATGCCTGCTACAGGTCTCAAAAAAGTTGGCACGGGGGCAACAAATGGCTAAAAAAGCAAGCAGTTTTGAAAAGATTCAGCTGGGAGAACATCTAGTGACTAATTAAGTTAATTGATATCAGGTCTGTAACATGATTAGCTATAAAAGGTATGTCTTAGAGAAGCAGAGTCTCTCAGAAGTAAAGATGGGCAGAGGCTCTCCAATCTGTGAAAGACTGCGTAAAAAGATTGTGGAATACTTTAAAAACAATGTTCCTCAACGTCAAATTGCAAAGGCTTTGCAAATCTCATCATCTACAGTGCATAACCTCATCAAAAGATTCAGAGAAACTGGAGAAATCTCTGTGCGTAAGGGACAAGGCCGGAGACCTTTATTGGATGCCCGTGGTCTTCGGGCCCTCAGACGACACTGCATCACTCATCGGCATGATTGTGTCAATTACATTACTAAATGGGCCCAGGAATACTTCCAGAAACCACTGTCGGTAAACACAATCCGCCGTGCCATCAGCAGATGCCAACTAAAGCTCTATCATGCAAAAAGGAAGCCATATGTGAACATGGTCCAGAAGCGCCGTCGTGTCCTGTGGGCCAAGGCTCATTTAAAATGGACTATTTCAAAGTGGAATAGTGTTCTATGGTCAGACGAGTCCAAATTTGACATTCTTGTTGGAAATCATGGACGCCGTGTCCTTCGGGCTAAAGAGGAGGGAGACCTTCCAGCATGTTATCAGCGTTCAGTTCAAAAGCCAGCATCTCTGATGGTATGGGGGTGCATAAGTGCATACGGTATGGGTGGCTTGCATGTTTTGGAAGGCTCTGTGAATGCTGAAAGGTATATAAAGGTTTTAGAGCAACATATGCTTCCCTCCAAATGACGTCTATTTCAGGGAAGGCCTTGTATACTTCAGCAGGACAATGCAAAACCACATACTGCAGCTATTACAACAGCATGGCTTCGTCGTAGAAGAGTCCGGGTGCTGAACTGGCCTGCCTGCAGTCCAGATCTTTCACCTATAGAGAACATTTGGCGCATCATTAAACGAAAAATACGTCAAAGACGACCACGAACTCTTCAGCAGCTGGAAATCTATATAAGACAAGAATGGGACCAAATTCCAACACCGAAACTCCAGCAACTCATAGCCTCAATGCCCAGACGTCTTCAAACTGTTTTGAAAAGAAAAGGAGATGCTATGCCATGGTAAACATGTCCCGTCCCAACTATTTTGAGACCTGTAGCAGAAATCAAATTTGAAATGAGCTCATTTTGTGCATAAAATTGTAAAATTTCTCAGTTTAAACATTTGCTATGTTATCTATGTTCTATTGTGAATAAAATACTGGCTCATGTGATTTGAAATTCCTTTAGTTTTCATTTTATTCAAATTTAAAAAACGTCCCAACTTTTCCGGAATTCGGGTTGTATGACGCATACATGTATACATGCATATATGTACTTATTTCTATAGTACATACTTTCACATATATTAGGGATACAAATCTTATATCTGAATGCCTTGAAATTAAATGCCTATAGTTGGAGATTTTGTCTATTGTGTGAATAACAAATATAGTATTTTAATACAATAATGCAGTGTTTTCTTTGACATTTTTGACAAATACATCCACAAAGTACCATAACCATATGCCACAGCTTTAAAAATGCATCAGTATCACATGCATGTACACTGTAAAACTTTTCACTGTAAATTTACAGTTAAATACTGGCAGCTGGGTTGCCATCCACATACTGTATTTTTACAACACTACTACAGTAAACAGCATTTACAGTACTCCACTGTAATTACCAAATACAGTATATACCACATTTTACATTATTAAACTTGTCGACAGCAATAAATTGTATTTTTACAGGGAATACTACTTTTATTATTACATAATTAAAATATTATACTTTAAGGTGTCATAAGAGTAGTCACACTAGGAAAAAGAAAACAACATTTTCTGGGTTTTAAAACATTTATTTAGTTAAAATGCCATCTGTGAACATGTTGGCTGAATTACTTTTTAAACATAAAATGCAATTTTAACACTTAACAACAAACAGGTAACAGTTAGCACTTAAAGGAATAGTTCACCCAAAAATTTAAATTAGCTCATGATTTACTCACCCTCAAGTCATCCTAGGTGTATATGACATTATTCTTTCAGACGAATACAATCAGAGTTCTATTAAAAAATGTCCTAGCTCTTCCAAGCTTTATAACGACAGTGAAATGCTGTTTCTTTTTTGAAGTCCATAAAAGTGCAAACGAAATCCCATTCAAAGTCTGCAAGGTTTCGCAGAAGTGAGGACACCTGTAGGCTTACAGTGGTGTTCTTGTTTTGCACAACTTGGCCAGTTTTCTTTGAAGTTACTTGTCCTTTCTTTGTTTTTGATCCACGTTCAGGATTGATGTCAAGAAAGCGTCTAAAAGGCAGAAAAAAACAACAATTAAATATTATTAACTGAGTGTATATATTTTGACAAAGAGAGACAGCACAAAAGCTGTCTAAAACTGAACAACATGAAAAAAAAAAAAAAAAAAAAAAATGCAATGTTGGATGTTGTGATCAATAACTGATATTTTTTCTGCCCTGGTAAAATACATCAACTCAATGTGTCTGTTTACATGCACACTGTCAACTAACTAAATTTTTGGAAGTGGGGTTGCCAGATTTAAAGTTTTATTCTACAACTTTTGTCTACTCATCACCCAGCTCATTAACAATATCATCCCCTCATCCGGTGCCATCAGAGTATCAGTGGAAAGGCAGTCATAGACTCTCCGTTTATATAGAGCACACACTGCCAGAATCCAGCCCAAACCTTTGTGACAGAAATAATTTAACTTAATTGCAAGCCTTGCAATGTTTATTGCATATATGACAACATGATTTACCAGACTAAAATGCATGTTTGCACCCAAAAATTTAAATTCTGTCATTATTACTCACCCTCAAGACTTTTGTTCATCTTCGGGACACAAATGAAGATATTTTTGATGAAATCTGATAGTTTTGTCCTTCCATTGATATCAATATCATTGCAACTGTCAAAGCCCAGAAAAGTGGTCAAAACATTGGTAAATATATAGCTACAGTGGTTCAACCTAAATATTATGAAGCAGGTTTTCTGCACATTTTTTAAAGTCAAATTTAAGGCTTTTTAAGACCTTTTTAAGACCCGAAGAAATCAAAATTAATACCATGCATTAGGGGTGTGCAATATTGACTAAATATGTCTTGATCGATATTTTCAAAGTTTTCTTGATAATAATTAGATAACATTTTACTGATTGTGTTTCTGTGCTTGGTGCCATGGCTTGTTTAGGCCTTTTGACAGCTGACTGACAGATATTCATATTTTTCATATTCTATGCAGTGGTCAGTTTACAGCAGTGACAGAAATTAACATTTTTTATTAAAGGAGTCATAACCTTGTATTACCTTGGATACCCAACGCTCTATTATAGTCTTTCAGGCCCTTCTAAAAAAGAAAAGTGGAAAAAAAATAAACACAGAGCTCCTCTGACCCTTATTTCTGAAGGCATTATTGTCTCGCGAGATCTGATGCGATATTTTGGCTGTCGTGGACAGTCATTTTAATAATGCAAATGAGGGGCGCGTTGATTGGTGGCAGGAAGGAGGGGGGTTGACACCGCAGGTAACGCTTTAGCATATCATTCCAAAATGACATCATGGCGCAAGTTATGAATGAACCCGACCTGGCCGCGACCGGCTTCCCGGCCAGTGTATAAGTATGAGGCGCCGTTTAGGGCTTAAAGGGGGGGTGAAATGCTCATTTTCACTCAATCTCCTGTTAATCTTGAGTACCTATAGAGTAGTATTGCATCCTTCATATCTCCAAAAAGTCTTTAGTTTTATTATATTTATAAAAGAAAGATAGGCTGTACCGAGTCTTTCCAGAAAAAACCGAGCGTCTGGAGGCGGCCGTGTGGGCGAAGCCAGAGCCATAGAGAGAATCCGTCGATCTGGGCTTTGTTTATAAAACATTCATCGTCGAAATGCAGGGAACAAACAGTCTACACAACGCGTTTTTGCCCCGGAAAAACAATCTGCATCCACTGTTCCTAACGCTGGGTTCTTTGGGAAGCTGAACATGGTAAGCTTTCCCTCACATCCAAAAACACACTTTGGAGACACTATGCAGCGCTGCCGATGATTTCCTGTTGAAGCGCGTTGATGTGCGCGGTCTCGCTCTCCTCTGGTCGACGTGTGCGCGGGCGAGCTTTTCCGGGAGAAATGCTCATATAAGGAGTTCCACTCTCGTCTACGTCATTAGATCCACGGTCGAAAAAAAACCAGCCGAAACTTGTACCAACCCGGAAGTAAGATTTTCGGCACAGACATTCTCCGTTATTCGTCCAAAATATTTTTTAAAAACTTTGGCCATGTTAAGCATGAGAATCCATCTCTTTAACACTGTAAACAACTCTGAATACATGAAACACCATTGTACCCCCCCTTTAAATCAAACTTCATTCACGCACACATATATGAAACACGCTTGCATACATACTAAGTAGTCACACATACATGTATATGAACTCTCCGCGCACATACTCATATGAGACGCGAGCGCACACACACACAAACTCGCGCACATACTCATAAGACGCGAGCACACACACACACACAAAAACTAGACGGCGCCTCATATATAAGCGTTAGGCAATCAATATACAATAGCCGAATTCATGATGATCTCAGTCATTTGTTGTTTGCAAAGTAATGTTAGCAGCCATTCCCCATGTTTACCTCGAAGCTAATACTTCCGCTAGCATACAATAGCCGCATTAGCAGTTAGCTGCTGTTTGTTACACACAGTAGAGCAATAAAAACACATTCTTACCGTTTCAATTGCAGGCAAGTCTCTGATTGTTGAAAATGGCCCCTTTTTCCCGAGCTTCGATGCCAACTTCGCCTGATATTGCCTCAAATTTGTGAAGGATTCCGGCGTAAAATGTTTAGTTAGCACAGACACATAACGTTAAGCCAGTGGGAAGGGTTGTAGGAACCGCGTCATTAAAAATGAATTTAATCCACTAGTCCCTGACAGCTTGGTCCGTTCTTGGGAGAGAAAACACATTTACATGTTGATTCTGGCAGTCAACAACAGAGCAACTCAGTGTGCACTATGTTTCTCCATCTTTCTCGAGTCGACTGAACTGAATATGAGGGGGAGAGGGGCGGGCTTCCCGCGGCATAGGTTTGCGGTGTCCATATATGGTATATCCTGCCCCGTCATGACGTCAAGACGGGGCTGAAATCAAAATCTCGTATTTGAGTGCGCGTGCACGCGCGCTGGTTTATTTACCCTGAGGTAAACAAACGCTTCACTTTTAAATATCGGCTTCCCGGCCAGTGTATAATCGTTAGGTAATCATAACATACATTGATTCTCGTGGAAAAGTGAAAATTGCAGGTTATG
The DNA here is from genome assembly GCF_949319135.1 of Squalius cephalus. Classification (NCBI taxonomy): domain Eukaryota; kingdom Metazoa; phylum Chordata; class Actinopteri; order Cypriniformes; family Leuciscidae; genus Squalius; species Squalius cephalus. Next base: position 23,628,632 of record NC_137129.1, read on the forward strand.
ACTCCTTTAAGGGGTAATATTTGCCACCTTAAATTGATTCACCCGTGTTCACTCTGAAGGAATCACTCACATGGCTGGGCACTTGTAATGACACATCAAGGATGTTAAGAGGCTAAAAGCAGGTTTAAAACTTGCCCCATTGAAGTCAACAGGGTGCAAATTTTAGAAAGAGGATAACACGGTGTAGGCAACACCGATTTTTGTCGTTGTTCTCTGTACTGACAGCACTCCAAATTTACAAAAAAATGAGCTCAATGTTAAAATTGACCGGAGTTCTCCTTTAAGGTTGCACTAGTTACATGGATTATTTAAACAATGTTTTTACTAGCTTTCTGGGCCTTAAAAGTTGCAAAGACGTTGCTGTCTATGGGTGGTTCAGAAACCTCTCAGATTTCATCAAAAATATCTTAATTTGTGTTCTGAAGATGAACGAAGGTCTTATGGTGCGTTCACACCGGACGCGTGTAGCGCGTCAGGCGCGAGTGATTTCAATGTTAAGTCAATGCAAAGACGCGTTACGCGCGTAAAAAATTCCTGCGGCACGAATGAGGCGTTTAGCGCGCCGCGGTAGACGCGAATTCGCCTCGTTCGCGCGAATGACGCGAATTGAGCGTCTGGCGCGTTAAGCGCAAATGATTTTATTAGTGCTATGTAACCTGCGTCGCGGCGACAATACAACCCTCACTTACAAATAGCGAAATATGCAAATGAGCGTGAAGTGCACCGCTTCAAAATTTGGACCAGTGACCAGAAGACCAGAATCGCTCAAGAGACTGCGTTAACAGCAAGGGGAGAAAGAATTTATGACAAGCACTCGTTGCGTTAGAAAATTTGGAATGATGTATTAAGGAATTAAATGATAAAGCAGTGAAATTTTTAAACATCACATCACACAGGGGGGAAAGAAAAAAAAAAAAGATATAATGACCAGGAGAACAGCAAAGATTTGCTGTGGAACAAATAAATGTAACCTTAATATAAACCCTAATTTATATTTCCTATTTAGTTTATAATTATTATTGTTTCTCTTTTTTATTACCTATTTGGTTTATAATTATTATTGTTTCTCTCTTTTTTATTACCTATTTAGTTTCAAGCTAATAAATTTAATTGACCCTTATTCTATTAATATATGTATATAATTTATTTGTTTACCTATTTATTCAATTTGTTTCTAATTGGCTTATTTAAGGTTAAGTAAACGTTTTAAATTCAAATGCAATCCTTCCAAATGATAACCCTATAAGAATACCCTTTTTACTCTCGTTCTCCAAGAAAAATAAATAAAAATAAAATATAAAATCAAAATGAAATAAAATGAAATACAATAGAATTTGAAAGAAAAAAAATAACAGTAGAGAAAATAAAATACAGGTCAAAATTTACCGCTTAATTAGCAGTCTCAAATTCAATACAATTCAGATTCCTTTTTTTTTTTTTTATGTATATAATTTATATACACACTAATTCTCAGTTCCAGTTCGAATGCCGCTCTCACGAGATCCTTCTTCCGCAATGTATCTCGGATCAACACAGTTCAATTCAGATGTGTGCACAATCATACCACTCCGTTCGTTCCTTGATTCACAAGCTCGGTCCTTCCTTATATGGGCATTGGGCAAATGGCTCGCCAGTTCCCGCTCGCAACGGTTTTTTTTTTCCCGATGTGAAGCAAGCAGGGACAATTCACATACAATTCTTCTTCAAAATCGTCCGGTGTCCAGGAAATGTGCAGCATCCGACTCAGAAATGACAAAAAGTAGAAAAGAAGAAGAAAAAAACAAGAAAAAAGGGAAAAAGGAAAGAAAGAAAAGACCCAACCTTGCAAAGACAAGGCCAAAAATATAATTAGACATTCCTTTCAAAAATATACATCATTAAAGCAGTTAGTCTGCATATAAACAACCTTCAACATTTTTTCCTTTTACTGAAATTCCGTCTTACTTTAGCACATATAGTTTGTATGTGCAAAGAGCTATTTTTCCGATGACGCACTTAGGCCTCATCTGCCCGTATTACATGTGCGTCATGATCGCGCCTTAACTCATAGCTCAAATACACGACGAAATTCGTTAAAATAACCTCTATTAACCACTCGAGGTGACTTTTAACTCTAAAACATTAATTATTCAACACATACATGCAATACTCTTCCCATTATAAACAAAAAGGGTCAACTCTTTTACATACAACTGCATATAACATCAGAATTTAGTGATTCAATACCATTTATCAAGCATTTTACACTCAAAAAGAATTATTTAATTACAACACTCACCAAGAGAACTCAATTCTCGGCTATGAAGGGCAAAAATCCCGACTTTGGATATGTACTCTCTTCGTAGCAGTCAATAACACGTTCACTCGTAACGTTTGACGAATGAAACTCAATCCGCACTTTAATCTAAAAGTCTCTCTAGTGTTTCTCTGATTTCACTCTTGGTTTGTTCGTTCTAATTCTCTCTCTTGTTTCTTTCTTTAGGATCGCACCAGCAGCTTCTCTAACTTGAACTAGCCGCTTCACCGTCTCGTAAAAAGTGTTGCATCATCCTTGCCCTGAGTCCACCTATTAAGGCGGGGCTAACTCCCTCTCGTTGAATTAACCAATCTTCGTCTAGCTAAATTGAATAGCTTTTCTAAATGAGTTTTATGATTTTATTTATGCATTTTCTTATTTTCTCTTAGAATCTTTAAACTTTCTATTTTTTTCTTTCCCCACAGACATTAATAAAATAACTGTTTTATATATTCACAAGTGTGTCTTTTTTTTTTTCTCTCTCTCCTTACATCAACAGAATCTCTTTAGTGACCTGGGTTACACCCTCCCCTCCCGAATACATGCACGTCCTCGCTGCATCTGCATATTTTTTGGGTTGAGCCACAACCACAGGCACATCATCAATAGAACAAGCATTTACCTCCTCCAAAGAAGTACTGAATGCCACACTTAGACCTTGCAACAGAGATTGAATCACTACAGTAAGTGGATTCCCTAACTGGGGATACTCAAACCTTTTTGCAGGCCGTCGCTCTCTTTGCGAGCGCCTGGGAATAACTCCTTCCTCGAATTCTGGTTCATTCTCTCGTTGATTTTGATCAACTTCAGCATTCATAGTTCTGTTCTCAACCTCACTATCACTGTCTGTTTCAACCTCCTGAGAAGGAAATTCAACTACAGACCTAGAACAGAAATCCAATCCTGGCTCTTCCCTTACCAAAACCCCTGGATAACTATGACCAGATTCCAGATCAACATAAGGCGTTTCTACTTCTCCAGACTCAGGTAAGCTTTCCCTTACAGGTTCCTCTGAATTCTCCTCTAAGAACTCACAGGTAGGTATACTCTCTCTTGCAGGTTCAACAGCAGGTAAGTCAATTGGGACTTTCTGAGGGTTTGAGCAGGGTAATTGCTCAGGGCTCACCAGAACCCGAGTTTCAAAGTCCAACATGTCCAATGCTTCTGTTGGCAACCCGAAAGCTAAATCAACTGGCAAGCGAGGCAGCCGCCCAAACATGAGCTCATAAGGAGCATACCCGGTTGTATCGTTGCGCGTACAATTGTATGCGTGCACTAAGGGCTTCACAAACTCTTTCCACCTGGACTTTTTCTCATTATCTAATGTTCCCAGCATTTGGAGAAGTGTCCGGTTGAAACGTTCTACCGGGTTACCTCTGGGGTGGTATGGCGTGGTACGAATCTTATGAATACCCGCAATATGACACAACTCCTTGATGGTGTGGGATTCAAAATCGGGCCCTTGGTCACTATGTAGCTTCTCAGGAAAGCCATAGTGAACCAAGAAATTTTCCCACAGACATTTCGCGACTGTACGAGCTGTTTGGTTCTGGGTCGGTATCGCCACGGCGTATTTCGTGAAATGGTCAGTGATGACCAATATGTTTTTGGTATTGCTGTGGTCTGGCTCTAACGACAAAAAATCCATACAGACCAACTCCAAAGGTCTACTGGTCTGAATGTTGACCAGTGGAGCTGCTCGTTCTGGAGCCCTCTTTCTGCGCACGCAACGCTCACATGTCTTAATCTTCTCCTCAACTGCCTGGAACATCCTGGGCCAGAAGAACCTGGACCTCACCAAGTCCAGGGTTCTCTCAATACCCAAGTGCCCCATGTCATCGTGTAAACTGCGCAATACCATTTCCCTTAGCCCTGTTGGTAATACAAGCTGATAGCGAGAGACCCCATGCTCCTGCCTCCTCCTATACAACAGCCCATTCTTCAGCTCAAGTCGACTTCACTCCCTCAACCACAATACTATTTCAGGTGGCTGGCCCCTCAGAGTACCTGGCCTAGTCCCACTCCTCATCCACTCAATTATTATCTCAAGCTCTGGATCTTTCCCTTGCCATTCTGCTAATGCGGTCTCTGAGAGATTAGGGAGATCAGGTAGACCATGCTCAGCCTCGTGCTGCAACTCTTTTGGCAAGGCATCAACACAATGAGTGAGGGACTCGACCAATGTAATTGAAGAGTGTGCCAAACCAGGCCCTTCGGGCAAACCAATCACCTCATGTCTCTCACAAATGGCTTTCACTACATCTGCCATGAGAAAATCAGACCCGTTTCCAGGCTCTGCAAGGTGGTGAAGTGTAAACTGCTTGATCCTTTCTCTTTCCTTCTGAGAGATCAGATCATCCAAGGGCTCACCATGCGGACGCCGGGAGAGACCATCTGCGTCCTGATTCTGACTCCCAGCCCTATATTGGAGCTTAAAGGTGTAGGTCGACAAGCTAGACAACCAGCGGTAGCTGGTAGCATCAAGCTTCGCAGAAGTCAAAACATACGTCAGAGGATTACTGTCTGTTACAACAGTGAAGTCTGTGCCATACAAATAATCGCTGAACTTGGCCGTAACAGCCCACTTTAACGCCAAGAATTCAAGCTTATGTGCAGGGTATTTTGCCTCACTCTTTGTCAGTCCCCTGCTGGCGAACGCTATTACCCGCATCTGCCCGTCCTGCTCCTGGTACAATGCCGCACCAAGCCCCGTAGTACTGGCATCGGTGTGAAGCGTATATGGGAGCTTGGGGTCAGCAAAGCCCAGAACAGGAGCAGAGGTCAACTTAGAAATGATGACGTCAAAGGAATTCTGACATGAAATAGTCCACCGATCACCGAACTGCTCTTTGGTATTGAAGTACTCTGCCCCCTCTCGTTTCCCGCTGCGGCCCCTACGAAGTGGAGGGTACCCTTCAGTGAGTCCTGTGAGAGGTTTAACTATCTTCGAGTAGTCACACACAAACCTTCTATAGTACCCCGCAAAACCTAAGAAAGCTCTCAGCTCTTTCAAATTTGTGGGCCTTGGCCAAGTTTTTAGAGCCTCAATCTTAGCCGGGTCAGTCTTTACCCCGTCCCTCGAGACGACATGCCCCAAATATTTGACTGATGTCTGGAAGAAACGGCATTTTTCAGGCGCCAACTTCAATCCGTACTCTTTAAGTCGATCGAGGACTTGTACTAACCGCGATTCATGCTCTTCCAAGGTCTTTGAAAAGACTATCAAATCATCAATGAAGACTAGTACTTGTTTCCTGTGGAGGTCACCCATACACCGCTCCATTAACCTTTGGAACGTACTTGGCGCATTTGTGATTCCCTGGGGCATTCTATTGAATTCCCAGAATCCAAGAGGGCATACGAAAGCAGTCTTACACTTATCGGCCTCATCCATCTCAATCTGATAGAACCCAGACTTTAAATCAAGCACCAAAAACCACTTTGAGCCGGTAAGTACAGAAAAAACCTCTTCTAGATTGGGCAGAGCATATGCGTCTTTGATCGTCTGGGAATTCAACTTCCGAAAGTCTATACAGAGCCGCACCGAGCCATCTTTCTTTCGGACTACCACTATGGGTGAAGAAAAGGGGGACTCAGACTCACGAATCACTCCAGCAGTCATTAGTTCCTGAAGATGCTTTCGAACAGCATCAATGTCTTGGGGGTGGATCGGGCGCGCCCTATGCTTAAAGGGTGTCTCGTCAGTTAATCTGATTTGATGTTTTACTTGACCTGTACAGCCATAATCAAGATCATGTAAAGAGAAAACCTCAGGCATAGAATTTAACCGGTTTGATATCCGCTCCCTCCAGTCTGAAGACAAAGGAGAGTCTCCAAAATCAAAGGTAAGGTTGGCATGGGTAGGAACTGATGATTCAACTTCGCTTGAATTCTGGGAAGTTTTCTCTATAACCCTCTGTATAGCATGGATCTCAGCAAGTACAGCTTTAGGGGGGATCGTTATATCTGTTTGAGTACCATTTTTAAGTAAGACGGAAAGCTGAGAAGGTCGTCTAGAAGGCCATGTGTGCACACAGCTTGCAACTAAGAGACCGCTTGGGAATGGGGCCGATGGTTGCTCAAGAGTCACCCATTTCTCCATACAAGGTTCCCTAAGCTGAACTGAACCATTCAGGACCACCGTGTTCCCGGCAGGTACGACTTCAGGTAAATTCCCTATCAGCTTCACGTGCCCCAATGCTTCACTGCTAGTTTGCTTCCATCTTGCCTCCAGGACTTTAAGCACTGCCTGGTATCCTTGGAGGCTCGAACAAGGGTTACTCTGATTCTCCCTAATGCAGTGGCCATAAAGTACATCCAGGGAATTTGTACCGACAAGAACTTGTGACATACTCTTTAGATCCGGAACTACTAAAGCTAAAGTGGGGACTTCGACTTCAACACCTACAAACTCTTTCGGAAACCTCAAGGCCAACTCGATGTAACCCAAATATGGCACGGCTTGCCCATTAGCTCCCTCCACCTCTAACAAATTTTCTAACGACTTCAGCGGGTGATTAGACAGATGTGCCTCGTAGAATGACTGGGGAACCGTAGTAACCTGAGAGCCTGTGTCTAGGAGACAGCCTACCTCTTTACCACCAATACTGATCTGCGCAGTGCACTTTACTCCTACTAACCCCTTCGGTAGATTCTTTAAGGGTGACTCATGATTGCTAGCGACAGGCACTTGCCTATAACATTTAGGGCGGTTACTTTTACACCTTGTCTCTGTATGCCCCGCTACAGAGACTTCCCTTAGTTTAAAGGCAAAGAGGAATTCCCATGCAGAGAGTCCCACTGGGCCTGTTGTTCCCTCAACTTACGCCGCTTTTCCTCAACTTTCGGGGGATTTGCAGCATTATCGCAAGCAACAGCCAAATGGCCATCCTCTCCGCAACGGAAACAATACCCAGGGCGAGGCCGATTGGCCATTGGTTGGGCCCTTCTAGCACCTCTAACTGTGTCGGTCTCAAACGAATTCTGTGGCGGAAAAACTCGGGGACTAGCAGTCTCTCGGGAGTAGTCTCTATAACTCTTTTGAGCAGCACTCTGAGCTTGCAGTTCAGCAACTTGTCGTCGCAGGTTAGCGACTTCTGAGTCATCGGAATTTCCACACTTCACTTCTTGAGCCATGGATGCTTTCATAGTGGCTACCTGAGTGCGCAACTCTTCCACTACTTTCCTCAAAGTGTTCAACTCTGCCTTCTCAGAACACCCACTCAGGCGCTTCTGGCTTGGAGTTTGACCTAGAGTAGCAACTTGGGCCTGTACTTCTGCAAGTTGTTTCTTTAGGAAGTCAGTTTCCGAATTGCTAGAATTTGATGTCTCATGTGAATAGACAGACACTTGCTGAGTGGCAGACCGTGGCCTCGGGGAAGCAACAGGAGTTTTTGACAACCCAAGGTGTATTTTCATTCGCTCCTCTTTGGAGGCACGCTTACCCTCCTCTGTTCGAATTAACACAACCAATTCAGCAAAAGTGGGTGGGTGAGACTCGCTCTTTCCTAACTGAAGGCTGTCAATGAGGCCATTGTTCCAACACCCTCTCATAAACTGTTTCAAGAGGCAACGATCATGATCTTTCTCCGCAACACCTCCCCTCCTGATCGTTGAACTCAGAAGAACTTGCAACCGATGCAAGAAATCAAGATGACCTTTCACCCTGGTTCTGTAAGGTGCCCATGAATTTGGCCAACAGTTCATCGCCATCCTCTACAGAACCATACACTGACTCTAGTAACTCTAGGTATACCACTGGCAAGGCTGGAGGTCGCACATGCTTCACTACGTCTGCAGCGGGAGGCAGCAAGCTGTCCAAGATCCTACGTGCTCTATGCAAATCTGAAACAGACGGGTCACTTAGCAGAAGGTCTACACTTGCTCGCCAAGTATCAAAATCAGGTTCATTTGGAGGGCGTGGGCACCTCCCTGAGAAAATCCTAAGGCGAACTGAGGTTTGTTGCACCATTGCAGCATCAGCTGTCTTTACTATGTGCTCTACTACCATTCTTTGAATACCCGGTGGGTCTGCAATGTTCACAGGGAACCCAGGGCTGGTAGTCACTGTGACACCATCAACAGTGGTTTCTGGATTTGGGAAGGCCATTGGGGCCATCCGTCTCTTGGTTGGGTCTTTGGATTCTGGGATTCGCATTCCTACAGTTTCTGCATTGGTCGATAAGAGTATCGGAGAACAAGACGCCTCTGAACTAAGGGAATCATCAACGCAAGCTTTTTGTGCTCTTTCTGGAGTACAATTAGCAGAGTGAGCTTGGAGTTTTTCCAACTCCTCCTGAAGCACATCTGAGAGGGGCCTCTCACTCTCTTTAGCAAGGGCCTTCAATTTTTCAGTATACCCCTCAGTGACTTCATCACTAGCTGTCCGGTTACAGACGCTAGCCAGAGCTCGTACTTGGAATGTGACACTTGGGTTCAAGAGGCTTCCCAGGGTTAAGGGTAACATTGGCGTTAAATTCAGCATCGCAGAGCTGTGAACATATTCCACAATAGCATGCTGATGGAACTCAGAAGTTTGATCATCAATTATCAAGTTACGTTTAACTGAGCCAAACTTTTGCAAGAAAGTTACTAGCTCATCATCCGCCTCGGCCTTTGACTATAAGCGCATTTTCAATGTTCACACTTTCTCTCTCTATGATTTCCATTATCACAATGTAGGGTCAACACTCTGGGGATTTTTTTTTTTTTTCTCACAAATTTGCTCGCTTCCTACCTTTCCTATTACTGTCCTTGTTGCTAAGCAACAGTCTCCTGGCTGGCTCGCCAACTTTCTGTAACCTGCGTCGCGGCGACAATACAACCCTCACTTACAAATAGCGAAATATGCAAATGAGCGTGAAGTGCACCGCTTCAAAATTTGGACCAGTGACCAGAAGTCCAGAATCGCTCAAGAGACTGCGTTAACAGCAAGGGGAGAAAGAATTTATGACAAGCACTCGTTGCGTTAGAAAATTTGGAATGATGTATTAAGGAATTAAATGATAAAGCAGTGAAATTTTTAAACATCACATCACACAGGGGGGAAAGAAAAAAAAATAGATATAATGACCAGGAGAACAGCAAAGATTTGCTGTGGAACAAATAAATGTAACCTTAATATAAACCCTAATTTATATTTCCTATTTAGTTTATAATTATTATTGTTTCTCTTTTTTATTACCTATTTGGTTTATAATTATTATTGTTTCTCTCTTTTTTATTACCTATTTAGTTTCAAGCTAATACATTTAATTGACCCTTATTCTATTAATATATGTATATAATTTATTTGTTTACCTATTTATTCAATTTGTTTCTAATTGGCTTATTTAAGGTTAAGTAAACGTTTTAAATTCAAATGCAATCCTTCCAAATGATAACCCTATAAGAATACCCTTTTTACTCTCGTTCTCCAAGAAAAATAAATAAAAATAAAATATAAAATCAAAATGAAATAAAATGAAATACAATAGAATTTGAAAGAAAAAAAATAACAGTAGAGAAAATAAAATACAGGTCAAAATTTACTGCTTAATTAGCAGTCTCAAATTCAATACAATTCAGATTCCTTTTTTTTTTTTTATGAATATAATTTATATACACACTAATTCTCAGTTCCAGTTCGAATGCCGCTCTCACGAGATCCTTCTTCCGCAATGTATCTCGGATCAACACAGTTCAATTCAGATGTGTGCACAATCATACCACTCCGTTCGTTCCTTGATTCACAAGCTCGGTCCTTCCTTATATGGGCATTGGGCAAATGGCTCGCCAGTTCCCGCTCGCAACGGTTTTTTTTTCCCGATGTGAAGCAAGCAGGGACAATTCACATACAATTCTTCTTCAAAATCGTCCGGTGTCCAGGAAATGTGCAGCATCCGACTCAGAAATGACAAAAAGTAGAAAAGAAGAAGAAAAAAACAAGAAAAAAGGGAAAAAGGAAAGAAAGAAAAGACCCAACCTTGCAAAGACAAGGCCAAAAATATAATTAGACATTCCTTTCAAAAATATACATCATTAAAGCAGTTAGTCTGCATATAAACAACCTTCAACATTTTTTCCTTTTACTGAAATTCCGTCTTACTTTAGCACATATAGTTTGTATGTGCAAAGAGCTATTTTTCCGATGACGCACTTAGGCCTCATCTGCCCATATTACATGTGCGTCATGATCGCGCCTTAACTCATAGCTCAAATACACGACAAAATTCGTTAAAATAACCTCTATTAACCACTCGAGGTGACTTTTAACTCTAAAACATTAATTATTCAACACATACATGCAATACTCTTCCCATTATAAACAAAAAGGGTCAACTCTTTTACATACAACTGCATATAACATCAGAATTTAGTGATTCAATACCATTTATCAAGCATTTTACACTCAAAAAGAATTATTTAATTACAACACTCACCAAGAGAACTCAATTCTCGGCTATGAAGGGCAAAAATCCCGACTTTGGATATGTACTCTCTTCGTAGCAGTCAATAACACGTTCACTCGTAACGTTTGACGAATGAAACTCAATCCGCACTTTAATCTAAAAGTCTCTCTAGTGTTTCTCTGATTTCACTCTTGGTTTGTTCGTTCTAATTCTCTCTCTTGTTTCTTTCTTTAGGATCGCACCAGCAGCTTCTCTAACTTGAACTAGCCGCTTCACCGTCTCGTAAAAAGTGTTGCATCATCCTTGCCCTGAGTCCACCTATTAAGGCGGGGCTAACTCCCTCTCGTTGAATTAACCAATCTTCGTCTAGCTAAATTGAATAGCTTTTCTAAATGAGTTTTATGATTTTATTTATGCATTTTCTTATTTTCTCTTAGAATCTTTAAACTTTCTATTTTTTTCTTTCCCCACAGACATTAATAAAATAACTGTTTTATATATTCACAAGTGTCTTTTTTTTTTCTCTCTCTCCTTACATCAACAGAATCTCTTTAGTGACCTGGGTTACAGCTATTTGTGCATTCACGCGTTTGACGCGAATTCGCGTCTACCGCCAGAGTTGAAAAATCTGAACTTCTGCGTCAATTCACGCCGCGTTAACCAATCAGGAGCCTGCTTGCATGCTGCTGTCACGTGCTGTCAGTTTATAATGTTATTTTATGTTTGGCCTCAATAAATTATTTTGTAATAGGCCTATGACTAAAATGCACAATAAAGCAAATAAAAACATAAAACTCGATTTCAATATATGAGAGATACTCATTTTGTATTGAATGCTATTTATTCCATATCTATTCTAGATTATATGAAACATTATTAATCTAATGTAAAGACAACAAACACAATTTAGTGTATAAAAAAATAATAATCACAGGACAGGTTTCACTTTTGAAGGCTGCAGCTCCATTTATTATCAAAACAAAAATAAATCACAGATTAGGTGCGGGCGAGGGTGAACCTCGCGCCGGGCTGTACAGCGCGGGCTCGTCAGGCAGCAACCACTCGAGGCCGAGGCTTATACGGCCTACGCTGTCCTCGTCAGCGTCCTCACCGTTAGGTCCACCAAACCTACCTCCTGGAGCAAATTGTGAAACTCCTGAAACCCTCCGGAGGGTTTGGTGGACCCGAGTACAGCGACGATGTCCCCTACGCAGCTGTTTCTGCTCTCCAGAGCATATACGAGCGGTGATTCTCTCGATTAATGCTAATGCTAATGCTCGATAAACATCTAAAAAAAGATGGCCGCCAACAGGTTTCGAAACTTTTGCCTCTGACGCGCGTAAATTTCGCTTCAAACTTTTGATTTTACACGCGTCAATTTCGCTCTTGACACGCGAATGCACACAAAGTGGTCAAGCGTATAACTAGATGCGGCAGGCGCGAATTTGACGCGCTGTTCGCGTCCGGTGTGAACGCACAGTTACAGGTTTGGAACGACATGAGGGTGAGTAATTAATGACAGAATTTTCACTAATCCTTCAACTGAAAACAACTTGCACTGACATATCTTAAAATATATGACTGCCACTGTTTTATCTCAAGATGCACACCAGTAATGTTTTTTTTTATGATACATTATTATAAAATCTGCTTAAATACCCTAATTTTATTAAGGCCTAGACCTGGCTTAAGCTAAGCCCTGTATGGAAACTAGGCTTGGCACGATAGTCTGTGTTACCGGTGTTACACGGTGTTCAGTCGCAACACCGGTTTCATCACTTGCCCACCGCAGCACCGCAAAAAAAATGTTTTAAAGCAATTACGCAGTATCCGTATTTTCTGTCACCAGTTGACTAGCGTTGTATGATCACGCTCAACCATTCAAGTGCGACAAAACAAGAGACCGCGCTGTAAAGTCCTGCCTATACACACACGCGCACACACACACACACACACACACACACACACACGGAAAAGATGCGCGTCAGTATCAAGTTCTCTTTTCGGCCTTGAACAAAACATAACACACACAAATTATGCCAAAATGTCCGTTTTGTTGTTGCGTTTTTCATGAATAATAACGAATAATAACGAACCCACCATTCAAAACACTGTGGTTGAATCCGAAATCGCGCCCTATACTCTCAAATAGGGCGTTATTGTTCTCAACATGATCTCAAGCAGTGAAAAATAGACACTGACAACGCGCTGAAAGACAGGACCGCGCAGGTAATATTTAATGAAACAAAGTCTCAACTTTCAAATTTGGTCAGTCAAACAAAAATAAAATGACCTACCGTTTTTTGTCTCTTTAATGTGTCGTGACAGATTGCCTCAGTTAAAGCCAATTTCAAATCCACTGAAGTTAATCAATAACTCTTCTGACTGCTTTGTCACACAAAAATGGTGGAATTTGATTGGTCAGATCGCATGTCAATCAAACTCAATACGAATGACGAATTGACGCCATGTAAAAAAAAATAATAATTACATCACTCTAACACCCCCACCCCCACGATGAAACCGGTAATACCGGTGTTGTCACAAGTCGATTAACCGGTGGGAGAATATTATCACCGTCACATCTCTAATGGAAACCAGGGCCATATTGTTCATACCAGTAGTCAACATAATAAATACTGTCAAGTCAAGGTAGACTGACACAATTCAGTCTAATATATATATATATATATATATATATATATATATATATATATATATATATATATATACAGTGTTTCCCCTATAAATTTTTCCAGCAGCGGTGCTGTTACGTGCCGGAGGTTACCAAGCCGCTCGCGGGGGGTCCGGGGGCATGCAGCCCCGGAAGAATTTTTTTTTTAATTACCCCTTAAACCATGATTTCTGGCCAGTTTTGTGGATAGAAATGGACTTTTTGAGACATACAAATTTGACATACCATCAACAGAAGGCACGATTATTGCAGCACGTACCTTGAACTGGTCACAAACAGGATTAGGACAGGATTATTGTTATTTGTTTTTCTTTTGTGTTAATTTTCAGCTGTAAGGTAGAAATTGATAGTGGAAAAATTAAACTCTTTCCTCCCTCATCTGCACTACTGATCTTTTTTCTGTAACACACTTTAGCACTTAGATACATAATCATGTAACCAGTACTTTCATTTATTTTATCCTGTAGACATTTTGAACATTAAAATCCAAATTAAACTTTTCATTAGTTTAAAAGATGACTAGCTTGCATAGCCTATTTTACTTCACTAACCTCCAGTGATTAATCGCAATTAATCGCATTTCCCCCAAACACATATTTAACCCTCTGGGCTTCTTCGCCCGAAAACGGGCGAAAACTTGAACGTTTCGAATTGTTTAATTTTTTTGCTTCATCGGATGGGGGTGAAACTTGGTGACTTTTGTTTTATTACCTATATGAACACACAAAAAAATCAAGGAGATGATTCTGATATGTTAAAGGGTTGTAAAAAAAAAAGTCACACTTAGCTTCCTCCCGCCCGAAAACGGGCGACATAGGAAATGAAAGGGAAATACGAAAAAATAGGAAAACTCAGAGAGACTTTTGGTGGTACAAGCTACAGATCAGCCACTGTGCTGAAAAAAAGTGTACAGCAATGAAGGGGTGACACTCTAAAACATCAAGAGTGCAAATAAGACACCCTCCCCCCCACACACACACACACAAACACAAACACACACAGAGAGAAATGAACTGGTAAGACTGAAACAGCAAATTTTGCCCCAAACTATATAAAAATTATATAATCATAATAACTCCAAAACTGTAGCAAGGAGAGTCAAAAGGTAGGTATCGTTTGAAAGAACTCTTTTTAAATTTTTGAAAATATAAATTACATTAGGACATTGTCCTGCCAAGAAACAGCGGATAAAAGACAATATATATATATATATAATTTTTATTATGATTTTGCATATCTTTCTTATTTGTCATGGAATAACTAAGCAAGGAAATAAGGTAGGAGGAAAATTCTTTTTTAGTGAAGTCCCCCTACATGTGTTGTGGCGAATTCTAAGTTCTTTTTGGTTCAGGTCTCAAAGAAGCTTTCTCGGAGTCGAGGTTCCAGGTTAGAAGAATTTACTTTATTGTACAAAACAACAAAGGAGAAGCCAGCTGGACATCTGACGTTATAATATTCAGCATTCATTTTTATACCTTTTTCATATCATCAAGTCTCCAATGGGTACCCTAAGACCTATCTCTTACGCCTGGTGACCTTGGCACAGCCAAACATGACTTCTCTATTGGTCAAACCTCACACAATGGTGCTCTGTTGGTTCAATATTTTGACACTTTACATTGCTGATGCAAGCTGGTTATTTTCCATTCTCTCATCCTTCTCAGACCTATTTTGTCATGCTTGTCATTTTCATTACAACATATTTGGACATGAATCAAGGAAAATTCTCCAACATATCCCCCCTTTGGGACTAATCCTAGTCCCACCTTCATTTCTATCCCAGAATGTATCTTCATGAACAGGCTTCTCTCCATTATCTTTCAATCATGGCCAATATGGACCATCCATCTCTCTTATCAATAAGCCCACTCACGAAGGTACACCCTGGAGGAATAGTGAGACCAAACATCTCCGCCCCCACTTGACTAGGGTGGAGTAAAAGATCCCACCTTCCTTATCTATCTTCAGTCTTGAAGGGATAGATTATTTCAAACATTTGATTTTTCAACATAATCAGCATATTTCAGTGTATAGACTCAAAATTAAGATTGTTTTCATCTTAATCAGCATATCTCAGTGTACAGACTTAAAGTTAGGATTATCCCACGGTGCCAGAGGAACTGCACAGGCGCTTCCGGTGGCCTGGAGTGCTATCTGGGTTGCTCCATCGTTGCCAGAGGTGCCCTGGGCACTATCTGGGGTTGGAGCAGACAGCGGGTTTTTAAACCACCAGTTGAATCTGCCCTTGCTTGTCCGGCAATTGGCGACCGCGCTTGTTATTAATTTCTCTGTTTACCCCATGGAAACATCCACCAGTAGTCTTATGCACATACTTCACTTTTGATTCATAAAAACTTTAGAATATTAAAAATACTTTGTTATAAAAGTAAAATGATTAGTAAGTGATAAAAATAGTAAAAAACATTTATTATCTTTTCCCTTTATATCTGGTTGCATTACCTCGTACCACGGGCAATGACCTGCTTCAAACCTTGTATCGTCCCCTCTCATTCACATATTCATGTTTGTGACTGTTAGTGTGATTATATGTAAAAATATTCTCAGTAGGATTATAAGTGTAAAAAGAAAAAAGAAAACACTCAGGAAGGGGTCCTTCATAAAAATCAGAGAAACAATTAAAAACCCTCTAGCTAACTCCCTGCTCTACTCATGTTCTAATGATCTGTCTAATTTTACCCCAAAAACTAAAATACACAATGTTACTACCTCCCTCTCTATCAAAAAACAGAATCAAACTGTCAGAAATCAAAAGTAACAAGGCACCCCATTCCTTACTCCTTCACCAGTTCTCCTTACAGGAAGTCATCTAGTTCGTCCAGTCCTGGCCCAATTTGGTGCACTTTTGTGTTTGTGCACCCGATGTCAACTCCCGATGGCTTGACTGACACATTAATCATCTGTTTGGCGGCCGCATTGGCTAGCATGGATCTTAGAAACGGCACAACACAGCAGAACAACAAAAGAAAAATGACAACAGCCACAGCTATTATTATTCCCACCTGAATGAACCATTCTTTCCAAGACCCAAATACAGAGTCAAACCAGTATCCAACGTCTCTGTCTCTCCCCGCATTTTCAGCAACCTCTTGTCTCAGTCCCTTCAGCTTCTTCATGGCCTTAGTAAAAGCTCCATCAGGAGCTGTATTATTCGGAATAAAGGTACAACAGTCAGTTCCAAACATCACACAAACCCCTCCTTTTTCTGCCAATAGCCAATTCAGAGCTTGTCTGTTTTGCCATGTCATTTTGCTGGTGTATTTTAGTTGATGGCCTAAGGCATCCATTGCTTGATCTGTGTAGTTGATAAATCTCTGCTGATTATAATAAATATAGTTGATCCACTCTAGATTCTTATTTGGTAATATCCATACAAGTATTGACTCCCATCCTGCTGTTATCTCATTTCTTGCTTTATATTCATGGGGTATTCCCCTTGGTTGTCCAATTGAGTCTATTGATACTTTTGGATCTGGGACATAGGCTCTTTTAACTCTGTGTTTTTGTCTATCAAGTTCCTCCAATGTTCCTGTGTCATTAGGATCCCAGTCTACAATTCCCACCTCCTGGGCTAATCTTACTCTGACACAAAGTCCCTTCCAGTCTACCAGGGTGGCTCTTAACCTCTTTCCTCCACACAACCAGAAATAGTCAGCTATTGCTTCAGTTTGATTTTCTAATGGTCCTATCAGAGGAAAGGTCAAGGTGGCATTTTCACAATTCTCTTGAACAGTCGTTATTGTCATATTATTGTTCACTGTTGCTGTGGCATATATGATGCTAGAGGACTTGTACACATTCGGGTCATAATACATTTCTTTGTCTAGGTGCCATATTATGGCACATTTGCCTCGGAATGTCCCCATATCTCGCTGGCCTATTTTGTTAAAGCATTCATATTCCAATGATCTGTCTAGTATGTAGTTGGTTGGGGTTTCTCGTTTGGTTGGGTCTATTCTCACATCAAGCTTTTTGCATTCACTCCCCCACCCTCTCTGATTGAAAAACAGTTTGTAATAATGATTCCCCAACATTGCTAAACAATCTGCTGGGCAGTACGGAGTTATTTGTCCAGCTCGACTGCTACAAAATCGTGAACCAAATCTAGCACAGTGCACATGGTCATATTGGTTTGGTACTATCGTTAGCTTTTTCAAAGGAGAGGGTGAACATAACACGCATGTACTTCTTTTTGCCTGTTTTACTGTATACTCTGCCCACCTGTACCATTCATTGTGATAAGCAGTGTCCAATAATTTCTCTTTTCTTAATTCTGAATCAAAGTAATACTTAGTTTGTATGTATTTCTCATGAGTGGCCATATCCCACTTCAGGGACCTTTTTACATGGTGTTTGCTTGTTTTGTTACCTCGTGTTGGTTTACTCATGTTATGGTAACTCATCCCATTCAACGTTGGAGAAGTCGATGTCAGGGAGATCAATGTCGGGGAAATCAATGTCCTGGAGGTCGAGTACATTGATCCCTTCTTGTTGGTGAGATTCACTGGAGAGAGGTCCTGCTTCATCAGACTGCCCTTCTGGAGGCCCTGTGCCTGTGGCAATTGCTGCAGCAGAGATATCACTGCTAGGATCAGTATCAGGACCTCTCTCACCTTCATGGCCTGAGTCCTTCGTAGAGGGTACACCATCCTGCATCTGCATTTCATCTCTTGGCTCAGCGTACTCAGCTTCCCTAGAATGAGGTTCAGTAACATTATTATCCTCCCCTTCAGCTCTCCATTCCCCATGGGCATTTTGAGCTATTCCCTCTTGGTTTCCCTCTGATCTATCTGTTTCCTCTTCTTGTCTCCTATTCCTTAGTCTTGAGACCCTGGTGCAATGGTTCAAATGATACCACGTTGTGCTGCCCTCTACCTGTACTGCAGTTGGAGTTGCTCTTATTACAGTATAAGGTCCTTCACGCCTGGGTTCATTCCACTTTCTCCTAAAAATTCTTATATACACCTGGTCTCCAGGAACTACTGGACAGGGAACTTCCTCTTCTTCTCTTTGTCCCCTGTTATGCTCCTGCAAATGAATAGCTTTATGAATAGCAGTCAATTGTCTCATATATGCTCTCATTTCCATTTGCAATTGTTCTAAAGATGGTCCTTCATATGGACCCCTCAAATGAGGTGCAGGCATTGGTCGTCCTGTTAACATTTCGTGTGGAGTCAAGTGAGTGATTCTGCTGGCCTGCATTCGGTAACTCATTAGTGCAAGCGGTAATGCATCTACCCAGTTCAGCTTAGTGTCAATGCAAATTTTGTTGATTTTGCCCTTAATAATTCCATTCAAACGTTCCACCGTACTTTGTGATTCCGGATGATAAACAGAACCGAATCTTTGTTTTATCCTTAATTTTTGAATAACTGCCTTTACTGTCTTTTGGATAAACGCAGATCCGTTGTCTGAACTTATCTGAGATGGAATGCCAAACCTTGGTATGACTTCTCTGGTTAGGAACTTAATCACAGTTTGAGCTCCTTGATCTGCTGAAGGTTCTGCCTCCACCCACCTACTAAATCGGTCTACAATGACTAACATATACCTTTTTCCCCTTACTGATTTGATCATATCCACATAATCCATTACCAGATGTTTAAAGGGTCCTTCTGGAACTGGGATGGAGCCTATTGGAGTTGCGATTCCCTTTCTGACATTATTTTTTGCACAGATTTCACATTCACTTATGAATTCATCAACCCTTGCTTGTAAGTATGGGGACCAGAATCCTTGTCTTTTTATCTTTCTTGTAATCTCTGCCCGGGCGCAATGATCAAAACTATGTGCGTCTGCAATTAAAATGTTCAGCAGTGGGTTGGGGGCTATCATATGGCCTTCGTGTGATCTCCATATATTGTTAGCGTCTCTTGTCGCTCCCCTTTGCTGCCATAAAGTTACTTCAGATAGAGAGGCTCTAGATTGCATCTGAGCTATACTATCTAAGGTAGGCAGGGGCTGAATCAGAACAGATGGGGCCATGACTGCTAACTGACATCCTGAAGCCTGTCTAGCTTTTAGATCGGCCTCGTTGTTACCTTTAATCACAAAGTCATTGCCTTTTTTATGTGCTTGGCACTTGATTATGGCCAATTTGGTTGGAAACATCATAGCTGTGATTAGTTTAGTAATTTGGT
Source organism: Squalius cephalus (assembly GCF_949319135.1). Lineage (NCBI taxonomy): Eukaryota > Metazoa > Chordata > Actinopteri > Cypriniformes > Leuciscidae > Squalius > Squalius cephalus. The sequence goes on from NC_137129.1 coordinate 23,648,171, forward strand.
CCCTATGTTGAATTGGGGTGCCATCACTCTTTTTGAAACCTCTTTGTTTCCATACTGCCCCGAAAAGATGGCATACACCATGGGCATATGCAGAATCAGTATAAATGTTGGCTATTTTATTCTTAGCCAACTGGCAAGCCTCAGTAAGTGCTTTTAATTCGGCCAGTTGTGCTGAGCAAGGTTGTTCACAATGCTGCATCACAACAGAACTGAAATCATCCCCATCTCTTTGTACAACAGCAAAACCAGCATGATTTCCTAAATGGTCTCTAAAACACGAGCCATCCACAAAGTAGTCCACGTCTGCATCAACAATTGGTGTTGATTCCAAATCTGGTCTCAGACGAGTAAAAGCCAGAGAGGCAGAAACACAGTCATGAGGTGTTCCCTCCCCCTCTAGCGGGACAAAGTTAGCTGGGTTTACTGTGGCACATTTCTTTATTGTAACATCAGGATATGTTAGTAAATTGGAGTATGTCAAACATCTAGCTTGAGTTAAAACAAAACGTCCTTGTTCTATTAATTCGGCAACTTTATGATGAGTGTATATTATGACTGGATAACCCATGGTGACAGCAGAGGCTTTATCATAAGCAAAATATACAGCAGCCAAACCTTGTTGATAGCATGGGGGGTAGCCTTGAGCTACATCATCTAATTTGGTGCTATAGTATGCGATAGGTTGTTTTTTCCTACCACTACATGTTTCCTGCATCAAAACAGCAGAAGCAAACCCATCCTTTCTGTGTGCGACATACAAGTGAAAATCTCTATCATATTGAGGTGTTGCTAATGCTGGGGCAGTTTGCAATTCTTTCTTTAATGAGTCAAACGCTATCAGTGCCCCAGAATCCCACTTCAATTGTGCTCTAAGATTTTTAGTACCTGCTTGTTTTATTAAGGCACGCAATGGGGCCGTTTTTATGGCATAATCCTCTATCCAATCAGCACTGAACCCCATCATCCCCAAAAATGTCATCATTTGTCCCACAGTCTGGGGCTGTGGTGCTTTACTTATTCCCTCTAATTGATTAGGTGATATCGCCTTTGCCTGGTGAGAAATTAATCGTCCCAAGTATTCTACTTGAGGCAGGCAATACTGTAATTTCTCTTTTGAGGCCTTATGGCCACCCTCTGCTAATTTAGTCAGCACTTTGATTGAATCCTGATGGCACTGTTCTAGCGTTTTTGAGCATATTAATAAATCATCAACATACTGTATCAATGTGCTATCCAGTCTTAGATCTTCCAAATCTAATTTCAGAACTTGATTGAAGATATGGGGGGAGTGTCTGAATCCTTGAGGGATCCTTGTGTAAGTATATTTATTACCTTGGTAACTGAAGGAAAAAAGATGTCTGCTTTCCTCCGCTAACGGGATGCTGAAAAATGCAGAGCAGAGATCAATCACAGTGAAATAATGAGCAGCAGGTGGAACATTCGTCAATAGCGTATGTGGATTTGGAACCTCTGCTGGCCAATCTTCTACTATCTCATTTATTGCCCTTAAATCATGCACCAATCTCCATCTTGACTTACTGGTCTTTTCAACTGGTATAATGGGCGTGTTACACTGACTAACAGTTTCAACCAACACTCCAGCCTCTAACAGTCCCTCAATTGTTTTCCTAATTCCTTCTACTGCTTCTTGCTTTAGTGGGTATTGCGGTTTGTTTGGCAATTTCACTCCTGATTTGACTCTAATCCTAACAGGATTTGCTGACTTCACCAGGCCCACGTCTGTGTCATGACTGGACCACAATTGTGGTGGTACCTTTTGTTCCATATCCAATATCAGGTCCTCTATTTTTGACTTCAATTCATCTTTCTTTTCTGTCTCTACTATCAATTTAGGGATCCCTAACATGTTGGTTGAACATATAATTTTAAGGTGTGTCATATCTGGTGTTTGAAAAATGAAAGGGTTTTCAGTGGCTTCCCACTGTTTTTCTGTGGCATTCAACATCATTGGGCCTAAATTTTTCGCTTGACACCCCTCATTTAAGTATAGAGTAACATGTGGGATTGAATTGTTTACTCTAAACCATGTTTTAGTAAAGTCACATTCTTCTATTCGCAATGCTGCCCCTTCTGGTCCTACGATTATATAATTAGAGTTCAAATATACCTTTTGTCCCTTGGTTTTTTCTAACCAGTCCTTTTCTAATCTCGGGTTTCTAAGGGGGTCATATATCATTGTACAATGAAACTCGGTTCCTGGTGGACTTGGTTTTCTAAGCTGTTCTTTGATATATTTTCCCCATTTTTCAAGTGTTTCGTCTACTCCCTTTTCTATGTTTCCTAACCAAAATATGTTTGCTTGTGGTTCTTGCAGGTCGCTATCTCCTATTACTGTCATTTGTTTTACGCCTGTATTATCTATGTATATTCCTTCAGGAGAGCACCATATCTGTAATTTCAGTTTGCATATAGCATCCCTACCCAAGAGATTAACTGGAGTTTGTTCTGACACTAGTACAGGGATTTTTATCTCTGAGTCTTTGGTTTTTATGCTGACAGGGACTGTCATTGGAATTAGCTGCGTTAGTCCCGAGAATCCTACTGTCTTGACAAATTTTCCAGATCTAGGGAGGTGAGAGGCATAATTTGGGCTCAAACACGTGTAAGATGCGCCGGTGTCAAGCATTATGGGGGTTATCTTGTCCTCTATTTTAACCTGCAGCATAGGTTCTTGGTCAGCATTAGATGATATCATTGGAAGCTGACCCCTCCCTGTAGGATTCTCTGGGCATCCCTAGTAGCCTTGATCTGGGCCACGCCATGGGTTGGCGGGTCCTGACACTTGATGTTGCTGGTTCTGATGAGTCTGTTGCCAAGGCTGGTACATCTGATCTTGTGGGGGCTCATTTTGGGGCCATGGATTAATAGGACAGTTCCTCTTGGTATGTCCAGGCTGGTTGCATCCCCAACACGTGTCAGGTGTTCTTTGTTGATTGTAGTATGGTCTTCCCCTTCCTCTTCCTCTTCCTCCATTTGGCCTTAATCTGTTTTGCTGTTCAGGAAGGTATATCACAATTGGTGCATTTGGTTGCTGTGGATTTCCCAAAGTAATGGGTGTAGTCTGACCCATAGGGGCTGGTGTCTGCGGCATAGCTTGTGCAGCTGGGTTTGGTATATTCATTGCTGCCATCACTGCTGACTGATCTTCAACATCTTTTATGGTAGCTTGGACTTTCTTCTTTTTATTGACTAGGTCATCCAGCTGTAATTGGGTCAGCCTTCTTTGAAGCTCTCTTTCTTGATTCTTCATCTTCTGTTCGCTTTTCCTGTATTGTTCTACTGCATGAGTCACATGGTCACAGAACTCTCTTATTGTCTTTGAGTTCAGTCCCACTACATCTTCCAGCTTGGCTTTTACAACTGGAGGCATGGCATCCATTATAGCAGCCCTGAACAGCACTGTTATTACTGGATCTCGTTCAGGGTCTTTTTCCAGCTCTTGCTTCCATCTCCGTGATTGTCTCTGGACGTAGGTGGTTGGGTTTTCTTCTTCGCCCATTGGTTCCCCTTTTAATAACTTTGGGTCCATCTGGGTGGGATAATGTCCTCTGAGGGCTTGCCACATCACTGTTCTGTAATGGTCAAGTGGTATGGCATCCATCCTCGTCGAGTCCACTGCTTGGTTGAGTCCTGAGTCATCCAGGATTTCATTCGTTCTTGCACCTCCCACACACTTCGCCAACAAGGCTTTGATGTCTCCGATGGCCAGTATCTTGCCCATTGTCTCTTCTTCCAGTAGTCGAATCCATTTGCCCGCCCCTTCATGTATGTCAGGGAGGCGTGCTATCAGTCCGTCCAGATCTTGTCCCGCCCACGGCACATACTGTCCTTGATGTCCTTTAATCAGAATGGGGCACTGTTTTTGTTCCTCTCTCAGTTGGTCTCTTCCGTTTTCATGCAGATATGCTCCACTCGTTGACCTTCTTCTCAAATTGTCCCCTCTTATCCAGTGTGGTTTGCTTTGTGGGAGTTCTTCCAAAAGCAGGGTCCCTGACACATTCTTGTATTCTTTGTTAAGGATGGCTGAGTGGGGTCTGTTTCTTGTGCAGTTCTGAAGTCTCTGGTGTTCTCTTCGCATGTCTTCCTCTAGGGCTTTTCGCATGGATTCAGTCTCTCTTTGGATTTGTTCTTTGGTGATGAGTATGTCTCTTTCTATTTCATCCTGTTCAGTCTCAGATTGCTGAGTGTCAGCTTCCATCTCCTTCTGCAGTCTCTCTTCAAGTTCTTGCAGGGCTTTGCTTGCATGATGATAAGGATTGGAGAGAGTGGGGTCTGGGGTTACCTTAGTCAGATGTTTCATGCTTAGGTTGCTGTCTTGACTTCCCCCATAGTTCAGTGTGTCTTGCTTTGAAACTTCAAAGAAGTCTGTAGGTTTTCTTTGTCTGTGGCCAGGGCTCACTTTTCTGTCGTCATCCTCTCCTCCCTCCCTTCTTGCTTCATCACTTGGCTCGTCTTCAAAATCCACTTTGCCTTGAACTGTTAAAGTTGCATTCACTAGTGGCAGTTGTTTACCAGTTGAATCATATGGGGGTAGGTAAGGGGGTGGGGTTGGCATTGTATCACTTGTATTGTCTATCTTCTCCCTAATTCCCTTAATTAATTTTATCCCCATTTCTCTAAAAAGATTCAACACTTCCTGCTCTTTTTCTCTCTTCTCTACTCTTTTTTTACTTCTATCTTGGGCTTTGTGATTCTTTATTAGTGCTCCCATTTCCCTGCACATAGCCAAATCAAATGTTCCCTCTGCTGGCCACTTAGTGTTTAACTTTCTGGTCCTCCTTTCCCACTTCCCAGATAAGTTTTTAATTGCATCTCTACATATCGGATACTGTGATATAATCTGCTCCACAGGGGTCTCTTGTTGCTGTGACATCGAAGCCATTGCTGCAAGCCTCAACTATTTCTTCATTCAATTAATCAAATTATAATTTTGTATTCTTAATTTTCTGTTAAGTTTAAGAATTCTGGTATCTGTTTAGTTTTTTGAAGATACCACAAAATGGTTCGTATTTGTACCTCAGACAATGGCCTCGGTGTCACTTCTAGCGGGGTGTGTATATTGTGTTTCCAAATGATGTCCTCCCCCAGGCACACCAGTTCGAAACTCCAGACAATGTTCTTTTCAAACCACCGTCCTCGTGCAGTTACTTCTCCTGCCCTATATAGGTAAGTGAGAGATGGGGTTAATTTCACCTCATGGCCGTTCAACATGATGACCGAAATATTCAATTCTTCTTTGCTACAAGTGTCTGATTCAAATGGTTCAAATAAGTTAATTAAAGCATTTCTTCCTTTTTTGTTCAAAATTCTTCTCCCTCTATTGCCCCTCGCGCCCCTCCTGTTCTTCCAAAACTGCGGCATTCTCGGGTGGTGCAGGCTGTCTTTCTATCTCCCGCCTGTTTTGGTGAACATCAACCCGCCACTGAGTTATACGTCTTGGATTGTCTTTCAAAACAATCTCCACTGCCAGTCTTTCCAATGTCCAGTTATCTACAAGGACTGGCCTGATTTCCCCTCCCTGCTTGACTTCAAAGATTGTGTCACTCTCCCATTTCACTGACCTAATGCTCGAACTCACCTTTATGTACACATTTCTCAGAACGGATGCTACTTGCAATCCTCTAGGCAAATTTGGCCCTTCCTTCCCTTTCACATATGGAATCCATACTGAATCTATCTTTACTTCGATGGCTGTGAGCTGTGGGTTCAGAAGAACTGTTTTTGGAAGTTTAAATTTGTTCAAATGTGGTCCCAGGGCTTCAAGAGTTATCTGTTTTTTTATCACATTACGCCAATCCACTAAGGGCCATTTTCGTTCAACCTGGTTCAGATTTGTTATTCCTGTCAATTTTTTCAAGAGTTCATTCTTCCCCTGGTCAGTTAACTCCTGTCTCTGTCCTTCACTATCTATGAACTCTTTTTCTAACCAGAAGTGATTCTTAATTCCTTTGGTTAGTTTCAATGCCCCTTGACAATCATCTTCATCTTCTCTTTCTTTCTGTAATCTAATCTCCTCTGCCTCATAATTGTCTCTCACTCTAGACCACATGAGTACTTTTCTTCAGGTGTCAAAAGGTGAAAAAACTCTATCTCTATCACTTCTCTCCCTCCTTATTTCTTTAAATCAACATAAACACTTTCAGTCTGTTATAGCGCACACTCATACACCCGGGATTTCATACACACTGTCACACAGCCGTGCACAGAGTCACTCACACCCACGCAGAGTCGCTCTGAAACACACACACTCAGAGTCACACACACATACAGAGCTGCTCTCACACGCAAAACCGCTCTCTCACTCACTCAAAGCCACACACACACACACACACAGTCTCTCTCTCTTACTCACGCAGCGCCGCTCTCACACACTTATTATTTCCCTATTTTTCTTGTAACAAATGAAAAGACGAAGTCAATCAATCAAACTTTTGACAATATGGGCAGTGATTCCCTATCCGGATCACATCGATTATAGTTCGGAGAATGGCCAAACAGCCGACAAAGCCAATTTCGGTGAATATTCTTTGTTCCTTGATACCTTGTTTTTGTTTAGTTTTTTCCTCTCATCAATTTTTGTTTTATTACCCATTAAACTTTTAATAACACTGATTCAATAATTATTTCTTGTAAGAGTTTTATTTTATGTGCCTTTGTCTGTCTCAGCTTTCTCACTCCCTTTTCTCTCACTGAGCGGTGCCAAGGTTTTGTACTTTGTAACAATTTCGGGACAGTGGCTCAAATGTAATTTCATGCAGAGCACAGAGCTCAGTTAAAAACACTTTGTCTATGCGTCTCCGTCCTTTCTATGAATTCTGCTCAAACACGGCTATATCATTTCTAACTTTTAATTTCTATCACTTTGGGTTTTTAGAAAAAAAACATTATAAGTAAAAGGTTTTATTATTATTGTCACTTTTGCTAATTTTTCTCCGAAATGACCTTCCTCCTTATTTTTTAAGATGAAAAATCACTTAGACATACAAACACAAACACTTTTCTCCTCACATAAAACAGATCACGTGCGCACACAATAAAACAGATAAGACTAACAATGAAGTGCTTCTCTCGTTACAACGCACCTCCTGCGTTGTGGACAATACAACATATAATTTTGCAAACGCACTTTTCGCATAAAATACTGTGACGCACACATGTACAATGCACCTTCATGCGAATGGAATACGCATCTCCTGCGTATGGACAGACAAACAGATAAATTTGCAAACGCACTTTTCGCATAAAATACTGTGACGCACACATGTACAATGCACCTTCATGCGAATGGAATACGCATCTCCTGCGTATATAACGTGCTTCTCACGTTCTTCAACGCGTCTTCTGCGTTGGGGACGCGCTTCTCGCGTCGGTACGCACCTTCTCGCGTACTCAATTAACGTGCTTCTCACGTCAAAACGCACCTTCTGCGTTTAGGGACAATACAACATATAATTTTGCAAACGCACTTTTCGCATAAAATACTGTGACGCACACATGTACAATGCACCTTCATGCGAATGGAATACGCATCTCCTGCGTATGGACAGACAAACAGATAAATTTGCAAACGCACTTTTCGCATAAAATACTGTGACGCACACATGTACAATGCACCTTCATGCGAATGGAATACGCATCTCCTGCGTATATAACGTGCTTCTCACGTTCTTCAACGCGTCTTCTGCGTTGGGGACGCGCTTCTCGCGTCGGTACGCACCTTCTCGCGTACTCAATTAACGTGCTTCTCACGTCAAAACGCACCTTCTGCGTTTAGGGACAATACAACATATAATTTTGCAAACGCACTTTTCGCATAAAATACTGTGACGCACACATGTACAATGCACCTTCATGCGAATGGAATACGCATCTCCTGCGTATGGACAGACAAACAGATACTGCATGCACTTTTTTCTCAAAACCTGGAACCTACTCTCCTTTTTCCTCCCTTCTTTTATTAGTTTTAGGTTCTTTTTGGTGGGGTCTTTTGTTTAAGGCAGTCATCAACCAGGCGCCAGCTTACCAGGGGCAGCACAAAACAAATATAAGCAAAATTTGCTTACCTTATTTTTTTATGGCGCCTTTGTTTTGTGAGGCCTCTGCCAGCATGCCCACCGTGGTCACCCCTCGACCCCTTGTCCCTCCTGGCTCGGCTCGACAATTATGTTGTGGCGAATTCTAAGTTCTTTTTGGTTCAGGTCTCAAAGAAGCTTTCTCGGAGTCGAGGTTCCAGGTTAGAAGAATTTACTTTATTGTACAAAACAACAAAGGAGAAGCCAGCTGGACATCTGACGTTATAATATTCAGCATTCATTTTTATACCTTTTTCATATCATCAAGTCTCCAATGGGTACCCTAAGACCTATCTCTTACGCCTGGTGACCTTGGCACAGCCAAACATGACTTCTCTATTGGTCAAACCTCACACAATGGTGCTCTGTTGGTTCAATATTTTGACACTTTACATTGCTGATGCAAGCTGGTTATTTTCCATTCTCTCATCCTTCTCAGACCTATTTTGTCATGCTTGTCATTTTCATTACAACATATTTGGACATGAATCAAGGAAAATTCTCCAACACATGTTAGCTGCATCTGGATAAAAAAATTATAATTTTTGGATAAAGGAATCAAAAGTTACAGCATTTGGAAAAGAGACAGCCTTTTTGTACAGTCTTTGACACCCCCTCATGGGCAATTTTTTCTCCATGAAGAATATCTTGTCATAAAAGCAATAGATTATGTTAATATTGGGCTCATTTTAATTGTAATAATATGCTGTAAAAAATGAAGTGCCATTTTCAATTATCTGAGAATGTTTCATGAGCTGTATGATGTTTTTGACACATTGCAGTACATTATTTTATAGATTATGAAAAAAAAGAAATTCTATTTATCAGCAAATAACTCAGCAATACTTAAGAGTTTTTCAAAGTGGATACATTCACTGTAAAGTTCAGACTCTAAGCTTTCAAATGACATCAACTTTGTGTTAATCAAGGCAAGATTTTTTAAAAATATGGTAAAGAATATTTTCGCAGCTAGGTGGCGCCTGCTGGCGGTACACTTGGTTTTAGAGGGATTACTCAGCACTCGTTAGGAGTTAATAAATGTAATTAGATGCATTAAAAAGCTGAGATCCTAAGCTTTAAAATGATATATAATTTGTGTTGTTCCATTCAGTGTTTGCTTAGTAATACATTTTTTTCTTTCCGAATGGGAATAAATCAAATAAATAAATAAAAAAGCTATAGGCCGCCTATAGGCGGTTATAGGACATGACACAAATTAATACATTTTGAAGCCACTAGATGGCGCTCTTCTCACTTGAAAAAATTTTTTTTTTAGGCCTACACTATTTTGATGTGAAATGTTGCATTTATTGGGAAAAAAAAATAAAAATAAAAAATAAAAATAAAAATATTAATTCTAATGGAAAAAATTGCTCATAAAAATTATATAATTAATGCAAAGTATCTTAAAAAAAATTCCAAAAATTCTAAATAATAATCAGAAAACATTATAGAACAAAATATATTTGATTGGTTATCCTGGGAAAAAGTAAAGTAAAATTTTAAGGCTTCGCCTGTTTTCGGGCGGAAGGAAGCTAAGTGTGACTATTTTACGAAGAAGCCCAGAGGGTTAAATGTAGAATCACTAATTAAATAAAAACAACACACAAAAAAGGGGGGAAAAAGAAAAATGTCCACACAAATTGGACAGAAAATAGCCCTATATTCAAATATAAAACATCAATATATTATTCTTCATTCAGTTCTATGCAACTTTAACAGATTTATTTGTTGACTAGTTATCAAAATAAAGTAGTCATACAAAGCTATTATTACCAGAGCATGTGATCAGAGCAGGTCATTTTACCATTGTTGCCCAGCATGGCTATACCAGCTCAGCAAACAGAAGTCTACTACTGAGAAATTTTTCCAGTGCATGATCGGTAGCCTACATGATCGGAGCGTTTGGGCCGTTAAGGAGCAGAACGCGCAAAGACGGAGCGGAACATTGAGCAGAGAGCGCAGTACGCGGACACACGCACGGAACGGAGAGCGAGGCGCAAACATGGAGTGGAAAAGACCCGCACGGGAAGTTACTAAACAAGCTGCGCGAGAATGAAACCTGATTGCCGAACACGGAGGGGCGGGACGGCATATTTTCCATAGACAGTAAAAAAAATGGACACAGCGACCCCATAGACTTCAACGGAGAAAAGTTCGTACCGCATGCATTCCTCTTTCCACAAGCGCTTGCTCGCTCTCCCGTGGCGTCTGTCATTGCTATGCAACCATGAAGAGAGGCGCGCCTGAGAAAACTAGCGCGCCGCGTCACTTCTATATGAGCGCGCTTGCCGCGCGCCCACATTTGAAATATTTGCATGTGAAAGTGAATGTGAAGTGAATGGCCCATTATGGCAACGTGACATTATAGCCTAAAATATTTCCATTTGCTCTTTCCTCCTTTGTCAACAAGTGGATTCATAGCCATCACATTTAGCAGTGCCGCCGGTCGCCATGTTTCAGTGTTTTTAGGTGTGTAAGTGAATGTCGTGATATTACTGATCATGTGAAGATTTTGCAGCGGCGCTGAAAATCCAGCGGTGGCGCTGCACCGCTGCTTAATACATTGTAGGGGAAACACTGTATATATATATATATATATATATATATATATATATATATTAGGGGTGTAACGATACGCGTATTCATATCGAACCGTTCGGTACGAGGCTTTCGGTTCGGTTGTCGGTACGCATTACGTACCAAACGGTTCGTTGGACCATTTTTTCTGCCGACCAAAATTTCTTTATTTCAAATGAAGGCGCGTCGCAGGTGGCAAGCGCGGCGCGACCACAACATCAACTGGCAAATGCAATGTAAGGAACGAAACTGAGCTACTCTTATTGTGTTTGTGTGGACCGTTTATCAGTTTTGACATGTGAAGCGGGACTCGCGTGCGCGAGCCTGATCAAGCAACACCACACAGCGCTTAGAGATCCAGACCAGTAAAGAAAGCATTTGAATTTCAAATGCTTCTTGAATTCGCCACTGAAGTAATAACATCGCTGCGAGATCTAGTGAGAAACATGCACATTTCTCTGTTATTAACGGATCAAACAGCGCTGACGTGGAAACCAGGAAGAAACATCGTGCCATGAATGAACTGGCCGGTGTAGATCAACAACATTCACTGTGGAATGGATTTTCTGTAGTAACACTATAACTGCAAGGTATGGAAGTTTGTCAGGAATAGTGGGCTATAATGCTTTCAAGTAGGCCTAACATTACGTCGGTTTTATTTTGACATTATGAATACAATTGCTGCCCTCAAATGTTAATCTGCTTTGTTTATAACTACTACAATATTACATTTCATTTTGTCCAAGGAGCTGTTTTGTTTTATATGCTCATAAGAAGAGTCAAGTATAGCTCCATTATTGCTCAGTAAAAAAAAAATCACAAAAAAACAAACAAACATACTTTATGATGTTAGTTTCATTAAATAAAATAATAATAATAAAAAATAATAATAATAATTCAAGGAAATTTCTCTGGCATTTATTTATTTTTGCTGTATGGAAAACGTACCAAACCGAACCGTACTGAACCGTGACACAAGTGTATCGTATCGAACCGAACCGTGAATTTTGTGAACCGTTACACCCCTAATATATATATGGCAAATATGCCAATGACTAACCTCTGAACAAACTCAAGGTGCTGCCTCTTCCTGGTACTGCAAGCTGAAGTTATAGGAGGAGGCAAACAGCGCTGCCAGGCCAGTGATGAAGTCAGGCTGTGATCCTTCACACACACCTTGACCTTCCAAACTTAATATCCAGCACTGGTTGCTTAGAGATTGCCCTGTAATGGAATAAAAAAAAAAAAAAATTAATATTAATAATTAAAATAACTACTGTGGGTTCCACTGTGGTTCGATGTAGTTGTCTATTCATAGTTCTATGAATTAAATTTTTCAACTAAAAATTAAAATTGGTTAGAATGCTAAAATGCACTGGCATATAATTTTGTTTGTTTTAAGCATAAACTCACTTAATTTTGACTTATTCTTTCAGAAAACAAGACAATTTTTATGTGTCTATTAAATGCTTCTTCATGTAAGAATTGTAGATATCTGGACTGGAAACAAAATAAAAACACTAATTAAGAAAAACATATTTTGCAGTGGGGTGAGTAAATGATGGCTTTTCATTTTAGGTTTCATCTACCCCTTTAATGTTTACATACCAGGAAATAAGTCGTGGACTTTCTGGCAAATGTAGATTGCTGGACATCAGCGATGCAAATTCCTGAAACAATTTTTAAAAAGGACAGCACAACCTTGATCAACAGAACCAAAACATAAAACATATTACAAATTAATGAGATTTGCTGAATAATCTCTACTTATCTGCTTGAAGGATAACACCGTCTAACTTCTTTGAATTAGGGAGTAGTTGTAGGACCATGGGATGGCAATCAGGAATAGGCCTACTACATTTGAAAACAGCATTAGGAACATGGATTTTCATGTGCTAGCAAAATTCTGACAACGATTCAAAAGCACGATCACAGAACTGACAGAATTTGACAGCATTTTTTTTTTACCACATAGACTATAACTGTAACACTACTTAAAAGCACTTACATTAACAATGGCCATCAGATTACAAAGCCTAAAACGAAAAAAATATATATCAAATGCACGTCATGCAAATAGCATGGTAAAGGTTGCCCATTATATGAAATGTCTAAGTTAAACAGGTGGAACAGAGTCAGTGAATTGATTGCGCGGCCACGGTAGTAAACCGCGTTCGCAAAATCAAACCAAATAACGTTACGTGAAAACAATGTAGAAATGCGAATGCAAAAAAAATAAAATAAATAATAACTTATATGGCTTACCGTATCACTCAGTTGAACAATTCTTCATCTTCTCAAACTCTAAATCCCACTTATCGTCACGCGCAGGTTAGATTATTCAATGACAAATTCTTCCATCCGTCTTCAGGTAACGTTAGCTGCTACCGTTAACGTCGTCCATTTTCTGCTGCGTCACAGGCAACTAATGTTTGAAACACGAACCGAACCGAACCTCAAAAAAGCTTTAAAATTGCTCACAGATTCGCAGACATTGTTTATCTTGATAACAGGAATGATTATTTGTTCAGTTGAATCCCGCTGACAAAACAAGTTTGCCTGTTGTAGCTGCCTAACGTTACTGTCTGTCTGCTCGCATGACACGTCACATTTGAACTGAATTGAGCGCGAAAGAAATCAATCCCACAATGCAATGCCTTTTCAGTCAGTACCCAGATAGCCACTGGACGCTGTAACGGAACAGGGCCGCAATCGCAAAACGATAGAGCCGGGTCTGGCCCGCATCCGCCTCACGGACTCGTTCCTGAGTCCAAACGCACATCGGGCCGAAGCCGTTTCTGGTCTGTTTTTAGGGGTTGTTGCGGATATGTGCCAGCGCCGATCCAGCACCGCCTGATCATCCCGTTACAGATGCGTAACGGGTGCGTGAAACGATTCCGCCTACCGGAGCTGTGCCGGATGTGTTACGATTCCGCTTAAATCACCACTGGATTGTCATTTTGCCTTATTTTCGGCATTTTTGTCAGTTGTCAGAATGTCCAGAAAAACATTTTCACTACAAGGCCTTGGCTATAAATAAAAAGCTTGACTTGACTTGGTAAAGGCTATACAGTTGGAGCAATGCGTAGGCTATAGCTGAAATAAATCGTTTTAATGATTAAAACGCATACTAAAATAACGTGAACAAAGTCAACAAACACAGAATTAATGACCACGAATTCATAGATTTAATTATAAAAAAAGAACAACAAAGTCATGAACAAAGTCAACAATTAACACAGATCACAGTCAACAACAAACACAGAATTAATGGATAAAAAACGCACAGGCTATTTATTAACACAACGTGAAAAAAAAAACATGCACTTAAAAATCACTAGGTGGGTGCTGTGGCAGCTGTTGCTGTTGCTGCTCCTGCTGCTGACGCGCCAGTCTCTCCTGGCGCCCTCCTCTCCTGTCCGCCGAAAGGGCAAACCACCTTATCCACCTTATCCCGGGCCGCGGGAAGAGTCACCACTTTTGAATAAGAAACAATATCAAGACTATAAAACTCGTCAAAAAACGCGCACACACTCAAACCACCTGACTGCACATCACATTATTGACTTCATTGATTCTGCTTTTGGCGTAGAATGGACCGGTCAACGGGACATAAATTAATCCTTAAAGGATGGGACTTTATGGGACATTTGCACAAAAAGAATAAATAACTTACCGTAGCCTATTTTATAAGTCGCTCCGGAGTCATATCAGTCAAAAATGCGCCACGAGTAAGAAAAAAAACTATAGCCTGGCACTGGACTACGTCGCAGTTTTTTAGAAATGTATTTTAAAAAAATAAAAAATAATAATAATAATAATAAGTTACAGACCGTTCTCCGTTACGGACGTGAGCGCTCTAAAAGCGGCAATATGAATCTTTTAAAACTTTCACTGAGACCTCAAACTGAAAGCACAAAGCCTGTCTTTAAATTTAATTTCGTTTTGTATTAATTGTATCTTAATTTTATTCGATGTTTCATCAACAAATTTTCTGGATTTAATAAGTCGGCTATAGGCTATTAGAAAATAGATAATCAGGACACGGAGGCGCTGGCGAACCTGGAGCTCGTCTCATAAATGAACCGACATAGCAGCTAAAGCTAAGATAAGGTGACCAGATGTCCAAGACCAAAACCGGGGACATAATCCCAAAATTTTGGAAAAAACGGGGACATTTTTAGTTTGACTGTCTGATTGAAATACATACAAGTTTTATCTTAAAAAAAAAACAGGGACATAGGTAGTTTTTTTCTGTATTTTCCCGGAGGCAACCAAAAACGGGGACTGTCCCCTGAAACCGGGGACGTCTGGACATCCTAAGCTAGGACTACCTTTTAAAATTCACTACCTTTTAAAATATGCCATGATATTAAAAAGTTGATTCGGTTATCCTATAATTATCCTATAATTGGGTCTATTCTGTGCTACACTCATAGGCTATTTGTATAGCGCAGTAGCGCTAGCAGATGCGGCTTTCATAACACAGACTCCTTTGTGGTGCGCAAATAACAGCCTGTAGCTGCTATCTACAAAGCAAACAGCATTTCACTTGCACGTTTAAATAGACAGTAAATTAGTAAAAACACATACAAATAGATGTACATAATAAACAGAATAAACACATAAAAACTTACGTGTGGTAGCTGGCCTGTAGCTGGTCAAATAAATCTGCGTTGACAGCTTGGTTTGATGATATTTTTTTGGCGCTTCTGGCTGAAGTCCCTAGTACGGATGTGGACCGTATCTGCAAGACGACAGTCAAGCGAGACCCAACGTTCGCACTTTTCGTAATCGTAAAACGGACCTAAAACGGAGCTCAACCGGACCTGTGCTGTAACGGACCTTAGCATCACAAAATGTTGCTGTATAGTTTTTAAACACATAATATTGCTCAGCTTAATGAAAATGCATTTATCTTATGCTCTAGATAGAAAAAATGCAGACAGGTAACCATGTTGTTTTGAAAATGTTTAGGTCTATTCCACGGAGATCTTCACACAGTTGAGAAAAGTATTTCGGATGTGGTCCACATCAGGTAGTCTCTGTCAAAACAGTGTTGGCTCAAATCCGTTTTGCAGATATGGGCCAGAGCAGTTTTTAGCCCTTTTTTAAATGCAGTCGGCTCAGATATGTTTCACAGATTCGGGCCACACCAGTGTAACCTATGTGAAAACAGTATCGGCTCAGATTCATATTGCAGATCTGGACCAAATCAGTGTCAGACACAGCTAATGTCTTTCGGTTACCTATGGGAAAAGTGATCTGGACCAGATCTGTAAAATGATATAAATACTGAACTGATGGCAGTTAGAATGTTTAAGCTGAAACCTCTATCTGGCACGGATCTGGTTCACAATCAGAAAACGTCTCTAAGATAGAAACGGAGGCAAGGGGCTTAAAACGGATCCGGGCCAAATGTAATTGCTATCTGGGTATGGTATGATCCTATATAACGAATTTATCAGGACGAAAACATAAATGTGCTGTATATTTACAGCTGTTCTGTAAAAGATACAGCTTAATACTATATTATGGAAATACAGTACAATTCTGTAAGAAATTCGTTGTAAATTTACAGTAAAGGGTTACAGTGTATGTTTACATACATTTATTAAATATGTGGAAAACAAATATGTCACATATTTATAATTAATGTTGTCCATATATGCGAGAAACCAATACTATACTGTAATATATGCAGATATATGGTATCATATATGGATGAACTCAAATATTTTCTTCACATGTTTGGACACATACATGTTCATATATGTTGCAGGCATATATTGTGTTCTCTTCTCAGATAAGTCAAATATATGTATAGATATATGTTGCAGTCATATATTGTGTTCTCAGATAAGTCAAATATATGTATAGATATATGTTGCAACTTGCAGGCATATATTGTGTTCTCAGATAAGTCAAATATATGTATAGATATATGTTGCAGGCATATATTGTGTTCTCAGATAAGTCAAATATATGTAGATATATGTTGCAGTCATATATTGTGTTCTCAGATAAGTCAAATATATGTATAGATATATGTTGCAGGCATATATTGTGTTCTCAAATAAGTCAAATATATGTATATATATATATATGTTGCAGTCATATATTGTGTTCTCAGATAAGTCAAATATATGTATAGATATATGTTGCAGTCATATATTGTGTTCTCAGATAAGTCAAATATATGTATAGATATATGTTGCAGTCATATATTGTGTTCTCAGATAAGTCAAATATATGTATAGATATATGTTGCAGGCATATATTGTGTTCTCAGATAAGTCAAATATATGTATAGATGTATGTCATGCTATTTAAAATATAAGTACATATATGGCCATATATTACATTTTTGTATGGGATGGAACATTTTTATAATGAAACAAACATTTTTATAACTTATCTTGGTAATCACTGTTTGTGTATGTTTTGTATTCATATTTAACTGTATATAGTTCTGTATTTATTTGTATTCATATTTAACTGTATATAGTTCTGTATTTATTTGTATTCATATTTAACTGTATATAGTTCTGTATTTATTTGTATTCATATTTAACTGTATTTATTTATTTGTATTCATATTTAACTGTATATAGCTCATGTATGAATGTAGGATGTAGTTTAATTTTGTGTTTCCCTGTTTTCTTCACACTGACCTCTTTAGGGCTCAAGCCAAAGTAAATTGCAGCTGCTCTTTTAAGATAGGCCTGTAGCTTGCCCTCCTGCTCTGGGTTGAACACCCTATTATTCGGGTTCAAGTAGCCTGGGGGCCTAACTTGCAGTAGGGTTTTCTCAGCTCTACTCTTCACGTACCATGACAGGGTGACGTGGTTGAGGCCATGTATTTCAGCTGCACACCTAATGCTGACCTCCCTAGACACTATATCTAAATAGGCCCTTTCATATACCTCTGGCTCAGCCTCTCCTCTCCTTGTAGTTTTTCTCCTTATTCTTGGCATTTTCTGTATAACTATTTAACATCAAAAACACATCTTATGCATTACAAATGTTTTCATTATTTATTGCAAAACACTTTTATTGTTTAAACACATAGTGTGGCCACATTAAAAGCGGTTTTCCTTTGACCAGGTTTAACTGGCAGGAGGGCGCTGTCGGGATGGTTGAAAGCGCCTCGTGCCAGTTAAACCTGTTTTGCCCTTAAACTAAAAAACTCTGATAATACACACTTAAGGGTCAGTGGGATTTCTTTAAGACTGCAAGGTAAGCTCGGCTTCCCCTATAATGTCAAAAAATTTATGATCAAATATGTACTATTGTGTTAACATTTTATTGACTAAAAAGCTCGATGGTGTTTTATGCCCCCAATGGCTCCTTAGAGGCAGCTAACCCTACCCTCAACCTTAAACCTACCCATCCCCTCGCTGCCTGGAAGGCGACGTTGGGGGCATAAAACACCAAAGACCGACTAAAAATGAGTTTGTTCAGAATCAGCTACATATAGCAGGTCGGCTGACTCGATTTCCTTCTCATACATTGACTTCAATGGGGCTGCTTTGAACAGTTTTTTTCAGTGCTTCGAAATTAGATGGTCATTGATAAATGCTGCGATTATGTCCTGCCCACGGACGCTCAGCAGAATGGAGGAGTGGGCTGGCATGGACTCCGGGCTTCTGCGTGATGATTGGAGGGTATGTCGAAAGGCTGCATCTCTTTTTGATTGACAGCGATTTCATACAATAAAAAGTCACTGCCGCTGAAGCTATTCGAGCTCAGTCCCATCGCGGATTTTGCAAGTGTTGTCAAGAAAGACAAACTGCTGCAACCTATTTCTTGGTATTTGCTTGTTGAAATTGCTAGCCAATTTTCATAATACATTTCACACAATTATACATTTATATCTTTATTATATTATTACTTATTGTATTTTTTATATTATTATTAGTAATAATTATTAAAATAATAAAAAATATATTATTAGTAGTAATATTATTATACTTTA
The DNA here is from genome assembly GCF_949319135.1 of Squalius cephalus. Lineage (NCBI taxonomy): Eukaryota > Metazoa > Chordata > Actinopteri > Cypriniformes > Leuciscidae > Squalius > Squalius cephalus. The sequence goes on from NC_137129.1 coordinate 23,666,822, forward strand.
TTATATTATTATTTATACCTTTATTATATTATTACATTTATACAATTATACCTAACTTTGCTGGCCATTGAGAGGACACTGGTCAAGTCACTGGAAAAGACGCCTTGTTGGTACGACAGGGTCACAGAGCATTTTCTTGAAAAGGAACGTAGGGCAGAATTTACGTATAAATAAATGGACAATTTTTATGATGTAGGCCGAAAATGAGCTTCCCGTCTTTGAAAGACCAGCAGCCGCCACTGTTAAGGGTGTGTTGTAGTAGGCTACTAATACAACTCCCGTATTATCATTACAATGGCACATGAAACGTCTCGGTTACGTATGTAACCCTCGTTCCCTGAGTAGGGAACGGAGACGTTACGTCGGATGACGATGAATGGGGTTTCGCTTAGAAATCCTATCACCTTCGAGTATATAAAACGAGCCAATGGCAAAGAAATGCCATGGGTCTGCGGAATTTGCATAGCGTAACTCCGCCCCACCCTGGGGGTATATAAGGAAGTGCGCTGGCAACATGCAGATATGTCTTCGCTGAGGAGCCGAGACTGAACTCAGGCGTTCCAGCGGTACAGCGGAAGTGGCAGGGAGACGTAACGTCTCCGTTCCCTACTCAGGGAACGAGGGTTACATACGTAACCGAGACGTTCCCTTTCGTTGTCACTCCGAGTTACGTCGGATGACGACGAATGGGGTTCCCAGTGTAATCACGCCACCTCTCGACTGTCTTCCAGTGCCCTGCGTAAGTCTGAGCTCCCTGTCGTGAGACTAGCACGGACGAAGGAGTCCTACTTAACACAGGAATACCAAGGTACACTGGGAAGCATATCCAGTGGAAATATGCAATTATGCCCAGCCCGAAGGGGGGGACTTGGGATACACATATGACCCCGAAGGGCTGCATATGGAGAATCACTGGGGTGTCCAGCCGCAGGTGGAATATTTCAACCCCAGGGGTGGCAAGGTGGCTTGCCAAGGGAAAGACACATGCTCAAAGAGGCTTACAGTGGAATACACATGTGGGGGTCGCCCAGAGGGGGAACCATGCACATGGAGGCACCTAGCCAAGCGCGAAAGCTGCTCAGTTGCATAACTCTGGCGTTGACGTCGTCAGTGCTGGAGGAGACTCAGGGCTTATTAGGCTCACCTGAGGAAAATATCGCACATATCCCATCCGTGGAGAGGAATGGCGAGCAAGCGAAGACACCTGAGCAGAATCTCTTACCGGCTAGTTGAAGCGAGTACATGAGAAGAAACTGGCTCCACTCGGAGATTGTAGAATGGACAGAGCAGTGCAAAGGCTGGGTCTGCCTCCTCCAAAGGCAGCGCTTGCAGGTTCACCACCTGGTCTCGAAAGGGTGTGGGGGAACCTTGGGCACATATCCAGGCCGGGGTCTCAGGATCACCTGAGAGTTAGCCGGTCCGAATTCCAGGCACGCTTCGTCAACCGAAAATGCCTGCAGGTCCCCTACCCTCTTGATGGAGGCCAATGCAACCAGGAGCACTGTCTTCATTGACAGGAACTTAAGCTCCACTGATTGCAGAGGCTCAAAGGGAGCACTCTGCAGGGCACTTAAAACCACTGAGAGGTCCCAAGAGGGTACGAGGGGAGGACGAGGAGGATTCAGTCTCCTTGCTCCCCTCAGGAACCTGACGATCAGGTCGTGCTTTCCCAAGGACTTACCATCAACTGCGTCGTGATGTGCGGCAATGGCGGCAACATACACTTTCAGGGTGGAGGGAGACAGCCTTCGCTCCAACCCTTCTTGCAGGAAGGAAAGCACGACACTGATGGGGCATTTCGTGGGTTCTAGATTTTTAGAAGAACACCAGTTGACGAAGAGGTTCCACTTCAACGCATAGGCATGTCTCGTGGACGATGCTCTAGCGGAAGTGATGGTAGCCACCACCGCTGGTGGTAGGGTACTCAAACCTGCCTCGTCCCATCCAGGAGCCACACGTGGAGGTTCCAAAGATCGGGACGAGGGTGCCATAAGGTGCCCCGTCCCTGAAAAAGCAGGTCCTTCCTCAGAGGAATTGGCCAGGGAGGTGCTGTCGCGAGGAGTACTAGTTCTGAGAACCAGGTGCGGTTGGGCCAATACGGGGCAACCAAAATTACCTGCTCCTCGTCCTCCCTGATCTTGCGCAAGGTCTGCGCAAGGAGGCTCACTGGGGGAAACGCATACTTGCGGAGGCCCCGCGGCCAGCTGTGCGCCAGTGCATCCGTGCAGAGCGTGCCCTCGGTCAGGAAATAAAACAGGCCGCAGTGGGATGAGTCGTGGGAGGCAAACAGGTCTACCTGTGCGTCCCCGAACTGGTCCCAGATCAGCTGGACCATCTGGGGATGGAGTCGCCAATCTCCAGCTAGAGGCCGAAGCCGAGACAGCTCGTCGGCCGCCTGGTTCAGGTCTCCCGGGATATAAATGGCTCGAAGCGACCTCAGATGCTTCTGACTCCATATGAGGAGGTGGCGGGCGAGTTGTGACATACGGCGGGAGCGCAGACCACCTTGACGGTTGATGTACGCTACAGTCGCGGTATTGTCTGATCGGACTAATACGTGTTGACCCCTGAGCAACGCATGGAAGCGGTGCAGGGCAAGACGTACAGCCAAGAACTCGAGGCAATTGACATGCCAAAGGCGCTGGGGTCCTGTCCAGGAGCCCGCGGCAGCATGACCATTGCACATGGCGCCCCAGCCCGTGGTGGAGGCATCTGTTTTATTTTTTTATTTATTTTTTATTTATAAGTTTATTTGTATAGGGACAGTACAAAAAAACATGATCCCAGTCAAAACTGGAAAATATGTATTGCACATAGAGAGTATAGCAAAAGCTAATTTGCATCTCAGGTCCCTAGAAAGGCTTTTCTAAACAAAAACAAACAAAAAAAAAAACAAAAAAAAAAAACTACTCATAGAATAAAACTACCACAATATGTCACTTATAGACATTCAAATACCTACCTAAATTATACATATTAAAATGGAGCTTTCGACTCTAGCATTAAAAAAGAACGTTTACATTACATTATACTTTTACATACAAAAATTACTACATTTAAATATGCGTGCAGTTCTGGTTTATTTTAAACCACCGCTTTACCTTTAGTGTAAAAGACTTTATTTCAAGTATTGCCTTAAACTCATTCGGCAACAGGTTCCAGAGTTTTGAGCCCTCAACGGAAAAGGCTCTTTGCCCTTGTGTAGTTCTACGAAAATTAATCCTACAATTCCCACCTGCCGAACTCCTAGTGATTCTATTTATATCATCCTGTCTCTTTATCAAGTTACATAGAACAGATGGTGCCTTATTGTGTAAACATTTAAAAATCAATTTTATATATAACAAATTTTTAAAATTTGTAAAACTTAGCATATTCAATTTTTTTAAAACGTTGCAGTGATGCCATCGATTTGGCTTTTTATCCATTATTTTCAGAGCTCGATTATATAACATTTCAATTTTTTTAATTAAGGAATCACTTGTTTGAGTCCAAACTGTAATACAGTATGAAATGCGGGACAAGATCATTGCATGCATAAAAAGATGTGCTGCCTCAATTGAGATATATTTTCTAATAAGTCTGAAACAATTTAGGTTAATCCTTACCATTTTTGAGAGCTTTTTTATATGTTTATCAAATTTAAGTTGTGAGTCTAAAACAACACCTAAAAAATTAAACTCATCTACCTCCTCTATTTCTTTATTATTTACTCGAATTATTACTTTATCTTTTTGCTTTCTATTAGAAAAGCACATGAAGACAGTTTTCTTAACATTCAGAGTAAGATGATTTTCCTGGAGCCATATAGATATCCTTTCCATTTGTTCATTTAAAATTGCAGCAACCTTGGCAGATGACTTAGCCGATGTATAAATTACTGTGTCATCAGCATAAAGCTGACATTCAACATCTGGACAACAACATGGTAGATCATTTATAAACAAACTAAAAAGTAAGGGGCCTAAGATTGAGCCTTGTGGTAAGCCCATTTTATTTCTCATAAGCAATGATTTTGTATCCTCAATTTTAACACACTGATCTCTTAGATTTAAATAAGAGGTAAACCACTCAATTGAACGTTTACTAAAATTAAATGCACTCAATTTAGATAAAAGAATAGTGTGGTTAACTGTGTCGAATGCCTTTTTTAGGTCAATGAATACTGCTCCCATCACATGTCCCTGATCCAAAGAATGTCTAGCTTTTTCCAAGAAATAACATATAGCTGTTTCTGTGGAATGCTGAGCTCTAAAACCAAATTGATGTTTATGTAGGAAGTTATTACTCTCTAGATAGTTTATTAACTGTTCAGCTACAACCTTCTCCAAAACCTTTGACATAACTGGCAAGATTGATATTGGTCGATAATTTGAAATCAGGCTTGGATCCCCTGATTTAAGGAGTGGTGTAACTACAGCCTTTTTCCATGTGTTAGGGAAAACACAGTCTCTAATTGATACATTTGTTAAATGAGTTAATGGAGCTATCATCACGGAGCTATATTTTTTTATCAAATTAATATCCAAATTGTAAACATCTTTTGCTGTTGAATTCGGTAGAAGCTTTACAATTTCAGTTATTCTATTTTCTTCAGTCTCCTTAATAAAAAATGAATTTGGTAGCTCATCCTCCACCTTATTATTTAATGATATTGGTTTAAAATTTTGAGCCAATTCATCTACTGAACTTATAAAATATGTATTAAACTCATATGCTAGAGACCCTTTATCATCAATTACTTTTCCATCTATTTGTAGCTCTTTGATTGTTTGCTGCTTTTGAGTTTTATTTGTTAAATTATTTAATTGTTTCCATAGGGTTGTACTTTGACCTTTGGCACTCTCTATTATTTGAGTATAATGTGATATTTTTGACTTCCGTAATTCTTGTACTACTTTGTTTCTGAGACCTTTATAGATTAAATTATCTGTATTTAATTTAGAAGATAATGCCGTTTTTAAAGCTTGGTCTCTTTTTTTCATAAGATTACGAATATCACTATTTAACCATGGTAATGATACAATTTTCCTTGAGCATTTCAAAGGAATATAATATTTGTTTACCAAATTAGTTACAATTTCAGTTAAGGAAGTGCAACACAAGTTTCCCTCATTTATCTGTAATATATTATCCCAATCAGCGTTATTGATCTCTATTTCAAATTGACCTACTTTAGATTTCGGTATCCCAAACTTAATTCTATCTGGTCTCTGGTTTTTAAATTGCTTTAGTCGTTGTTTAGTTAATTTCCTTACTGTTAATATCATATTATGATCTGATAAACCTGTCAGTAGATTATAGTTTTTTATAATACGCTCTTCCCTATTTGTAAAAATAAGATCTATCAAAGTCTTACTAGTTCTGGTCACTCTTGTCGGCTTTTTTATCAACTGATCATAATTAAATTTGGACATTATTATTTTTAACTTTTGTCTTCGACTTTTATCTGCCCAATTTATATTAAAATCACCATAAAATATTGTTTCAATAGAATTATCAAACATTTCCAATAGTTCCTTCATATCATCATAAAAAGAAAGAGTGTGTGATGGAGGATTATATAAAACAACAATATTAAATTGCATTCGAGGAGAAAGTATCACTTTTAAGGCATTCAATTTCATTATTTAACATTCAATTTCTGTATTTAGATCAACTCTTATACATTTAAACGTTTCTCTAATATAGATCAACACCCCACCACCCTTACCAGATGATCTATCTTTTCTAAAACAGACATAGCCAGGGACATCTACCATGTTTGTAGGGATATTACCTTGAAGCCATGTTTCACTCAAACAAATGTAATCTAAATTTGATTCAGTCAAAAGAATATGAACTTGATCCAACTTTGGCATCAGACTCCGGATGTTTAAGTGTCCACCTAGAATTCCTCTTAGCTTAGATTTAGTGTTCCATACAATTTTGGCATGATTTACAGTTTGAAAAAACCGGTGCTCTTTCTGTTTCAGCGTCGATCTACATTCATCCGTAACTGACCTCAGCTCCTGGTAAGTGTCATCAAGCCGCTGATCTCTCATGCGAACTCCTTTCTTCCTTCGTCGATTTTGCTGGGTTGATGTCGGTCCCGCGTGTTTACCTTTTTTCACACCACACCCGCCTATTTCAACGGAGCCGTTATCCACTCCGACAACCATCTCACAGTTCTCACTTCGAACTCCTCCCGCCATCGCCCCTTGTACTCGCAGATCACGCCGGATCAATCCCACGTCCTCGCCGCAAGATAGGCCTTCAACAAGCCCATCAGCGACACAGTCCCGCTCCAAAAGCACATCCACCTGTAGTGAACTCCGCAGATCAAGGTCCCCAGCCACACCGGCTCTCGCTGCAGCAGGAGCCCCTTCAGTGAGATCTTGCACACCCGGAAAAAAATGATTATTCACAGAGTTCGTAGATTCAATTGGAGCTGCGCTTATGCTTATATTTGTAACCATATTAGGTCCAGGATTCAAATGAACATCGCCAGCCAACAGCAGCAAGGTAATCAAAATGTGCAACTTAGAGCGCTTGCACTTGTCCATGTTTTGTTTAGTGAGCTTCATTTTGTAGTAATGTCCCAATGATTTCTGTCCAAACCTCCGATATAAAATGTAATGGCCGTATCCATAACAATACAACTTGATTTGTTCCGTTGTTGACTGTAATCGCAATTTGGGTGATGAAGTTTGCTTTGTTTCCAACCTTGAGCGATAGTAAATTAATACCAGCACCATGCAACCACTGATCAATAAACAAATCAGTTGTTTACGATTACCCTTTATAGTGGAACACTTTTTTGCCTCATTAAAAGATCTAATGAGATGAAAAAATAAAATAATTTGCAAAACTTTAGCTAGGAGAGTGGAGCCTAACCAACCACTCATTCCCTTGGCCGCCATCTTTCTTTCGCGTCGTTCAGTTCTTTCGCGTCTTTCGCCATCTTTCTTTCGCGTCGTTCGCGTCTTCGCGCGTCGTTCGCGAAAGCAGTCGTTCAGCGTTTGGCCGTGAGCATCTTGAACGGCATCCTGTGAAGGGAGCGGTTCAAGACGCGCAAGTCGAGGATTGGTCGTAACCCACCGGATTTCTTCGGTTGATACAACAACATGCCTGGAAACTCGTTCCAAGGGCACTCTGGCCCGAAGAAAACTGAGGTTCGACCACGGGGTGAAGGTCTGACGGCAGGTCGGAGTCACTGGGACTCGGAGCGTGCCGTGATGCCATGCCCACCTCGGGACTCGATCGCGAAGCCAAAGCTGAAGTGGTCTCATATGAAGCAACCCGAGCGGCGTGACTGCGGCTGCGGATGCCATATGCCCCAGGAGCCTCTGAAATAGTTTCAGTGGAACCACACTCTTGCCCTCGAACTGACGAAGGCAAGTCAGCAGTGACTGCGCGTGCTCGCTCGTAAGCTGCGCGCACATGGCGACCGAGTCGATCTCCATACCGAGAAAAGAGATCCTCTGCACGGGGCAGAGTTTGCTCTTCTCCCAGTTGACCCGAAGGCCCAGACGAGCTAGGTGCCGGAGCACTAGGTCCCTGTGTTCGCAAACCTGGTCTCGAGAGTGAGCTAGGATCAGCCAGTCGTCGAGATAGTTCAGGATGCGAACCCCGTGTTCCCGAAGGGGAACAAGGGCTGCCTCGACGACCTTCGTGAAGACGCGAGGAGACAGGGCTAGCCTGAAAGGGAGAACCGCGTACTGGTATGCCTGCCCCTCGAAAGCAAACTGTAGAAACGGTCTGTGTCGAGGAAGAATGGAGACATGGAAGTAGGCGTCCTTCAGGTCGATCGCTGCAAACCAATCCTGCGGCCGTATGCACTCGAAAATGCGTTTGGCCGTGAGCATCTTGAACGGCATCCTGTGAAGGGAGCGGTTCAAGACGCGCAAGTCGAGGATTGGTCGTAACCCACCGGATTTCTTCGGTACAATGAAGTAGGGGCTGTAAAAGCCGGACCTCATTTCGGCTGGAGGGACAGTCTCGATCGCACCCTTCACCAGTAAGGTAGCGACCTCCGCTCTCATAACCGGGGCATTGCCACCGACCAAAGTGAAGCGGACTCCCCTGAAGCGGGGAGGAGACCGCGTGAACTGAATCGCGTAGCCGAGCCTGATGGTCCTCGCGACCCAGCGGGACAGCCTGGGAAGCTCTAACCAGGCTTCCAGGAACTGTACCAGCGGGGTCATGCGGACCATAGACGTACCCTCGGTGGTGCAGCGAGGCGGAATGACCGGCCCAGGCGTGGGTGGCATAGCGGCCCGGTGCAGGGGCACGGTCATTAGCCGCGTCCTGCCAGAGGAGGCCAGGGGAGGACCAGCGTCCCACGGGGGCGTGCTCTGGCAGGGAACTGGAGACAGAGGGGAACGAGAGTGGCGAGGCTCGTGAGCGGCGCGCACTGTCATCCGGACACTCTGTGTGCTCAGAGATGGGAGAGTGAGTTCTTTAACCACTTTAGGGTGCTGCCCGTCGTGGGACGAGCAGCGGGGTGGGGAAAACCAAGGATTCTCCCCCGGCCCTCCACCGGGGGAAGGAGCGGCCCTGCTACCGTCTCCTGAAAAGAACTCTGCGCCATCTCTGAGCAGCCCGTCTCAGGAACGCCGCTTGGCCTGGCGTTTAGCGGGGCACGGGGCGGGAGAGGGCTGTGGCACCTTCCTGTGGCGTCCTCCACGACGCGACCCAGATGGAGGCTGCTGCTGGGGCCGTCGGGGCAGGACGTGTTTGAGAGCCTCAGTCTGCTTCTGGGCGGTCGAGAACTGCTGGGCAAAGTCCTCAACCGCCCCGCCGAAGAGGCCAGCCTGGGATATGGGAGTGTCGAGGAACCGGGTTCGCTCGGCCTCACGCATATCGGCCAGGTTGAGCCACAGATGTCTCTCCTGGACCACGCAAGTGGACATCACCTGACCCAGGGAGCGTGCGGTCACCTTCGTCGCTCGGAGAGCAAGGTCGGTGGCGGCACGCAGCTCATCAAAGAGCCCTGGGTCAGTCCTCCCCTCGTGCATGTCACGCAACATCTGGGCCTGGTAGACCTGGAGTGTCGCCATGGCATGCAGTGAGGAGGCCGCCAGCGCCGCAGCTCTATAGGCCTTCGCCACAAGGGTGGAGGAGAACCTACAGGCTTTGGAGGGGTGCTTTGGGTCACCGCGGGAAGAAGCACTCTGAGGACACAGTTGCATCGCAACAGAGCGTTCAACCTGGGGAACCCCCCCAGTGTACCCTTTGGCGGCCACCTGATCGAGAGGAGGCAAGGCGGAGGAGGTCGCCGAGCGATCACGGGAAGACAAGGGTGCCTTCCAGGACCTCGTGACCTCCTCATGCACATCCGGGAAAAAAGGCATTGGGGTCGCGCGCTGACGAGGATCAGCGGCGGCACCCAAAAACCAATCGTCCAGCCGCGACCGCACTGGAGCGGGTGGCGGGGACCACTCAAGACCAATGGCCGCGGCTGCCCGGGAAAGCATGGCCGTCATCTCGGGATCAGACTCGGGCAATGCTGGCACACCCGAAGGTGGCAGCACAGCCGAATCCTCACTTCCCAAGGACTCCTGCCCACCTTGTGATACAGCGATCGACATCACATCTTCCTCTGGAGCGCCGAATGAGACCCGCGGCAAGTCAGAGGACTGTACAGCGGGTTCATTCAAAGCGCTAGCGGGTTGCACGGCGCTAGAGGACGGTGTGGAGCGTGGAATTGTCGGCGCTTTGTTCCACACCGTAACCCTCAGGTCACCCTGGCTACCAGCCAGCCGAAGTACCAGCTCTCGTGGAGCCAGTAGATCGGGGTACGGATGAGGGGTACATTTCTTTGCCATTGGCTCGTTTTATATACTCGAAGGTGATAGAATTTCTAAGCGAAACCCCATTCATCGTCATCCGACGTAACTCGGAGTGACAACGAAAGGGAACAGTAAATACAACTTGACAGTCAAAAAAAAAGTACTGCACGAAAGAATTCACTAACCGCACTCAAAAACAGCTTTCTGGCTCTAACATTAAAACGGCATGACGTAAAGAAGAAATGTTTTTGCGGGTCTGGTAGGCATTGCGTGCTGTACGTGATGACGAAATTTGATGTTCATGACGTTAGTGGTTTTCAAGGAAATCTCAGTGTTTCATCCGTCCCGCGTTTCAAACGTCCCAGCTCTCCCCTAACAACAGCAATATAGCCAAAAACCCACAACGACACTGACCAAGCAAATAAATATAGTTAACAATATAGGATAAAAATGAGAAATTATTTCCATGTTTTTATCCAGAAAATTATGTTTTATTGTGTATTATGCATTTATTAGTTATATAAAAGCACATATGGTCTACTCTCTTTCTCCCACTATCTCTCCCTCAAACACACACGCATAAAAGTAGGCTACGGACACACACTCGCACGCTGATCTGACGATTTTATCAGTAAAATAGTTAAACAACTTAAAAGCTACATGACATTTCTCACTAGCGAGGTAATAACTGAGCAGATAAAGTTACAGTTTCGCTATTAGTAGAGCTGGTGCCGAACACTTGTTGAGAGACAAAGCTATGTTTTCATCCACCTATTTTTATGTGCGTTTTGGGATATCACATAAAAAACACTGGATGAAACACCAAGATGCGCAAAAATTCTAAAAATGCACATAAAAAACTAATGCACTCAATTGAGTCTGATAAATTTTTATCCAAAAAGAAAACATTAGTATAAACTATGATGGAAACACATTTACCGAATAAATTAATGGATGTGCATCAAAAAAGACATGCAAAAAAAGACTCTGCGATGGGATGCCATAACTGGATCAACCAGCGGACCAATCTCGTTGCACAGCATCTGAAATAATGTTTTGGTCATTTTGAAATGCCTGAGCAAAATCTGTAATCAAAATGGTTTGGTATAGCCTAATTAGGCTACCTCCCAAAACTGTCTCACTTGACTGCGTTCCCAAACAGCTGACATTCGCCTTCGAATGCAAGATAATGTGGTAGATTTTTCCCTAAACCTAACTACGTACCTGGGTCTCATCTACAATCGACGTCCCCTAATGTCTACAGTAGACGTTTAGTCTATCTAGGTCTTGTCCACAATCGACGTTCCCTGGGTCTCGTCTACAATCTATGTCCCCTAACGTCTACAGTCGATGTTTGTTTCTTTGGGTCTCTTTACAGTTGACTTCCCGTTCAATAATATTTATTCTCTAGCGCGTCTACAGTCGACGTCGGCCAAGTCACCTAACTAACTTGTCCCCCTAACTAGCTTACTTACTGCACAGCAATAATCGACAAACAGACTTCAGCAAATGACCTTTAAATGCTTTAATCACAGCCGGGGGATCTCAGAGCAGTTCTCCAGAGAATCTCCCAAGAAGAAGCATGGCCAGAGGATCTCAGACAAATTCCATTGAGAATCCCACCAGCGAACACGAATACAACAGTTTTTATAGAAAAGGGGAAACGGCAAAAATTACATGATACATTACATTATTTCCCTACAATTTGTTTGGTTCTCATAAACAAGCCCTCTTGTTACCAGGCAAACTCTGTTTTCTTGATTACTTTAATCACAAGGTTTCAAGTTTAGACATTTGTCTAGTTTCATTTCCCATATTTGTTATTTTTACACTCACACAACCAAAGTTATGAGTTTTTGACAAAATGGAGACACATACATTTAGCCAAAAAACAGAACATCTTAGTACATTGTGTTTCAGAGTGTAAGAATTGGGTAACACTTTATTTTACAGTGTCCTTGTTACATATGTTACATGTACTTACCATAGTAATAACAGTAATATATAAATATATAATATATATATATATATATATAAATTATGTATAATTACATGCAACTAACCCTCAACCAAATCCTAATCCAACCCTAACCCTATAGTAAGTACATGTAGTTGCTTAATATTACTCAGTACTTAAATATATAATTACACTGTAACAATGACACCTTAAAATAAAGTGTAACCAAGAATTGTTAGGCCTAAAAAAGGAAAGTAAGGTTTATATGTTAGAATGTTAGATGTTAGAGTTATGATATACAGTTTACTATTTTATTCATTAAAAAAATCCATCACAATAACATGACCGGGTTTATTGTGTTTTGTCTGCGCGCTCTGAGGCGCAAGTAATTTATTATGCGAAAATTATTATCCTATATACAATGCCTTCTCCTACTGCAGTAACTTCCTTTTTTTTTTTTTTTTTTCTGCTATTTATAGCCAGTTTATTAAGAGGTGACGATTTTTGTTCTCTGCAGCTCACTGAATGGAAACGCTGCATGCTTTATTCGCAAATGTTTTATGCGGTATTTAAATTTTGCACATTTAGTTAAATTCACAACTTTGGATGCTTAATTAAATTTAAATGCTTAATTTCTCTCTCTCTCTCTCTCTCTCTAATTACTGCATTAATAAATGCATTACTCTGCTATCAATGGCTCAAGCCTCTATACGTCTAAAATGGCGTTTTAGAATTTGTTTCTTTAAAGGTGCCCTAGAATGTGTTGAAATAATATTTTAATTTTGTCCCTGATATCTACATAGAGGGTATGTTGCTTAAAAAGCCATTTAAAATGTCCAGAAAAGGTTTTACAGGTCAATTTCCAACCCTATAAATTGGCCCTAGAATGAAATGGTCTGTTTTTACCTTATTTGGAAGGGTCATGAATAGTAATGAGGAGTTCTGCTCTGATTGGCTTTCACTGCGGGCTCATTACAAAAGCTCAGAGAGTCACAGCAAACAGGTCCGACGTGCAAATGGAGAGACTCGGTGTACAACCGTATATGTTTGAGCCGGTTTCAGACGACGATGCAGAGTTTGAGGAACAAGCGGTTGTTTGTAGAATGCATAGAATCCCATAGAGAGAGGATGAGCTCCCATGAAAGCAGTAAAATCATACACCTGTGGGGGTCTCTAAAAATCATCAGCACCATTATTTTAAATTACAAATAAAGCACTTTTTCCTTCAGACTAGCATGACTTAAAAGATAGGACAAGATGCCAAACACATGGATCTCACGGGATCTCGGATCGTCAACACACTACATCCTTATGCTTAAATCAAGTGATCAAAGTGCTCATTGCCGCTGCGATCAGTGGCGCGGATACTGTGTTTGTTTGTGGCTCGCGCATTCTTCACTCGGACGCGCGATTCAATCCGTTGTGGAGACTCTCTATTCGTTCCAGTGAAATTACAAAACAAAATGCACACAAACGTGTCTCTGCCTGATATACAACCACTGATAAACATAATCGGATTTGATAAAAAGAAAAACCTATACGACTGTGGATTCGAACCCAGAACCTCTGACACGCTTGACAAAAGTTCTACCACTGGACCACTTAAGTACACGCTTAATTACTGTATGTCGGAGCTGTTTACTTACTCGCGTGAAAATTCTCACAACTAACAACATATTAGACAAATTACGACAAATTAAACCAAATGTACTATTTAAACTGAATTGTGTTACCAACGCTTTTTTTTTTTAATTAAATTTGTATTATATTTACAAATTTTTATATTTTTATATTACATTATTAAGCTACACCGCCCCTGCTCATAGGCTACTTTTTTTTTTTTTAAAGAGACCCCCACAAAGATTAAATCATAATTCGAACCCTGATTATAGATGAACATCAGCCACGCCTGTTGACATTGCTTTTCTGTGGGAAGTGTATGAAAAGTCGTCACATCCCCTGCACAGCCTGGTACATAACATCTATGTCCAAGATCAGCCATTTGCCCTACGATGCTCGCTTGATTCTTCACCTGCGCAGCGCAGTTCCGTGTAGCACCGTAGCTCTGAAAGGGCTTGGCTTATGCAAATTTTGGAGGCGTACATATTAATGATCCCATCGGTTACGTCACAGTTGGTGTTATGTGGAGATTCGCCCGTTTTTCAGGAGTGTTTTTCAAAAACGAGATTTAAACAAGAAGGAGAAAACAATGGTGTTTGAAACTCACTGTATGTCATGTCCATGTACTAAACTATTGTTATTTAACTATGGCAAGTTAAATTCAATTTCACATTCTAGGGCACCTTTAATGGTTGCTCTCTGTTGCATCCTGTCACAGTAAACTGGCCTGTCAATCATTTTGTCACAGTTAAAATCCTCCACATTTAATTTAATTTTCTAATATATGAATATAACATGGATAACATTAAATATATTTTTTATCAGGTTAAACTTTGATTAGTCATTCAAACCTTTATCTAAATCTCTCACTGTCGGTTGCCCATATCTGCCATGTTTTGTAGGTATATAACACTTTTTCACAATCGAAAATCTACCGGAAATAATAGACCATCCGGAGACTTTTGACATACTCTTTTCAACATACTATGCTTTGGGACACACTTATTCTAATCACACATACTATTTAGGATGAATAGTATGGACATTGGGATGAAGGGTGGGTCTCTGCGGAACAAAAGTGGCCGTTTCTAAATTTGTGGGTGTTTTCAAACTGGTGGGTGTTTATAAATCATGCAATTAAAATTATGCCCTTCACCCGACCACACCCCTAAACCCTACCCTCACTGTGACATGGGGAAATCAGGTAAAGCGGTTAAAAACGCCCCTCTGTTAATGGCCTCGCCCACTGATCTGGCAACTCTTATTACTGTCCTGCAGAGACTTAATACTTGTTCAAATCAGAGGGTGAAAATCAGGGTAGGAAAACGCTTTTATTTCTAAATTATGACTATTCTGCTCTTGCTTTGACAGGTTAGCGTAGCAGATAGCTAACATAAGATCCATGAAATAAAGACCCAGGAAACCGGAGTAGAGAGAGGCCTTTAGTAAGGATCTTTCCAATTTTGTAAAACTGTAGAAACATAACAATATGGCATTACAAACTGCCCATATATACATATACATGAATATGCAACTCAAATCTAACATATATAGCTATCCCATAAGAAAAATTAGCCATTATAATGAGACTTGCAGGACTAGTAAGCATTTAAGCTAACTTTAACATGAGTGTCTATGGATAAATGCTAATCGCGATTAGCATCTATTAATACAACATACATATTATGCTAAAACGGACAATACACAAAGACTATAGCAAAGTAGATATACTTCCTACAGAAATACTTACAGACTTTGACCTTCAAAAACTATCAAAGGCAAAGAGAAAGAGTAACTGCTGCATGTCCTCTCAATTGACTAGAGTCAGAAGCAGACAGGAAAACAACGGCAAGAGAGGAGGGACTAAAATAATAAAAAAATCAAATGCAATACAACTTTACACCACTAGATGTCTCTAATGCAACACAAAGTGGGGGCAGAACAATGACACTTTTTGATGTAAAAATCATACTAACATAAAACAATAAAACAATTAAGTTCACGACCCCTTTAAATAAACATATAAAATTAGGAAGCTTAATTTTGCAGTTAGCCAAATGTATTTGCTCTGGAACAAGTAAATTAATAAGGCCAAAGGTTGCCCATTTGATATCCAAAATGTTATCTCGTATTTTACCACTATCTAAGCGCCAGCGGCAAATTCCCGAAGGATTGGCCAAGATAAAGCTGTTCTCGGCGGGTACAGGAGCAAATCGTGTCCAATATTGATTTTATACGGGACGCATCGTTTTACCTTCAACTTAAATACGAGGAGATCCTGTATTTTACGGGACGGAAACCCACTACATCACCTGCCTTACAGACGAGCAGCGGCTGCCTAAACACCAATCAATCGTCACTCGATGTAAATTTTTTATTAAAGCTGATAGAAAAGTAACGTTGCTCCTTTCGACATTCACGCAACTAAAATGGAATGTTTGGGAGTTTGTTTTTGACAACAAAATAATGTATTGTACACCGCGCCCTTGATGCAGGTTGCTGCAAAACTGTTCAGTACGGGCGGTGCCATGGGTGTGGATCTATAAATATAGCGGATCTCTGCTGTTCACATCAGTGTGACTAGAGTTTAACGGTCTTCTTCTACTTGAACTCAGCTACAGCAAGAAACATGAACAAACTCACTTGTGGCTTCTTTGCAGTCGTTCTGTATTTCGCAATGGGTAAGGTTTTTTTTTCTTTTTTTTTCCACGTTGTTAATCTGGCTTCTAATAGCACAACTATATAATCGCAGTAGATTATTTGATAGGTTATTTATGGTTGTTTTATTTTAGTGACGAATGAGCTAGGCTACTTTCATTCCACTTCAATTCAGTAATTGTGCATATGGGAATCCGTGAGTCACGAACATAATAAATTTAGAAGCCTGTGGTTTATGAGTCATTCTTATGAGTAGCCTAGCCTAATATTGCTTTCAGTGATTTTAGTCTACACCAAGCTTCCAAAAAAAAAAAAAACTTTTAGAATTTAGGAATTTTAGAACTTTTTATGTTCTATAAGTAGCTAGATAATTAAGTTTGTAACATGTTGATAGAAAGTAGCCTATTGTAAAGTCTGGTTTAGCCTGTTCTTGTCCATTTGTCGATGTGTGCTTGTTTTTGAGGGAGAGAAAGAGACAGGTTAGCTTGAGGCAGAGAGACCAGTTTACACCCAAACTTGTCAGAACCTGTCAGTTTGGGTGTTTGCTTTGGACCACTGTTCTGAATCTGATCAAGGATCTGTCATATCTCTGTTATTATTTTGTATAGAGTGGAAGTTAATTTATGTTTTACAGAGAGAATATAGAAAAGAGCACATTGTTTCTGTATAGCTTTCAAAACTTGGATCATGTTAGATTATGTAATCTCACTTTATTGTTTTGATTTTGGTGCCTATAGGCCTACTCATTTTCTTGACTGAAGTGTGACTGAAAAGAACTCGGAAGGTGGCAACAATAAATCTGATTTCATAGCAATGCCATAGAAGAACCATTTTGGGTTCATCAAAGAACAGTTCTAAAAATATATTTTTTTTCTTTGTGTGAAGATCATTAATAATCTGAAGAACTTTTTTCCTCTAAAAAAAGTTTGTGCACTGGAAAAATTCCATGGATATTATTAAAGGTTCTTCATAGAACCATAGATGCCAATAAAGAACCTTTACTTTTAACAGCGAGGTAAATAGAGAAGATATTTTTTGCTGTTTAATGTTAATCTTTTAAGTCAGCAAGAAATCAGAATTGGGTACAATGAGGTGATTATTCTCCTCAACCATTAAACATCAAAACTGAAAAGTATTAAAGTATTAACAAATTACCTGCAGCAGACCACAAATAACTCCAAAAGCTCAGATGAGTGTTAATATAACAGATATATTAAATATAACTATATAATATATAGAGATGGGCAGTATTTATGATACATGTATTTCAAATACGTATTTCAAATATAAAATAGTATTTTGTCATTTGTATTTGATAGGGTTGATGAAAATGGCTTCATATTTTGTATCAAAATACTTTAGTGTTTTGTATTTTGTAGTTTTAAAATACCGTAAAATTCTTTGTAAGAAGTCTACATGATGACATCATAAAAATGTGGCCTCTGATTGGTGCCTACTCAGTAGTTTGCCCAGACCTGTTGAAATGAGAACAGGATATTGATCCATATGGAAGAAGGGGGTCAAGGTAAGAAACGTGCTGGTTGCCAGCTTTCCATAATTTTTTTACATGAATTTCTATTATTTTTAATAGTTCATGTTAAATTTTGGTGTTCTTTTTAGTAGAAATAGTTTTCCAACTTAAATGTTTTTCTTGAAAACTATTTTACCGAGCAGCAGCCTCACAGTTAACGTTAGCTTGCTACTTTCAGCCTATGTTAAGTTCATCGGTTGTGCACGAAAATAATAATAATAATAATAAAGCATGAATGACTGCCGACAGATAATTTATTATTATATTTATATTAACAATCAAATGATTAATTAGTTAGAAACTAGTTGCTATGAATACAGGTGCCATCAGTTGTCCTCTTATGAATGACTTGTTTGTCTATGGGCCCTATTTTAACGATATAAGCGCATGGTCTAAAGTGCACAGCACAAGTGCACTTAGGGCGTGTAGTTGAGCAGAAATACATAATCATGTTCTGTTTGGTCCTCAGCGTAAAGGTTAAGAGGCCCATCTATCACTGTTTTCCATGTTCATAGAGTTAGTGTGTGAGGGAAATATATAGGCTGTAATCTGTGTGTTTACACAGCTTTTTTTAAAATGGCGGGTGCTGGTGTTTCGCGTGCGTTCGGCCAATCAGCATGTATTAACGTCACTGGTAGTTCCTGTTGTCCTGGTTTAGACCCTACTCTTAAGTAGGAGATGCTAAATTAGTTTGTTAGAACTAAAATCATTCCTAGTTCCTGCGGTGCGAACACGACAAAATCTGGGTACTTCCGCCAATAGTTCTAGGAACTATGAAAAGGTTCCTCCGGTGCAACAGCCCCTATTGACTTTAGACCAGGTTTTTGTTGGTCAATGGCGCAGTCTATTTTAGTTGCCTCAAAATAGCAACGCACCAACAATGCGCCTGAACACACCTCGTTTTCAGACCATCATGATCCAAGGATACAATTATGTGTCATTTGCAAACTGTTTCAGTCCAGCAAACCCATGGGCGCACAAATGGGCACAAATGCATTTACTATTTAAACAATGTGGCACAGGACGTGAAAATGATAACTGCGTCAGGCTGAAACTATAGCAAAAAACATTTGCACATTGCGCCGGGTGTATAGGGCCCATTGAGTCAGTGTTGCTAATTCAAAAAGTTGGTCCTTCGTTACCAAACACCAAGTAACTAAATAAGAATACAATTATGTGTCATTCGCAAACTGCTAAACATTAAACTGATGGTTACTTACTAATTAACCTTCATCTGGGAGATCACAAGGATATGTGAATATTTGATCTGTTGACTATTTGCATATGTCAGATTTATTGCATGATTTGGGCAGAGAAAAGCTGTTGCTATCAAACATTGTTTACATACAAAATGTGCAGGGCTGGTGGTACTCCAGGACAGGTTTGAGAACCACTGGTCTATAGGCATGCGCGTTTGAATGCATATGTGCACAGGCGAGTAGTCGTTCTTTACAAAGTGACAATGCCAACTACTTGTCTGGAATGCATAATACAGCATTTTAGTCGTTTACGCGGATCTGTGTGGACGAGGATCATTTTGATGCTCAGTTCAGTTCTCATACGTTGTTGTCAAAGCAGGCAGATCAATATTACAAAATGGGAACAAGATGTGAGTGAGGATTTGAGGAGTAATACGTCATTTGTTATATTGTCACATTAACATACCAAGCGATGCATTATTTTCATGATGGATAAAAATAGAATATGATGGAAAATGTACAGATCATACAGACAAACTGAGGGATATTTGTAGCACAACCTGAGAATATGGGTTAAAAATAACATCTAAAGTTATGTGGGGGCAATGTTGGTTCAATTGTCGGATGGTGAAGATTCATCAAACCATCCAAACTGTTTTGAAACCATGTTGGGAAATATTTTAGAAACTACATCTTGTCAAAAAAAAAAACTTTTAAGTATATTTAAAATGTAAAGTAATAATATGTATATCATTAACATATTATTTTATTTAATAACTTAAAATTACAAATTACAATCAAGTTAGCTTTTAGAAATAACGATTATCTACACTCCAAGCCAATAACACAAATTACTTTGAAGCTATTTAAGTGTGTTATTTATATTACATTACATTCTTTTCTAAACTATCAGTATGTATGTTTATGAAAAATAGTTTATTTATAAAAATAGTACATTTTTGTAGCTGCAGGTGCACCCAGTAATTTGTGTCTCAAATTCCTCAATAAATTGTTTGACACATTAAGGGGTGACATGTTGATATTGCATGACCAGCTTAATACTGTCACAGGTAAGCTGGGTTTAATGTTTTGGGTGGGTTTTGCGCTTGTTTAGTTCATTTGCACCTGTTCTCAATTTTGTTGATTAACCTGACTTTATTTATTTTAAACCTGAGTTTGCTCAGTTCATTGTTCGTTCTCATCTTGATTATATTGGTTGTTCTGTTCTACGTGTTTTTGTATCCTGTATTCTAAGAAGTGTTATTTTTATTATTGCCAGTGCAATCCTACAGTGACAACTGAATTTTCAAAAGCACAAATGTTTTTGTTTTTTTTTGCAAAAAAAAGTACAAATCACAGGTGACTAACCAAAATGTACTTAACAACATACAAAATTATAGCACATAAATAGAGTACAATACAATATTGCCAGGGGAAGCTTATGGGCCATTACAAAGAGAAAGAGGACCATATGTTGACAGTTTTAACTGCCTTTTTGTTGTTGGAGCCAGAAATCAGTAATATAAAGTATAACTTCATGGAGAAAAATTACAAAATTAGGTTTTTTAGCGCTGAATTTACACTTATGAATGTGAAATTTTGCCAAAAGAATTAATACATTTATAATGTAGTACATCTTTCTTTACTTTGACTTCTATAAAAGCAAAATACAACATTCATCCACAATAAGGTAAAGTCTTTATAAATATGGTCAATGATAAATCTGCTGAAGTTTTGCCAAAATGTTCTGGTGTGTGAGCAAAACCAAAAGAGGTGCAAAACAGTTTCTGGGTGGTCTTCACAAAAAGAACAGTTTGTATTGATGTCTCTTTTAAATTTAAAGGGGCAGTAAGTAGGAATTACTCCCATCTAGTGGTGAATTTGTATTTTGCAATCAAACTAATTTTGCTCTCCAGCGCCTCGCGTTTTCAAATGCGCGTTGCATCTACGGTAGGCGATATGTACCAAAAAGCTTTGACAGGATGTCTTCTAATAGCACTTCGTCGAGTTTTCCTTCAGGTGAACAGGTGTGTTATTTCAAACAAACTGCAACATGACAACAAACAAACGAATGTTACAGTATGAATTACTGACTGTGAAAAACATGAAATACTGTAATTAAGAGTTATGCCTTCTTTATTCGGTATATTTTCTGAATTATGTGCATTGTTAGATATCATCATCAGATGATTCAACAATAGGGAGAGGAAGAGGTAGAGGTAGAGGTAGAGGTAGAGGGAGAGGACAGAGAGGCAGTGGATCAGTGGGATCTAGACGAGGAGTTGGACGACGAGGAAGAGGAGGAGAGCGAGAGTCAATACCACGACGACAAAGATGCCCGGCAGCTACGAGAGACGATCTTGATAGAATTGAAAGTTTACAAAGGCAGAGAAGAGAAGCGACCGAGGTTTGTACAATTTATGTCTAGCAATAGCAATGAATTTTCATTGTTTGTACAGTTCTATGCACGTAGCAAAATATTCACAACTTGAGCTAATGGATTGTTTTTGAAAAAGGAGAGCTATATACCCATACACAAAAGATATATATATTTGAAATATATTTTCAGGATATATTTTGGAATATATGCAAATATTTGAAATTGGCCCAATAAATATATTTCATACTTATATTTCATATATTTTTGTTATATTTCAGAATATATTTCAATGTATTTGGAATATATGCCACATATATTTTTGACACTTTTGGGGACCCATACAGAAAAAAATACATTGAAATATATTCTGAAATATAACAAAAATAAATGAAATATAAGTATGAAATATATTTATTGGGCCAATTTCAAATATTTGCATATATTCCAAAATATATCCTGAAAATATATTTCAAATATATTTATTTTGTGTATGGGTAAAATGTTACAGAGAGCACTGATTTATTTTGCACACAAATAAAATTTTATTTTGTCAACATTGATACATGAGATCCCTGCAATGCAATATATTGCAAAACATTTTTTTCAGCCTTGTGACAATATAGGTCTATTTAATACCTACATGTATATCTAATGGACTAACCCTATCTTATTTCCTTTCATTTCTTCAGAGACTTCTGCAGGATATGAGCCTTGACGATCACATACGCCTCACAGGTAGACTGTTAGATAGGCAGCCGGGTCTGGTGTTTGATATATTGATGGAGCATCAGCAAAGACATGGTGCTCCAACATCTGCGGAGGTTCCGGGGGTACCTTGGTGTACCTGTAGCCACTGCAGAGACATGCCGACCGACAGAGAGAGGAAATGCTGTGGACAAGACCCTGCCCACTGTGTGAGCCTCCTTCCTCATTTTACACAATACTGCCTGGATGAGGGATATCTGCGGATACATAGGCAGTACCGGGAGGATCTCACTGCTTTTGGTAATGTAAGGGAGCCTGGTGATGACAACCGCGAATACAGACATGCAGCTTACAGACACTTTATTTTCTGGCAGCATGGCTCATTAGGACAGGGGAACAGGAGAGTCATTCCCAGCTGCTGTGTTTGCAGGATTAGGGAAAAATTCCCAGACCCTCAGGGACAATACACCGGCTACATTCCCGGTATCTAATAACATTTTTGTAAATATTGTAAATAGTTATATCGATTTTTATATTTTGTATTCTTTGAAGTTCTGTGGACCTCAAACTTTATTTTAAACAATAAAACATTTTTCAATGGACTCTGTGCTGTATTTGTTCTACAGTAGGGATAGAGAAAAAAACTCAAAATTATGTGCAAAAACTTTTTGATACAAAAAAAGATTGAAATGAAGTTTGTTTGAAAACACAAATATATATTTATTTACAATGAATTATGATTATGCATTTACAACTCAAATATCAGCAAAACAACATCTCAATCTGTCTCCAAGTTGGAAACAGCATGGAAGGCTGGTCCTGTGAAAGACATGTGCACAAAATTCAGTATCAGTTTGAGGCTAAGTTAATGGGCTACAATAAGGGCAAGTAGATGTTTGACACTTACCCAGACCTCTGCTGACCTGTGTATTTACCAACTCTGATGTCAGTGGTGGCGGTATCGGTGGCACAACACCAAGACGCCTTGGGTCATCTGCTCTTAGGGACCTCTTTCGCGGCATCCCAACTCCGCTTTTGACTCTTCCTTGCAAGATGCGTGCTTGTAACTCGGTGATGTAATCATATGATTTTTGACACTTCATGGCGTAAAGGCTGTATCTCCTCGCATTTTTATTGTACTTCTTTCTGTAACTAAAATTCACAAAAGACAATTATTACAAGTCATTTAGTCATTCTGTGAAGTAAACCGTCATACTTGTGAATACATCATTTATATTGTGAATATGCAATTATTTGAATTAAAACAAATTTTGATGAGAGTTTGACATACACTTGATGGCCCTCAGCCGTTCTGTATGTTGGCCGTTCGCGGTGAAAATTGTAGTCCAGTGCTGCGAGCACAACTCTTGTGTCATACACTCGGGGAGTGAAGGCCTGGCGCTTGCTGGCATACATTAGAATGTGGTTTTGAAATGACTCCAGATGTGCTGTCGATCTGAAAAAAAAAAAAAAAAAATATTTGACCCTAAAAACACCCACCCACACATGACTTGTGGCACTGTTACATTTCTTTTTAAATGTCATGTCCCCACACTTTACCTGAAGCGCAGATACTTGTGGACATCCTTCTGCCAGCGCTTGTTGAGGACGATCTCCACTAGCGCTTTATGGCTCTTGGAATCTCTCTCAATCCACTCTTTACCCTGAGTGTCTTCAAGGTGATCGTGTTGGCAGCTTCCCGTTTCCCAGGTGTGATTGTTGCAAACATGATGCAGAACTCCAATCCAAAGTGCCTGAGGAAAGTAAAACAAATAAACACAAAAACATTATCATATCACAAGTATTTGAATCATGGCATTATTACCATTTACCATTTATTTTTCTTACAAGAAACTGCTGAAATGTTTCTGCTGTCTTGCAGCACCACCAGAAATGGTTTACTATATCCCTCAGCCAGTGAAGGAGAAGAGACTGTCCTTTCACCTTTCCTGCCTTATGGTGATTAATAAAACACAAACAATGGAAGTTATTCCTTGTAAATATTTTGATGGAGATGTAACATAACAAAATTATTCCATCGACATGCAGGAAGGTACAATTCATTATTAATGAAATTAGATTAGTGTTATAACTTACAGTTGCTATTTTTTTGCACAGATTTTTGGCACCATGCCACATGTCCAGGCTGTGGTGAATTCTCAGATCCTTATATCTGCCTTTGTCTGGGTCTGTGAAGTATGTAATAATTTGAGTCACAAGTGTCTCAATCAGCAATTAAATATTTGTATTCAAACATTTTATAATCTGACCACTTACTCAAAAGGGCTCCAATCTGGACATGAGCATCCGTGCAGAACTCAACTACCTTTATCTCTTTGGTAAGCTGGTCCACTGTCTGGATAAAACCCTCCTTCTCCATGATATTGGAGTTCCAGTTGGTCTGCCGCTTGTCTACAGTGGCCACATGGATGATTTCCTTAGAGTCAAGCTCCATGGTTGTGTAGCTACAGTATTGGGCAGAATGCCCTGGTGAGTCATTTCTGCCGTCACCTAAAGAAAAAAAAAGGTAATTTAAAAATACAACAACTGTATGATAGATGATTGCCAAATTAGTTTAATTGAATAGTACCATAACTTTTTATGTAGAAGAAGGTCAAATATAAAAATAAACACACCTAGGTGCACAACATCTTTCCCTTTTAGTCGGCTGATGGCCTCAGACCTCTTCTCTTCCCAGAAATCTTGAATAGGGTCAACACAGTAGGTTTCCTGGATGGTGTAGTGTGTGCTAGGGTTTACCATTCGCATGTTCATGAATTTAAATAGGAGAGCAACTTTAGTGTAGTTGTTTCCAGAGAGTAAAATGTTTGTGGAAAGAAGAAAGTCCCCGGCCTGCATGCCAAACTTCAACACAGGCTGTGAGTTCCACCGGCATAGGCAGTGTCCATTGGGGCAGATCTGGTAAGATAAGGGTAGCCGTATAAATTCATAAGGCATATACAGTGCTGTCTGTTACCATACATTTTGATGTGATGTGAAAGGCTTACCCATTCAACACTCATTGCAGTGCCCCTGATGGCGATGTTTGTTGAAAAGGGGGCAACACTGTCACACACCAAACCAGTCCTCAAGACACCAGTGCATCTGTTCACGGGCAGAGTTAAAAATGTGACAAGCTGCCTCAAGCAGTTCTCATAGAGCACTGCTGCTCTGACGCCAACAATGTCATCCTCACTGAGGACCTTCTGAGGGCCTGGCAAAATTGTCAGCTCGTGACTCAAGGGTTCATCAAGAGGAACTTCAGGGGCAGGCAGATCGTGCACAGTTTCATCAATCCCAATAGTTGGCAGATTATCAATTACCTGTGCTCCCTTCAGTGCACCACCCATTCTGGAAAAGCAGAAAATCAAGAATCATACACAGAAAAATTAAATTATTTCTATAATTTGTTGCCATATAACCATGATCTTATTTATCACCCGCAACATCAGTGTGAACTAAAAGAATACAAAAACATTTCAAAATAGCACTGAATCTTTTTAAAATGTAAAAACTCAACACATAAACAAAGTAAAAAGTAGTAAAAAATAACTCACCGCAATGAAATGGTTGGAAGGTATTCCTCATCAGAGCTGTCGTCCGGGTTACCATGAAGTGAGGGTCCCTCTTCTTCCCAATCAATCCTGTAAGATAAAAAAAATGGAATGAATACAATCAATTCACTAAAAATCAAAAGATAGAATAGAATATAAGCCCACTTACATGGGGTCATTGAAGGCATTTTCGTTCAACTCCTCTTCAACACTACTCATGTCATGCATACTAAAGAGAATAAAGGATCATTTAAAACATGTATCAGATGAAAACATGCAATTGAGAAGGGACACAGACTAAAGAACTAAAAAATAAAATAAAAAGATTTATGGGTTACCTCTGCTCAAGGGTTTCAATTTCCGGTGCACTCATATGTTCATCTCTACAATAAATAATGATAACACACTATGAGATATAGGTAGATACAAGTTTTATATGAAACCTGAACAATTACAGAATAATTTCCATGGAATGACTTACCTATCTGTTCCACTGGAAATGCTTGACAATGCTGGAGCATTTGCCACTTGAGAACGTTTTGCCTTGAGGGGGGTTGATGTGTTCCTAATCAAAAGGGTACTCTCATAACTGGACAAATCAGATGGGAAAATCAGATCAAGGTTGATTGACCAATTAATCATACAAAAAAAGCAAATTGACTCCAGCAGTTGTTGACCCTCTTCTACATGTTCACAAATAACACTATATACGCGTAAGATACATACATACTGAATTACTGTATGCGTCTGTATTGATGCGAGGACACAGTATAAGTGATAAATAACAGAAAATGTCAGATAACATTAATTTGGTAGCCTTAGGTGTGCAAACAATGCAAGAAAAATCATATGCTCTATTAAAATATTTCTATAGAATTTCTAGGTTACAAAAAGTAAAACTTACAAACCTTGTTTTTAGCACCTTCGCTACTTTACTCAATAGCTGCTATTCATCAAATAGCCTGTTTAACTTTTAACTATAAATGTTCGTCTAACTATATAATAACAACCAAACAAATAACAAAGAATGTAATTAAGATTGTAACACTGACTTACCTGTCGAGAAGAAAACAGGCCACTTCAGCGTCTCTTGTGAAATCTTTCTCCAGCATTAGCTCTTTCCACCTGGAAAAAGCTCCCCCGACATTTACTCTTGTTTTCTGTAATCTACGGTCACGTTTCCTTTTACGTTCTATTTTTGACTTTTTTGGCGACGATGTTTTCTTCTCCTGTGGCGCGGCATATGTATGGTCCATAATAACAATGCAATCCAGACTTTTAAACTTGCCGGTGCAGTTTCAAGCGCCTCTCTACTGCTCTGCACCTGCGTTTCTGCTGGCAGGCTCTGAACGAAAACGCGTTGTGGAAACGCGTTTGCTTAGTACTTTTTGTCCCTATCTGCTATTATAGTTTTGCAAGATGGCGGAACTACATGGAAGCCTCCGTGAACCTACCCGTCCCATGTATGTAAAGACAATAAATTCTTCATTTATAAGGATAAGTCAGATAATTGGCCGAGGTATTTGTACACCATTGAGGACATATTTATGAAAAAAAATATTGATTTTAGATAATAAAATACCTAAAAAGTTACTTATTGTCCCTTTAACCATGTAATGATTAGCAGGGTAATATCTGTGAATTATTCTGAACGACACTTCTTTCACCTTGTTTACTATCAAGTATCTGTGAGTAATCATCCAAACCTTTTTCCAGTCAATATCATTTACAAATCGGTTTCAATAAAAAGTAACATTTGGAATAGAAGCAATTTATTTCTGAAATAATGCAAATGTTCTTATTGTTTTGAGGAAGTTGGGAAAAACTGATTTTTCCAACTAGTGATTCAGCCACATCGGGGAGGGAGACAGAAGTAAGTGGAAGTCTGCCAGTATACCTAAAAAGCATGATTGTCTCCAAATCGAGACAGGGTTTTTAAGAAAATGCTTAGCCCAATTAATCTTAAAGGTATTATTTAGGGTATTGAAGTCCAAAAAGTTGAGCCCAAAAGATTCATAATTATTCACAGTGTTGTGCCTGAACGCGTTCATTGAACGATATCATTCATTGTTCATGAACTCGTTCATATTTTGGGCGAACGTGAACTGAACGTACTGTATTACTGCCTGATGAACGATACTGTGAACTCGTTCATTCTGGTGTCTGTGAACGGCACACTCTCTCAGTTTAACTTCGTTCAATAGGGTGCCAGATTTCTATAGAGCCTTCCAGGCGAAAACCCGGCTAAAACACACCGTAAACAGGCCTTAACCCTTTCACGCATAGAGGTCACTACAGTGGACAGCTATTAAAAAAGCATTTTCTTGAATTTGCACGGGTTTTTATGGCAAAGTTGCACATCAGCCTCTTCATTGGACCCTGGTGCATCATCCTATAAATTGCAACCAAGTGGCAAGCCGTTGTGTTTCGATTTTTTCCCCCTCCAAACCAAGATGGCCAAGGGTCAGTCAGACATGCCAAGTTGCTCCGGAATATCCACCCATTCCTTCTATCCTAGAAGATTCTTGTAGGTAAAAAAAAATATTGCAGCATCAAGCAATATCTAATGAGTCATATCACAGTAAAATTTTCCAAGTTTTGGTTTTAGATTGAGAGAAAACTCTGATTAATCACATGTCCACTGTAGTGGACGTCATGCATCAATTGCTATATTTCAGCTACAATTCATAATTATAATGTGAATATTGTTTTTGAAACTTAAAACTTAAAAACTTAATCTGCAGTGATTTTTTTTACTGTAAATAAATGTATTTGTATTATTAGAATGTAATTTTCATTGACATCAAAAAAAGTCATGTGATTACACAATGTATGACACTTGTAATGCATTAGGCTACTTTACTTGTTAGATCAAAAAGTAATCTGATTTCATAATGCACGTTATTGTAATGCGTTTTTTTACTCATAACATCAAAAAGTAATCTGATTACGAAATGCATGTTACTTGTAATGCGTTTCTTTACTCATAACATCAAAAAGTAATCTGATTACATAATGCATGTTATTTGTAATGCGTTTCCTTACTCATAACATCAAAAAGTAATCTGATTATGTAATATGCGTTATTGTAATGCGTTTCTTTACTCATAACATCAAAAAGTAATCTGATTACGTAATGCATGTTACTTGTAATGCGTTTCTTTACTCGTTACATCAAAAAGTAATCTGATTAGGTAATGCACATTACTTGTAGTTAATTACTTGTTAGATAAAAAAGTAATCTGATTAGGTAATGCATGTTACTTGTAACACATTACTTTACTTGTAACATCAAAAAAGTAATCTGAATGCGTTATGCATGTTACTTGTAATGCATTACCCCCAACACTGATCATTTCAGATGAGACTGAAAAAACGTATCGCTAGGTTTTCTCAGAGGAGGGCTATGATAGAAATGTGCATGTCCATCTTGAACATAATCAGAATTATCAGCTAATAAGGGTAAATATCCATACTCTGGTGCACTGGAGGGAACATCTGAGTGGTTTCCACAGTTGTACCTTGACAGGCTGTAGAAAATTCTGATGGAATCACGTCCTCATGTTTTGATATCAAAGATACGCGAAGTGCAACTTGTATGAAGTTGTATGAAGCCTTTGCAATATTTTGCATTTCTATTTTTTGTATATATTTTATATTTTTCACATGATTTGATATAATTGTATTGATTAGTTTGTTAAATTCACATACTTTATCTGTTTGATTATTGTCTTATATTTAATACAGTATATCTTCAGTTTAAACTAACCGCATGCTGTCCACTCAAGTGGACATCTGAAGATCTCTTTGAAAAATGTATTAAAAAAATAAAATAAAAATCAATTCTTGTTTTTCATGCCCTAAGAGCAATAAAAACACATAGGAAAAAAATCCTGACTGAGGTTATCATAATTCATGCATGAAAGGGTTAATATGTAGCCGAAAAACACCCAATCTGGCAACACCAGCCACCAGTGTCTAACTCTCTTGTTCGATCTCGTTCATCAAAATTAACGAATCTTTTTTCGAGTCATTTCGTTCATTTAAGGGGCTTTAAATGTTATACCATTAACTGGCAAATTCCCCGAACACATCCACCTACGCAATCTTGATCATATTCTGAATTAAGAAATTATTATAATACAGTCAAAAAATCGTTTACAGGGATCATAAATAATTACTTTACCTTCCGAGTCTTTCGTTCATTCGTCACGTGACAGACGCAACGAACGGATTGTTCATGAACGTCTCATCGTTGCAAATCAAAACAAAAAGCAGCATGTTGGCGTCATGATCATTTAAACGAGTTTTATGGAATGAACTAGTTCATTTTTGGAATTGTGAACTTAGTTCAAAATTTTTTGAGTATGAACTATGAACTTAACTAGTTCATTTTAAAATTTGTGAACTGAACTTTGAACTAGTTCATGTAGAAAGTGAACTTTCCCAACACTGATTATTCATAACAACACTTTTTTTGATATAATGGGTACGATTTTTCCAGATGAAGTCAAAAAGCATTCTATCAATGTCTTTACAAATTTTACTGTCCAGGTGTAAAGAGAGAGCTGCATATGTAAGCCGGGATATCCCTTCAGCCTTGGTAAGCAACACTCTGCCTTTTAGAGATAAGTCCCTTTGCAACCACTGGTTCAATTTGTTCTGAGTTTTTTTAATGATTGGAGAGAAATTTAATCTCATTTTCTGATCTTTCGAGATAATAATACCCAAGTATATGTAACTTCTTCCTTGATCGGAATGTTGCAAATAGTTTGTATATTACAATCTTTTAAAGCTATAGTAGGTAATGTTGGAGAGCTAGCCAGATTTGAAAGTGGCACCTCTTCTAAGCTCCGTCCCCTCCTGTCAGTGCTCCGTCCAAAGCTACGCCCCCCCACAAACATGAACGCGCATCCACATTTGGAGTCAGCTGCAGGTCACAGGAAAGCCGAGTACTTCAGCACATTATCACAATTATAATGCAGAAACACTTGCGACTATGGCTGTGCAATATGTTCAAAATGTCATGTCCTAAAAGTCAGCTAAACTGTATATAAACAAATAATTACCTGTCCAGCAGAAAGACCGCAACCTCGGCATCGCTTTTTAGGCCCTTCAGCTTCCTTAGTTGTCTCCACCGTTCAAATGCTGAACCAATGTTGACCCGAGTTTGTCCTCTGGCTTTATCAAGTGCCAGTTTCGTTGCAGCCTTTTCTGCCTCAGACTTTCTTTTTTTAGCCTTTTTGTCAGGGCGAGTAGTTACAAGCAAAGCTGGTATTGGTAGTTTTGGCTGCATTTTATCTGCCATTGTGCCGCAAACTCCTGCTTACTCGGTGTAGTGAGCTAAATGTTTCCGGAAACGGTGACATGTGATTAGTGCACGCAGGGCTGTGCACGCAGTGGTGCTCGGGCACGAGACATGAAGGCATCTGATTGGTTCTTTACATTCGCACCGAATGGCAGTGATTGGTCAGAGTTTTTACTGTCCTACAGCTGCTACAGAGGTCAGATTTTTTTCATTCCTTTTTCTGAACACATAATGTATTGACTACTATCAGAATGGAAGGACCATTTCACCCAGTATAAAAAAAAAATGTTTCTGAACAGGATTACCTACCCTATAGCTTTAAGGGAACTTAAGCTTTAAGTTCACATTTATTAATATTAAGGTATAGACCAGAGGCCTCTGAGAACTGGTTAATTACTTGAATGGCGACAGGTATCTGGCTAGCATTTTTTAAAAAGATTGTAGTGTCGTCAACAAGCTGACTGATGAAGATATCCCTACCCGCAATAGAAATTCCTTGTTTAGCACTGTTACCAACATGAGTTGTGAGAATTTGTGTACAAAGTAAAAACAGATAAGGGGAAATCGGGCATCCCTGACGAATGCCCCGTTCCAGATTAAATCTAGGGGAAGTTCCATTTTTCAGTTTGATAGAGCTATTTCCATTAACATATAAGGTTTTAATTGCTTTGCAGAAAAAGTCCCCAAAACCAAATTTCTCTAAAATAAATTGGTGTTCTATTGTATCAAAAGCCTTATAGAAATCTAAGAAGAGGATGAAGCCATCTTCAGATATCAAATCAGAGTAGGCAAGAATATCTAATACTAGTCTAATATTGTTAGAGATGTGCCTGTTCCTCATAAAGCCTGACTGTGTCTCATCTATAGTTGTGTCAAGAGTTTCTTTAATTCTCCTGGCAAATATTGATGCCATAATTTTGTAATCATTATTTAGCAGACAAATGGGTCTCCAGCTGTCAATAAAAAGTGCATCTTTTCTAGGCTTGGGAATCAATGTGACCAGCCCTTGAGAGAGGCTAGGTGTCATTCTCTATAATCTCCATAAAAACCTGTAGTAAAAATGGGGCTAAGTGATCTGAGAACGCTTTGTAAAATTCTGCAGTTAAACCGTCAGTGCCGGGGGATTTATTGTTTTTAAATAGAGCAATTGAATCAGTGACCTCTGCCAATATAAAAGGGGTGTCACAATAATCTTTGTCTGCCACATCAATCTTTCTTACCTTATTTACATAGTTAAGAAAAAGAGACGTAACTTCTTTATTATATTTTGAGCTGTATAAATTGCTATAAAATTTTGAACAATAATCTGAAATTAATTTAGCGTCATCAGTAACGACCCCATTAATATTTATATTATAGATGGAATTTAGATCGGTATCTTTCAAGACGGAAAAAGTAAGCAGAATGTTGCTCCCCCTCCTCCAGCCATCTCTTCCTAGACCTTACAAAGGCTCCCTCTGCTTTTTGTTGATATAATTCATCTAATTAAGTGTGCTTGCTGAAAGCAGCACACTTATTGTTCTTCTTAAGTTTTCTTCTTATTATTAAGTGTGCTCGCTGAAAGCAGCACACTTATTGTTCTTCTTAAGTTTTCTTCTTATTAAGTGTGCTTGCTGAAAGCAGCACACTTATTGTTCTTCTTAAGTTTTCTTCTTCTTCTTCTTCTTCTTATTATTCCTGGGAGAAAAATTTTGGCCAGCTCCTGGGCCTAGGCCCTTTGAGACAGAGACACCGTTCCAACTTTAAAACGTTCGGTCAGTACCGGTGTAAGTTGCTCGCGAAGATGACATCACGAGTCCATGTCGTTTGTCCGCCATAGTGGATTGAACAGAAAGCGAAACTAAAGTTTCACAGGTCACAAATTTGGTCCGAACTTCACGAAACTGGACGTACATGATCCTTGGACCAAGCCTCACAAAAGTTACTAGAAGGATTTTTGATTTTCAGAAGCGTTTGCCCGTCACAGCCAAACGAAATCAGCGGCGTAGTCGCCAAAACAGGAAGTAGTTCATGTTTCAGGAACGCTGTCACGTATCGAAACCAAACTTTGTACATTAACTCGAGACTCCAATGTGAAGATGTACAAGATAAAAAAAATAAAAAAAAAATAAAAATTTTTACATTATTTGGCAACCCCCCCCCCCCAGCTATTTGGCCAGCTCCGGCGCCTAGGCCCTTTGAGACAGAGACACCGTTCCAACTTTAAAATCGTACGGTCAGTACCGCTGTAAGTTGCTCGCGAAGATGACATCACGAGTCCATGTCGTTTGTCCGCAATATTGGATTGAACAGAAAGCTAAACTAAAGTTTCACAGGTCACA
This sequence comes from Squalius cephalus, assembly GCF_949319135.1. Lineage (NCBI taxonomy): Eukaryota > Metazoa > Chordata > Actinopteri > Cypriniformes > Leuciscidae > Squalius > Squalius cephalus. The sequence continues at coordinate 23,699,828 of NC_137129.1, forward strand.
AATTTGGTCCGAACTTCACGAAACTGGACGTACATGATCCTTGGACCAAGCCTCACAAAAGTTACTAGAAGGATTTTTGATTTTCGGAAGAGTTTGCCCGTCACAGCCAAACGAAATCGGCGGCGTAGTCGCCAAACAGGAAGTCGTCCATATCTCAGGAACTCTGTCACGTATCGAAACCAAACTTTATACATGAACTCAGGACTCCAATGTGAGGAAGCACAAGATCTGAATTTTGTTTTTAAATGTTTTATTTCAGGCTAATAGACAAACCCATTTACCTATGTCTATGCAAGAGTTCACCTCACACTTTTAATGTTAATGCATTTAGACAGTAGGTGGCACTGTTGTATTACATTTCACAGAGCTGCCAAGTCAGTGTATATACTGCATTCGTTTTTACTAGGTTTGTCTTAATAAATGCAGGCATGAATTTCGTTTTTTGCATTGGTCTAATTTAATCATCTGTATTTATTAATATATACAGATTTGTGCATTTCCAGTTCTCAAAGCAGTTAATAAAAAAAAAATTAAAAAAAAACTTTATACAAAATACATCATGCTCTTCTTCTCTAACCGAACAAACAATTCATTGTCTGTGGCTGTGTTTGTGCGCACGGGAAATATGCTGCGCATAACAATAGAAAACAAGGAGAAACGCGCAGTCACATGCTCAAACAATCAACAGGTGCGTTCCATTTGACCATAAGTGGACTGCGAAGTGGACTTCACAGGGTTTTCCGCCATCTTAAGTTAGATTCTAATCCGAAGGGAGCGAACATGTTCAGTTCGAAGGGCACTGCGCACGGCATAGGGAATAAGGGAACATCGATACATCACTTCACAGGAAGTGGAGAGCCATGATCACCCAACTGTCATTTCGCGCACCACGTCATCACCAGTCAGAACGGTCATAACTAACGATGGAGGAGTTTACGTATGTGTGTAAGTATTCATACATTTCGCCATTGTTATACAAATGACAGTATTTTTAACGGTTATTGTTGTGAATATTACATATACTATTTTTGATGATTATAATTTACCTCAGTGAATGCAGCCAGCTTAGCTAGTTTGTGAAGTAAAGTGATTTTATTTTAGGCAGTTGTAAAATAGTGCAATATAATTGTAAATATATAATATAATAATAAAAATTAAAATATGAATGTAGTCATATATATTTGTTATATCATAATCTGCGCGACTCCGTCGTTGACTTTCTTTGATGACATTTGCAGGGCGTTTCAAAAGAGCGGTTATAGTCAGTGAAGTCCACTTCAACTGATATACCGTGCTCAGGGAGCAGAGGAGCAGTGAACACTGCATATGGACCCTGTCGAATGGAACGCACATTAGATGTGTAAAAACAAGTGGAAAGCGCGAGCGCGCCGCTGTCTCCTTTCCACAAGCGCTTGTTCTCCTGTAGCGTCTGTCGTTGCTATGCAACCATGAACTGCACTCTCCATGATGACAAGAGCTGTGTCTGAAATCGCTCCCTATCCACTATATAGTGCACTATTTAGGGTGTCGGCCATTTTGTAGAGGTGTCCGAATTCTGAGTGAACGACATCATTCCCTCCATTCTTCACTACTTTTACCCAATCCTCTCTGAATTCAAGTGTACATACGATGTACACTTGCTGAGACACTATTTCCCACAATCCAACACAATAAGGCGATAGAGCGCGAATGAAAAATAAACAAAAATGTCACCATGGCAACGGTGCACGCGAGTTAGAAAACAATCATTTATAAGACCAGACGCCTGGTTATTTATTTATATATACCGTTATATCTATATTTGAAAAATCAAATGTGTTGTGTAGTGTTTTGTTCTCTTTTATTTTCACATATAAATGTAAAAAGTAAATAAATATGACAAGCAAGTGTTTTTATTATCTTTTTTTTTTTTTATCAAATAACGCAATAAACGTGAAAAATACATACATACAATTGTTACATACAATTCATACAGCCAAAAAAAGGAAATATTAAAGATGGGTAGGTAATGTTTATGACAAATTGTCCGAGCTCTCTGGCGCGTGATAATTATGTCAGCGTCCAAGCTATGATCAGCTTTTCGGCCGAGCATTCAATGTTGTTACGCTGCAAGCTGATGGTTCGTTGCTGCCGCGCTCTATCACTCGCACACCATAAAGAGCAAATTGTTTTTTAATGTTTCAATTTCGTGATTAAAATGACATAATTTGGAAGCGGATAATTTCTTCACAAACAGCTCATTATGACTCAATGTTAGAATGCTGCACCTACACTCGATAGTGTGAATAAGATCAGCGCAACGCAGACCACTGCATTGACAGGGTAAAACATATGATCTGTCTACGGCCAGGGCTCAGCGGAAGACAGAAAATGCCGGTCCAGCACTGATTGAGAAATTCAATTCGAAAATAAAAGACAGTTTGACATCTTTTTTCTCGCATTCTCGCATTTTTTCTCGCATCTCGCATCTATCCACTACCTGCTAAAGTTAGTGCACTGCACCCGAGCAAGCACACTTTGCAGTTCCTCCGGAAATGCATTTTTCTAGTTATTATTAAGTGTGCTTGCTGAAAGCAGCACACTTATTGTTCTTCTTAAGTTTTCTTCTTATTATTATTATTAAGTGTGCTTGCTGAAAGCAGCACACTTATTGTTCTTCTTAAGTTTTCTTCTTCTTCTTCTTCTTCTTCTTCTTCTTCTTATTCCCGGGAGAAAAATTTTGGCCAGCTCCTGCGCCTAGGCCCTTTGAGACAGAGACACCGTTCCAACTTTAAAACGTACGGTCAGTACCGGTGTAAGTTGCTTGCGAAGATGACATCACGAGTCCATGTCGTTTGTCCGCAATATTGGATTGAACAGAAAGCTAAACTAAAGTTTCACAGGTCACAAATTTGGTCCGAACTTCACTAAACTGGACGTACATGATCCTTGGAGCAATCCTCACAAAAGTTACTAGAAGGATTTTTGATTTTTGGAAGCGTTTGCCCGTCACAGCCAAACGAAATCAGCGGCGTAGTCGCCAAACAGGAAGTCGTCCATATCTCAGGAACTCTGTCACGTATCGAAACCAAACTTTATACATGAACTCGGGGCTCCAATGTGAGGAAGCACAAGATCTGAATTTTTGTTTTTATTTTTTTATTTCAGGCTAATAGACAAACCCATTTACCTATGTCTATGCAAGAGTTTCCTCACACTTTTAATGTTAATGCATTTAGACAGTAGGTGGCACTGTTGTATTACATTTCACAGAGCTGCCAAGTCAGTGTAATATACTGCATTCGTTTTTACTAGGTTTGTCTTAATAAATGCAGGCATGAATTTCGTTTTTTGCATTGGTCTAATTTAATCATCATCTGTATTTATTAATATATACAGATTTGTATGCATGAATTGTGCATTTCCAGTTCTCAAAGCAGTTAATAACAAAAAAAAAAAACTTTATACAAAATACATCATGCTCTTCTTCGCTAACCGAACAAACAATTCATTGTCTGTGGCTGTGTTTGTGCGCACGGGAAATATGCTGCGCATAACAATAGAAAACAAGGAGAAACGCGCAGTCACATGCTCAAACAATCAACAGGTGCGTTCCATTTGACCATAAGTGGACTGCGAAGTGGACTTCACAGGGTTTTCCGCCATCTTAAGTTAGATTCTAATCCGAAGGGAGCGAACATGTTCAGTTCGAAGGGCACTGCGCACGGCATAGGGAATAACGACATCGATACATCACTTCACAGGAAGTGGAGAGCGATGATCACCCAACCAGACATTCTCTGACCCAACTGTCATTTCGCGCACCACGTCATCACCAGTCAGAACGGTCATAACTAACGATGGAGGAGTTTACGTATGTGTGTAAGTATTCATACATTTCGCCATTGTTATACAAATGACAGTATTTTTAACGGTTATTGTTGTGAATATTACATATACTATTTTTGATGATTATAATTTACCTCAGTGAATGCAGCCAGCTTAGCTAGTTTGTGAAGTAAAGTGATTTTATTTTAGGTAGTTGTAAAATAGTGCAATATAATTGTAAATATATAATATAATAATAAAAATGAAAATATGAATGTAGTTATATATTTATGTTATATCATAATCTGCGCGACTCCGTCGTTGACTTTCTTTGATGACATTTGCAGGGCGTTTCAAATGAGCGGTTATTGTCAGTGAAGTCCACTTCAACTGATATACCGTGCTCATGGACAGGGCCGGCTCTGTAAATCTGGGGGCCCTAAGCAGGATCATTTTGGGGCCCTGCCTTGCAGTGAATAATGGAGTATTGCCACCGCAAACCAGCAACTGTATACAATCTAACCCTTACACATTTCATCTGTACCTCTTTTAACATGATTGCCCACAATTACTTTACTGCTTATTAAAGTACACTCACTGAAACAGTAAAAGTAAAGATTACAGATTTAAACCTTTAGTATAAAAAAATCTTCAATAAAGTTGTTGCATATAGGCCTACTACAGGTGTTGCCGGAGTCTCGATCTTTTCCCTTTTCCACACTTTAAAAAGAGGGAGAAGTTGGACCAGTAGGCTAATTTCTTTGCTTCCTTCTAAAGTGATTTAAACATATTCTTCTATATTGATGTATCAAAGAGATTAAAAATTCAGCAAAAGATTCTAGTTTGAGTTGGTATTTATTTTTATATATATTCCAACTACAAAAACACTACTTCAGCGAACAATCATTAGCCAAATGTGTATATGTTATAAAATGTTTAGTTATAAAATATATAGGCTACATAAATCTAATAAAAACTCTAGGTAACACTTTTTACATTTTACAGAGTCATTGTTGCACATTACATGTAGTTCATACAAAAATAATTCTACAGTTAAAACTGCTTAAAATGTGGATTTCGTTATAGTGCCTCTACTATAATGGGATAATGTCCACTTTAACGCACCGTCTGGTTGCCGAGAAACAGCGTCGCGAATTGTGCAGAAAATGCAATAGGCCGCTCTTTGTGCATTGTGTAATGTGCCAAGTTCAAAAATTAATGCAAAAATAATTCTACAGTAAAAACTTCTTAAATGTGGATTTCGTTAGAGTAGTAGCTCTGCTATAATGGGATTTTTTTCTCCTTTTTTCTGCACCCGATTTCATTTTTGCGGTCAAATTTCCAAGTCCAGGGAAGAAAACAATTTTACATGGTTGGTTGACTGTTAAACCGCGGCGACACCGGCGAGTACCATCTGTAGTTAGGGGGCCCCCTAGTGGCGTCGGGGCCCTAAGCAGCTGCTTAGTTCGCTTATAGGGAGAGCCGGCTCTGCTCATGGAGTAGGGGAGCAGTGAACACTGCATATGGACCCTGTCGAATGGAACGCACATTAGATGTGTAAAAACAAGTGGAAAGCGCGAGCGCGCCGCTGTCTCCTTTCCACAAGCGCTTGTTCTCCTGTGGCGTCTGTCGTTGCTATGCAACCATGAACTGCACTCTCCATGATGACGAGCTGTGTCTGAAATCGCTCCCTATCCACTATATAGTGCACTATTTAGGGTGTCGGCCATTTTGTAGTGGTGTCCGAATTCTGAGTGAACGACATCATTCCCTACATTCTTCACTACTTTTACCCACAATCCTCTCTGAATTCGAGTGTACATACGATGTACACTTGCTGAGACACTATTTCCCACAATCCAACACAATAAGGTGATAGAGCGCGAATGAAAAATAAACAAAAATGTCACCATGGCAACGGTGCACGCGAGTTAGAAAACAATCATTTATAAGACCAGACGCCTGGTTATTTATTTATATATACCGTTATATCTATATTTGAATAAACAAATGTGTTGTGTAGTGTTTTGTTCTCTTTTATTTTCACATATAAATGTAAAAAGTAAATAAATATGACAAGCAAGTGTTTTTATTATCTTTTTTTTAATCAAATAACGCAATAAACGTGAAAAATACATACATACAATTGTTACATACAATTCATACAGCCAAAAAAAGGAAATATTAAAGATGGGTAGGTAATGTTTATGACAAATTGTCTGAGCTCTCTGGCGCGTGATAATTATGTCAGCGTCCGAATTCTTTGCTGATGTAGTGCACTCAACTGCCATTCACTATACGGGATTAGTGAACGAGTGAACGAGTGAGCGGTTTCAGACACAGCTAAGGAAGTATCAGCAAAAGATTAATAGATTTCTAGCCCTTGCATTAGCTTTACTACTAGATATATTTATGGAGATGGAAAATAATAAGGCGCCCTGTAGGTACAGCTATGATCAGCTGTCCGGCCGAGCATTCAATGTTGTTACGCTGCAAGCTGATGGTTCGTTGCTGCCGCGCTCTATCACTCGCACACCATAAAGAGCAAATTGTTTTTTAATGTTTCAATTTCGTGATAAAAATGACATAATTTGGAAGCGAATAATTTCTTCACAAACAGCTCATTATGACTCAATGTTAGAATGCTGCTGTAACGAGGTTCAATGTTCGTATGGGTAAGGAAGGAAGAAGACAGGGGTCGGCGTGACTGAAACACTCACACTTTATTGTAAATCAAAAGTAAATAAACAAAAAGGGCGCACGTAGCGCATTCACCGTGCCACGCACAGCTCACACAAAAATACAAAACAAAAGACAACTTCCACTCCAAACAGGCAATAACGTTCCGTGAGGTTTCAGTCCAACTCTCTCTCTCCCCTCCTCCCGAACGCTGGCTTATATCCGGTCTCTCCACGCCAATCACTGCAATCAGACACAGGTGTTCATCATTTTGCACTTGACCTACTTACTCACCGATCGGCCCCCTCCTTTCTCTCCTGCTACAGACTTCGCAAAACCACGCCCCCCTCGCCACATACCCCCACCACCCGACTCAGGCCGGGGAGCCATCCGGCCTGCAGCCTCCCCCCCCCTCCTCCTGGAGAGGAAGTCAGCCACAACCATCTGTACACCCGGCCTGTGGATCACCTTGAACTTAAAAGGCTGTAAAGCGAGATACCAACGAGTGATCCGCGCGTTGGTATCCTTCATGCGGTGGAGCCACTGTAGGGGAGCGTGGTCCGAACAGAGGGTGAACTCCCGTCCCAAGAGGTAGTAGCGGAGGGTGAGAACGGCCCATCTGATGGCCAAACACTCCATTTCTATGGTGCTGTACACCGTCTCTCTCTTAGAGAGCTTCCGACTGATGTACAGCACCGGCCGCTCCTCACCCTCCACCTCCTGAGACAGGACCGCGCCCATCCCTCTGTCCGACGCGTCGGTCTGTAGGATGAAAGGGAGAGAAAAGTCAGGGGCATGTAAGAGCGGTCCGCCACATAAAGCAGCCTTTATCTGGGTAAAAGCCCGCTGACACTGCTCCGTCCATTGGACCGTATCTGGTACCTCCTTTTTAGTTAGATCAGTCAGCGGGCTGGCGAGGTCCGAATAATTAGGCACAAACCTTCTGTAATAACCCGCCAGCCCCAGGAACTGTCTAACCTCCTTTTTGGTCTTGGGTCTCGGACAAGTCGCAACCGCTGCTGTCTTATCAATTTGGGGACGCACTTGTCCATGACCCAAGTGGAAGCCCAGATATCTTACTTCCACCCGCCCAATTGCACACTTCTTCGGGTTGGCCGTGAGCCCAGCTCGTCTCAGCGTCTTCAGGACAGCCCGCACCTGCTGCATATGACGCTGCCAGTCACCACTATAGATGATGATATCATCCAAGTAGGCAGCGGCATATGCAGCGTGCGGTCGGAGAATCCTGTCCATTAGACGCTGAAACGTTGCCGGAGCCCCGAACAACCCGAAAGGAAGAGTGACAAATTGGTGTAACCCAAACGGCGTGGTGAAAGCTGTTTTTTCTTTGGATAATGGAGATAAGGGGATCTGCCAATATCCCTTGGTTAAGTCCAATGTCGAATAAAATCGAGCAGTACCCAGCCGATCAAGCAATTCGTCCACCCTTGGCATTGGATAAGCGTCGAACTTCGACACAGCATTCACCTTCCTGTAATCTACACAGAACCGGATCGAGCCGTCCGTTTTAGGAACTAAAACTATCGGGCTCGCCCAGTCACTGTTAGATTCTTCTATTACTCCCAACTCTAGCATCGACTCTAATTCGCTTTGCACAACTTTCTTTTTGTGCTCTGGCAGTCGATACGGCCGGCTGCGAACCACCACGCCCGGCTCTGTCTCAACGTGGTGCTGAATGAGGTCCGTCCGACCAGGCAGGGGCGAGAACACATCAGCAAAATCTGCTTGTAAATTATGCACATCAGTGAGCTGGGATGGTGAGAGGTGGTCTCCCCCAGCGGCCAGGGCGAGAGATTTCGTTTTGACATTCGCCTCTGGACCGAGATCCTCCTCTCCGCTCACCACCATCGCCAGCATCACTGATTCCACCTCAGACCATTTTTTAAGCAGGTTGAGGTGGTAAATTTGATGTGCCCCGCCCCTATCTGTTCGTATTACCTCATAGTTGAGATCTCCAATTCGCCGTGTAACCTCAAAAGGTCCTTGCCACTTTGCGAGTAATTTTGAGCTAGAGGTAGGAAGTAATACAAGCACTTTCTCTCCCGGTGTGAATTGACGCAGTCTAGCCCCCCTGTTGTACAGCCGACTTTGCTTGTCCTGAGCCTGTAACAAATTCTCCCGTGACAGCCGCCCCAAAGTGTGGAGTTTTGTTCTCAGGTCCAGGACATACTGAATTTCATTTTTACTAGCTGAAGGTCCGTCCTCCCAAGTCTCCCTAAGGACATCTAACACCCCGCGGGGCTGACGCCCATAGAGAAGCTCGAAGGGGGAAAACCCCGTGGAGGCTTGCGGGACCTCCCGTACAGCGAACAAGAGGGGTTCTAACCACCGATCCCAATTTTTGGCGTCTTCTTGTACGAACTTTCGAATCATGGATTTCAAAGTGCGGTTAAATCGTTCGACCAGCCCGTCTGTTTGTGGGTGATAGACACTGGTCCGGATCGATTTAATGCCCAATAATCCGTAAAGTTCGCGTATCGTTCGTGACATAAACGCCGTGCCTTGATCGGTGAGAATCTCTTTCGGGATTCCCACCCGGGAGATTAGTTGAAACAGAGCGCTCGCCACACTATTTGCGGAAATATTGCGAAGCGGAACTGCTTCAGGATATCGCGTTGCGTAGTCCACCAGGACTAAAGCAAAGCGATGTCCCCGTGCTGACCGTTCTAATGGCCCGATGAGGTCCATACCAATTCGTTCGAAGGGGACCTGCATCAACGGAATAGGGCACAATGGTGCTTTTGGGTTGGCCGGTGGATTCACCAACTGACATTCACGACAAGACGCACACCACTTGCGTACATTCTCGTGAATGCCCGGCCAAAAGAAACGGGCCATGAGACGGTTAAGTGTCGCTGTTTGTCCTAAATGCCCTGCCATTGGATTAGAATGAGCCGTCTGGAAAAGCATTTCCCGACGGCTTTTAGGTACCAACAACTGAGTTGTATCCTGCTTTGATTGGGCATCTTGGGTTACCCGATACAACTTATCTTTTATGATTGTAAAATACGGATAGGTGAGCGGTTGGTCTGTGTGGAGAAGCTGGCCGTCGATAGAGCGAACCTGATCAAAGGCATGTTTGAGCGTGTCATCCTGGGACTGTTCCAGGGGAAAATCATCGCGCTCTGTGAGGATGGTTCTCTCCAGTGCGCTCTGTTCCCCTGAACCAGTACCCAGAGGTTCCGGATCAGCTTCTCCCAACTGAGCAATCGCCACCTTCCTCTTATCTTTTTTTACCCAAGAAGCATCCGCACATAAGTGACCCAATAACTCATTAAACGCTGGCCAATCTGTCCCCAAAATCAGCGGATGCCGGAGGTGCGGGTTAATCGCCACCTCCACACTATGCTTTTGTCCCCTAAATTGAATATCCACAGGCATTAACGGATAATTCACCACTTCCCCGTGCACACACCGTACCTTAACCATGCGGCCATTATCCAATGCTTTAGGTTGAATCAGGCTTTGGTGGACAGAGGTTTGGTTACAGCCTGAATCCACCAGAGCCTGAAAAGTACCCCCCTTTATACTCACAGGTATTTGGTACAGGCCAGCTTGATCAGGGGCAGCTTGCGGCGCGTCGGGGACCCGGATCAGCGTCCCCACCTCCATCACCGGACACCGGTCGATAAAATGACCTGGGTCCCCACAGCGCCAACAAGCCGGCCCGGGCTTCCCCGCCGCTCCAGTGGCAGGAAGCGGGTCAAGGGATTGGCGTGGAGAGAGAGGTAGCGCAGCCTGTGGAGGGAATCCCCCCCTCGATGGGCCCCCTCCCCGGGGAAGAGGCCTGGGGGAAGCTACCGGCTCCGCGGTTCCCCCTGTCCTCCACCTTGGAGCTGGCCTCGGCGGAAGGTTTCCCCGATACCTGGGAAGGGGAGAGGGCTTAGGAGGGGGGTTAGAAAGAGAGAGAGAGAGAGAAGCGGATGGTAGGGGTTCGCCGACCCCCGGGCACCAGTGTAACGAGGTTCAATGTTCGTATGGGTAAGGAAGGAAGAAGACAGGGGTCGGCGTGACTGAAACACTCACACTTTATTGTAAATCAAAAGTAAATAAACAAAAAGGGTGCACGTAGCGCATTCACCGTGCCACGCACAGCTCACACAAAAATACAAAACAAAAGACAACTTCCACTCCAAACAGGCAATAACGTTCCGTGAGGTTTCAGTCCAACTCTCTCTCTCCCCTCCTCCCGAACGCTGGCTTATATCCGGTCTCTCCACGCCAATCACTGCAATCAGACACAGGTGTTCATCATTTTGCACTTGACCTACTTACTCACCGATCGGCCCCCTCCTTTCTCTCCTGCTACAGACTTCGCAAAACCACGCCCCCCTCGCCACAGCTGCACCTACACTCGATAGTGTGAATAAGATCAGCGCAACGCAGACCACTGCATTGACAGGGTAAAACATATGATCTGTCTACGGCCAGGGCTCAGCGGAAGACAGTAAATGCCGGTCCAGCACTGAAAATTAGGAATTAAATTCGAAAATAAAAGACAGTTTGACATCTTTTTTCTCACATTCTCGCATTTTTTCTCGCATCTCGCATCTATCCACTACCTGCTAACGTTAGTGCACTGCACCCGAGCAAGCACACTTTGCAGTTCCTCCGGAAATGCATTTTTCTAGTTTGTTTTGGAGTTGTAAAAGAAGTAGTTTATCCTCCTCTGAAATTTCCTCGGGGGGGTCTCTGATAAAATGAGGAAATTTTACTTATGACTTCATCTTCTTCTGCTCTTTTAGCTTTGGCAATAGAGGTTCCATACTGTCTCAATAATTTTCCTGACTCAAACTTAAGTAGTTCCCAGTTAATATTGTGGGATTTTTCCTTTTTAGTCTTGTTGTAAAAAAGAGTAATTAACATAATAATTTCAGTCTTAACCTTTTCATGCTTTAACAAGGAATTGTCAAGATCTATGCTACTGCAACGTATTTTTCACATTCACCACCTTCTTCACCGTCTGTCTCTGCACTACATTACCCAGGATCCTCTTTGTCGCACCTGCACACCTGCACTCACTCCCCCCTGAGTAATTATCACACACACCTGTTCACCATCAGCAACCTCATCAACAAGCACTATAAAACTATAAGCTGTCCGCTCCGCACCGAGTGATCTCCACCGAATCTGCACTTGAACTCAGTGAATACTCACCTTGCACTCTTATCACCTTGAATAAAGCTGTGTTTGGATTCACTTACCTCTGTCTCCTTGCCTATATCCTGACAGAAGGCTTGACCACAAAATGCAGAACCCCACGGAATCCACTATGCTCTTCCAGGACGATCGGACTCTGGAGGAGTATGTTGAGTTTTACCTAGATCTCTTTCAGGACGTAAGTTGGGGTGAAGAGGATCTAAAGCTGCAGTTTGAGTGGTTTGATCCTCTCGCCCAGATACTGATGTTGGACTATATTCACCTAACATTCGTGGAGTTCATTGACCGCACGTTGTGGGTGTGTGGTTCCTCACTCACTGTGGGAGACGTCCAGCCTGATCTCCATGTCCAGCCCGATCTTCACGTCCAGCCCGATCTTCACCTCATCAGCCCAGTCAAACCCACTGAGCAGGAACTCCGTGTTCGTCCCAGACCAGACGCGGGGATCGTCTGGCCCAGAGCCCGAAAACTGGTTTCTAATAGTGCCGACCTGACGTCCAAGTTATTTGACCTCGCTTTGATGTCCGTCTGGGGAGCTCGCAGGTCTGCTCCACGTTCCACCAAACCCACCGAACCAGTCGTCTGCCCAGTCGAGCCAGAGCCAGTCGTCTGCCCAGTCGAGCCAGAGCCAGTCGTCTGCCCAGTCGAACCAGTGCCTGTCGTCTGCCCAGCCGAACCAGAGCACATTGTCTGCCCAGCCGAGGCTGAGCATCTTCACGTCATCCCTGCCGAGTCTGAGCTTCTTCACGTCAGCCCTGCCGATCCAGAGACTGTTCACGTCACGTCTGCCGATCCAGAGACTGTTCACGTCACGTCTGTCGATCCAGAGACTGTTCACGTCACGTCTGCCGAGCCAGTGTCTCCGGACAAGATGGCCGCCCCGAGCCAGTGTCTCCGGACAAGATGGCCGCCCCCCGAGCCAGTGTCTCCAGACAAGATGGCCGCCCCCGAGCCAGTGTCTCCGGACAAGATGGCCACCGCCACGTCGCCTGAGCCCTCAGCAGAGATGGCCGCCAACGCGCCTGAACCTAAGCCCTCTTCGCCGCGGGTCCTGCCCAGCCCAAAGCTTCCTTCGCCGCTGGTCTCGTCCAGTCCTGAATCGCCTTCGCCGCTGGTCTCGTCCAGTCCTGAATCACCTTCACCGCTGACCTCCTCCAACCCCGAGCCAAAACCCCTTAACTATCCCAAGAAAATTTTTGGGGGGGGCAGTGCGTCCTCTAAGGGGACCATGGAGGTCGTGCCGACAGGGTCCCCTGTACCACCTGGTCCATCTGGAACGTCTGAACAGCCATCTCCGCCCTGGCCGCCCGAATGGTCATCTCCGCCCTGGCCGCCCCAAGGGTGCCTGCACAGCCTGCTCCGCCATGGCCACCTCCTCAGCCTGCTTCGCCGTGGTCGGTGATACCATCCTGGAGTCTCCTGTCTGTCGTCTCCCTGTCCACCCTCCGGTCACAGACTTGAGTGTAAGACATCACCTGAGAAAGTATTTTTAAGCGTGGTTACTCCAGCAGATCTCTCTGAGCCCTGAGAGAACCAAATATCGTTACCCCATTGAGATTTCCAAAAATTGACATCAGCAGATGTGGAATGACTTTCTTGAAAAAAAAAAAAAAAAATTTGTTGAAGTTGTTTGGCAAATAAAAATAAGGCTTTCCTTTTACAAATCTGTCTTAGTCCCCTGGCATTTAAAGAAACAATAGATAAAGACAAAGTTATTAACAAACGCGAACGAGGAATAAACTAGAAAGTGATCAATAACCAGTTAGTTAGAAATGTATTACCAGATAAGGGGACCAAGTGCTGCTTCATATAAGAAAAATAACGGTAAAGAAAAAAAAAAAAAGTTACGGCCAACTAAAAAGCACAGCGCTCCTAATCAGCTGCCTCGGTTATTACATGGCCTTAAAAAGCAGACCATATAATAGAAATGGCAGCGATTTAGTAAATTAAAGTATCTTTGTAAAGTCCTAGTTACAGTACAACAAAAACTATAACATTACAATATCAACTCCGAATGTAGTGCAAATCAAACCAGTAGGTGTCATTGTGTTAACAGGCAGCAGGAGAGTCTGTTTCTTAGGTGGGCAGGGGGACTTCTGATCCGTTGATAAATCCGCAACCTCCAATGAAGAAGGCTGGTTTGCCCTCCTCTCGAGCTTTTTTTGTAACTGGCCATAGTTTGCTCCTTCGTTCTCTGTCTTCTTTAGAGAGATCCTCCGCAAATCTTAAACCGTTGTCGCACAGGTACGGTGATTGGCAGCTTTCCATACGGCGTCTCTGCAGACACGTGCGATGAACTGGATGATGATGCCTCTGGGTTTGTAGTCATTCTGCCGCTTGGTGCCGAGCCGATGTACGGTGTCGATAGTGTCAGCCAGTCTGTTTTTCTCCTCCGGCAGAACAGCCTGACAGACCTTCTTTGCCTTCTTGGCCTTCTTTCATATGTTTTCCTTTTCTGACTCTTCAACTCCGTAAAGTCTAAGGTTCCATCTCCTGGAGTATCTCTCTAACTCCGAGACCCTTTGCTGACATGTGTCTACTCGTTTTTCTTCTTTTGCCATTTTCACCTCGAGTGTACACACTTGCTCTTTACCTCCTTAATCTCTGCACACACAAAGTCAATTGTCTTTTTAAGACATGACTGCGTAGGCTACATCATTTTCTTCGGTGCTGGCGACTTACTGGGAGTGATAGGCTGCAGTGGAAATTCCTCCATGAAGTCTTCCATAGTGGTGAGAGGCAGGGAAGTGGGAAGTATAATCGTGACAATTGTCAACTAGAGCATTGCCAGCCTTAAGAGTAACATTGCTATCATCTGGATTTGGCTTCTGTCCGGCGCTCTTTTGGCCTCTTTTCCTTTCGCGTTGGTTCGGCATTGCTCAATAGTTCGTCTTACGAGTGCTGTAGTATTTATGAAAACAAAATTTAGTGCTTGGCGAGATAATAAATTGAGTTTTACCGTTTCCAAACCTTTCGTTTGCAGAGCGCGGTAGAAAGCGTCTACTCACTCAGCAATCTTGTCACGCCCCTCAAGCACAAATGCTCCATAGAGTTTTTCAATTAATATGATGTCACAACATGCATTCACAATAATATAATTTTAACTTTTAAAACGAATTTTACGATGTGGCTAATCCGTACAAATTCATACGATCTCACTCGTATGAACTATTCAAATGCACATAACTATAGAACCAATTCTTAATGCGCATGTGAATGCCATCAGCGTTTATCACAGGTTCGCGTTTAAAGTCTGTGTAGAGAGAATAGTGTCATCTTAGCGGCCCCTAATTTAATAACAAATGATCGTGGCGACGGAAGCAAATCAATCAAAACTAACTTTAGCTGGAAAATAACTTTATTAAAGAACTGCTATAAAGCCAAAACAATCTCTGTTGCCTTAAATTATACGTTTATCTCTGTTTTGAAACAACCTACATTGTTAAAAGCGCTATATAAATGAAGATGACTTGACTTGTCTTGACTCGTATGAATTCGTACGACTTTTGCTAAATCGTACATATTTTACGAGTTGCACAATTCTTGGGAAAAAAAAATCTTGTTGTCTTTACGAATTCGTACGAATTCTTTGTGAGATAGCGGTGCTTCTCAATTCACAAATTGATGCAGTTTTTTTTTTTTTTTTTTTCATTCCTCTTATTTTCCAGCCCAGTCATCATGAAGAAGACTTTTTAATAATAATATAGTCTACTTAGTAACTTTATAATTACCAAGTTAATGTTTGGAAAAGCCATTTTCTAATTCAATCACCAAGGAGTAGAACATTTATTTTATTCCATAATAATTTGTTTCATTGATTATTAATAAACATATACTATCATAAAGATTAAATTATATATTCAGCAAATTAACTATATACTGTAGCAGAGTGGTTCTCAACCTTTTTTACTCCAAGGCCCCCCTCATTTCCAAATCAATACTGCAAACAGCAAATCAGCCCCAAACCTTTTTTATTCATAAAAACATTTGTATTCTATTGTTATTACTTTTCAACTCCATGTTATTATTTTTCAAACAAAATTAATTTAAGATAGATTTAAACATTCAGTGTTCTTTTTTGCAAACATACTTTGCAAAAATATCACCACATTCTTTACAAATTAAATGAAGAAGATATTAACACAAAAGAAGATATTTTGAAGAATGTCGGTAACCAGACAGTTGATGGACCCCATTGACTTCCATAGTAGAAAAAAATGCTCAATACTGGTTACCGAAATTCTTCAAAATATCTTCTTTTGTGTTCAGAAGAAGAAAGAAATTCATACAGGTTTGAAACAACTTGAGGGTGAGTCAATGATGACAGAATTTTCATTTTTGGGTGAACTATCCCTTTAACAGAAATGAACTGTTGGCATATTTGTTTCACATCAATAATGTCCAGTTTGTCCTGTTGGACATGGCACACAGCAATACTGTTAAGTGTCACTTGTGCCATTGTTCTGAGCCGTGTTTTCAGTCTCCTAAGAGCACTGAAACTTCTTTCAGCTTCAGCTGATGAGACTGGGTTTCAACTTCATCAAACATTCCTCTCATTTCAACAAGACCAAGCAATGTTGTGTTTTTATGTTTTATGGGGACTTTTTACAGACATAATGATTTTATACTGTACACAAACTGTACAAAACTATACAAACTGTATATTATATCCCCCTACACTAACCCTGCCTATCAGAGAAAACTTTAGGCATTTTTACATTTTCAGCTGTTTTCCAAAAATAAAAAAATAAAAATCCCCACAAGGACAAGTATTTTGTTTATTGCCATCCTTGTGGTGCATAGGGACATTTTGTCCCTATAATGTAGTTACACACTCACACACACACACACACACACACACACACACACTTAAGCATACACAATCTCTCTCTCTCTCTCTCTCTCTCTCAGTGCATGCTGGGAAGTGGAAGTGTGTGGGAGGGTGATCACGGTGAGAGGGAAATTTGAACACGGTTTCTTAACTATTGTTTTGGGAGCCTATTGGGAAGATTTCTTTGTATGTAATTTCGCAAAACTAGTTTGGTTTTACATTCTCGGATTTTTCTACGTGTAATAGTCGAGTTTGATCGTGTCGGGGACGGAGATGGCGTCGCACGGGAATGTGCAGGCGTCCTCTCTGTCACTCCGTCACGGTATCAGGTGTGTCACGAACGCCGGCGAGTCTGTGGAAGACGTGTTGTTGGATGTAGCTGATCGCGTCGGTCACGACAACATTGTTTCTGCGTCACGAATGAACAAAGCGGTGGTGGTTTTTCTCAAGGATGAACAACTAGTGACTCGTCTGATCGAAAGCGGGATTTCGGTAAGTGGTGCTTTTATTCATGTTCAACCGTTAGCAACACCAACAAGTAAAGTAACCATTTCCAATGTTCCGCCGTTCATTTCTAATGCTGATATTGAGCGCGAGCTTTCGCGTTTTGGTAAACTTGCTAGTGGAATCAAAATGGTTCCACTTGGCTGCAAAAATGCAGCTTTGAAACATGTGCTGTCGTTTAGGCGGCACGTATTCATGTTTTTGAACTCGCAGACTCTTAATGTGTCGTTTCGATGCATGTATGAAGGCAAATCGTACATGTTATATGCGAGCGCAGGTGAGATGCGATGTTTTGAATGCGGTGGTTTCGGGCACGTAAGGTTATCATGTCCTAATAAAACCGAGGCAGGCCCGAGTGGAAGTGATAGGCCTACTGCTGTGCAAATAGATCCAAATGAAGAGCATTTTGTTGTGGTTAATGCTGAGAATGTAAGGAATGATGAGGAAGTTCCTACTGAGAAAGTAAGAATTGATGAGGAGGGCTCTACTGAGAGTGTGAGGAAGGACGAGGAATCGTCTGTTGAGAATGAACAAATGGATGACGCTGGTGATGTTGAAGTACAGTTGTTTGAAACAAATGTTGATTCTAGGATTGAAGGTCAGATAAGCAGAGATTGTGTAGTGACCAAGTCTGGAAGAAATGAGGATCAAAGAAGTGTCAGAGAGGTAAATTCATGTGAGCCTAAAGAAAAAATACAAAAATTAGGTGAAGAAGAAATAAATGAGGCTGCTGATGAGGAGGATGGTAATCTATCTGATACTTCGGATCTGTCAGATATTTCTCAGATAGGTTGCGATCAGATTTACTCATTGGATGAGATAAATTCGTTTTTGGATGAGACTTTTGGAAAGGTTGCTGATGTGAAGAATTTCTTTCCAGATGTAAAGAAATTTGAATTTTCAGTTCTTTATTGGCAAAAGAGGGTAGGAGAAGAAAAACTGAACACTCGAAAGAGGTTTCGTTTGAAAAAGTTTCTCACTAAACTTAGAAAGGGGAAAACCCCAGTTAAAAGTAAATCAAATTGATTTTGCGAAATGAGATACACATCAAGGGTGTCTTTGCAGTGCTATTTGTTTTTTCTGCCTCTTTTTTCCCTCTCTTTATATCTCTTTATGGATATTTTGAGAATAGGATCTTTAAACATTAATGGAGGGAGAGATAGGAATAAGAGAGCAGTGATATCAGAATATGTTCATCTGAAAGACATCAATGTTATGTTTTTACAGGAAACACATTCAGATAATCAAAATGAAATTGAATTGTATAGATGGTGGGAAGGTGAAAGTATTCTGAGTCATGGAACAAATTTAAGCGCAGGAGTAGCGATTATCTTTTCCAAACATTTGGATCTAAAGATCCTATCCACTATTGAATTAGAAAAAGGTAGAGTTTTAATAGCAATAGTAGAAATTAAAGAGTTTAAATTTCTTTTCATTAATGTATATGCTCCAAATTTAGGTCCACAAAGAGTAGAACTATTTGAAAAGTTAAGCATTGCAATAAGAAAATATGATGATGGAAAAATGTGTGTAATAATGGGAGGAGATTGGAATTGTACTACTGATTTTGTATTGGATAGGAATGGGCAAGAACCTCACTTACAGTCTAGTAATATGCTCCTCAGGATAACTCAAGAACTAGAACTGGATGATGTGTGGAGGAATAAGAATCAGTTAACAAAACAATACACATGGGTTAAAATTTTGGATTCTATTGTGAAGGGAGCACGACTGGATAGAATATATGTAAATAAATCAGACAATAATAGAGTCATGAATGTTGGTATATCTCCTTGTGGTTTTTCTGATCATCATATAGTGACTATTGATTTTAATACTAAAAGCATGTCATATTCAAAATCTTATTGGCATTTTAATGTCAAACTGGTGCAGGATAAGTTATTTTGTGAAAAGTTTAAATGTTTTTGGGAGAGTTGGAAAGTAGAAAAAGAACATTTTGAAAATGTAATTCAATGGTGGGAGGTAGGGAAAGTCCAAATTAAGATTTTTTGTCAGCAGTTTTCTTATAATAATACTGTGATTGTAAAGAGAAATATTGAAAGTTTGGAGAAGGATATTAATGAAATAGAAAGTGTAATTGATTTGAATGTTTCGGGTATGACTAAGGATTTAAAGAAAAAGAGATTGGAGTTGAAAATATTGTTAGAGGAAAGAGCAAAAGGTGCCTTAATCAGAGCAAGGATATCTTCCATTAAGGAAATGGACGCTCCAACAAAGTTCTTTTTTAACTTGGAACGTAAAGTAGTAAAACAAAAAAAAAATATGCTTTACCTTCGGAAGGACAATGGCACTTTAACTTCAAATCCTATCGAAATGAGGAAAATCGCAGTGGACTTTTATGCTGAACTTTTTGGATCAAAAGACTGTGATCCTGAGAGTATGGATCAGTTATTAAAAGGACTGCCTACTTTGAAACCTGAGGACAGAAAAACCCTGGATAAATTAATTTCATATGAGGAACTTTCAGAGGCCGTAAAGCAACTGTCCACAGGGCGTTCCCCGGGAGTAGATGGTCTGCCTGCTGAATTTTATAAATCATTTTGGGACATTATAGGAGAGGACTTTTACAATGTAATCTGTGAATGTTTTCAAAAAGGTACTTTACCCAGCAGTTGTCGAAGAGCAGTACTATCGCTTCTACCAAAGACTGGTGATTTAGGGTTGTTGAAAAACTGGCGCCCTGTCTCTTTAATGTGCCAAGACTACAAAATTTTGTCTAAATGTTTAGCAAATAGATTAAAGAAGTTTTTGAGCATTATTGTGAGGAATGAGCAAACATACTGTATTCCCAGGACGTACAATAATGGATAATTTATTTCTAATAAGAGATGTTATGGACCTTTCTATGAATGATGATTTTAATATTGGTTTCTTATCGATTGACCAAGAAAAAGCGTTTGACCGTGTGGGTCATGAATACCTTTTAAATGTTTTGAAGGCATTTGGGTTTGGGGAGACTTTCATTTCTTGGATCAAATTACTGTATAGAGGGGCTTCAGTAATGCTTAAGGTTGGAGGGGGATTGAGTTGTCCAATACCTGTGAAGAGGGGAATTAGGCAGGGGTGTCCGATTTCCGGACAACTATATAGCTTAGTTATTGAGCCCTTGCTTATTAAACTGAGAAGTAATTTGACAGGTTTTCATATACCAGGGGATTTTAATGGTTCAAGTGTTTCTGTCTCAGCTTACGCTGATGATGTCACTGTATTTATTACTGGACAAGGGGACATTCAGATACTGTCTAAAAGTTTAGCTTTATATGAGAGAGCTTCCTCATCAAAAGTGAATTGGGCAAAGAGCGAGGGTTTTGTTGTGGGTCCCTGGAAAAATGGTGGGCCACCTAAGCTTCCAGGGGGGTTACAGTGGAATACGGAGGGAATTAAAATTCTTGGAGTATTTCTGGGTAAAGAAAATTATAGACAAAAAAACTGGGAGGGTATGCTGGAGAAGGTGTCAGCCAAGTTGTCTAAATGGAATTGGCTATTACCTGAACTATCCTACAGGGGTAGAGTCTTGGTTACAAATAACCTGGCCGCCTCCATGCTATGGCACAGACTAAATGTTCTGGATCCTCCAAATGAACTGATAAAAACTATACAGAAGAAATTTGTGGATTTTTTTTGGTCGGGGCAACATTGGGTTCCTGGATCCGCATTATATCTGCCGTTACAAGAAGGAGGACAAGCTCTGATAGACATCAGAAGCAGGATAATGACTTTTAGACTGCAAACAGCACAACGAATATTGTATGAAGAGGATCTGGGATGGATTCGTGTTGCTTGTGCTATTTTAAGGACAGCGTCTGGTCTTGGATACGAGAAACAATTGTTTTTACTGAGCCTTAAAGAGCTGGACTTGAGTAATTTAACCCTGTTTTATCAGTCAATGCTGAGAGCCTGGCTTGATAACTTTAACATCAACAGAGATCTTTCAGAACCAAAGGAGTGGATAATGGGAGAGCCATTGTTTTATAACCCACTGATACAAACGAGAACTCTGTCATCGGGAAGCTTGATGAACTGCCTGGCAGGAGCTGGACTCAAGAGGATAGGAGACCTGAGAGACCTCAATGGATGGAAAACGGCTGCAGTACTACAGCGTGAGACGGGTATTCGATCTCTCCGTCTTCTGCAGCAGGTGTTGGAGGAGGTGCAGAGGGCTTTGCCTGGAACCTGCAGGGCGGCACTAGAAACTCAACCAGCTCAAGAGTGGAGGAGAAACTATCAGTTTCCATCTATTAGTGTATCCGCAGCTGCAAAAGAAAATTATGAAGATGCTGACACAATATTAACTTTTAAGACCCCGGAGATGGGACAGTTTCATGAAACAACTAAAAAAGCAATCTACTTTACTTGTGTTAAAGTTACCCATCAGACTGTTTTAAAACGAGTACGAGCAGGGAGGTGGACAGAAGTGTTTGGACCAGACTTTAAAGGATCCTGGAGGTCTCTGTACAAACCTCCTATTGAGAAGCGTACAGCAGACCTACAGTGGAGACTTATTCATGGTGCTATAGCTACAAACAGACACGTGGCACACCTGAATCCAGCAGTGGGGAGGGAATGTCCTTTTTGTGGAATTGAAGAGACAGTTGATCACTTATTTATTAATTGTGTGAGGTTAGGCAGTCTTTTTATTATTTTAAAAAGTTTGTTTGAAGGTTTTGGTAAAGTTTTTTTCCAATCAGGATTTTATAAGTGGTCCTAAATATACATCTCATGAGAGAAGAAGAATATGCTTATTAAATCTTTTGTTGGGTATGGCCAAAATGGCAATTTGGAAGACTCGAAAAAATAAGTTATTAGGTATAGGCACAGTAGATGCAGAAAATGCTTTTAAAGGCATGGTGACTGCTAGAATTAAAATTGAATATACATATTTTAAATTGATTAATGATATTCAAAGGTTCGCCGAAATATGGTCCGTGGAAGGAGTTTTGTGTGAGGTTTTGGATGACATGTTGTATTTCAAATTTTAAAGATGTTTGAAGTATAAATGTTATATGTGTATATTTTTATTGTATATTTATTATAGGTGATTTTTTGTATTATATGATCAGATAGGAAATCTGGTATTTGGAAAAAGTTAATGTAATAATAAAGTTGTGTTAAGCCTCTCTCTCTCTCTCTCTCTCTCTCTCTCTCTCTCTCTATCTCTCTCTCTCTCTCTCTCTCTCTCTCTCTCACACACACACACACAGACACACGCAACTAACGATTGTTTGCCATTTATCCCATGATTGTTATACAGTAGTAAAAACTTATTTTTTTGCACAGAACTGTTGATTTCTCCCTAGCTTACCGCATCTAGGTTTCCTTCTGAGGAGCATTGCCACTTCACACAAGAGCCTCTCACAAGTTAGAAAGAAAAAACAAAGCCAATCAGTTTAGCGATATGTGCTAAACAGGTGGTACTCCGATATATTAACCGTTTGTGTACCATGAATTGCGCATTTTTCTTAGAACGCTCTTGTAAGAGATTTTAATCTAAATAAGATGTTTCCTGATTAAATAAAATAAGCCTAATACATAAAATATATTTATATATAACCACTGTTGTCCGGTTGTGTCTTGTGTTTTTTAAGTTTTGGTCGAAATTATTGCTAGGGACATATCAGTGTCATTGGATATTGGTAGGGACACGTCCCTAGCGTCCCTACTAAATTCTACGCCCCTGCACACGCAAACAGCAGACTGGGGCGACTTTACATGAATCATGAATTACATACATTCTGATCTTATCTGCAACAGTTTCACATATTTCAGAGGATGTTAGAAAAAACGTAGGCCTATGCATTTAAAGCCATGGTTATTTCTCTTTATAGCTCATAAGTTTGTATAAGGTCCGTACTTTTTGATAATTTCATTTCCTGTTTGGAATGGAATTACGAGAAATGAAAACCAGCTCGTTTATAAGTTTTTTAGTTTAGTTTGAAAAACGAAAAATTAGATATTGGCTCGATTTTTCATTTTTCGTTTGTGGTTTATAAATCGGTTTATGGGTTCGATATTTAATTTGCACACGTGGGCGGCGCTGAAACAATACAGGAACCAACCAATAGGCCTATAGTTCCAATACAATAATGTCTGAAACCACCACTCACTGTTAACTACGCACAATATTTGAAGCAGAAATATGTTGCTGGTCACGTAATTTGTGCTGCTGCGACTTGCAAGTGACCCCAATAATGTGAGCCACAGTATAGTGACAGATTATTGACAGATTATTTTAGCATGATGTATTTCCCATTAATAAATACAGTGCAAATAGTTCCGTCTCCTTGGATAAAAGGGAAGTGGAAATACAAATTAATAATAGGCTGAACTGTAGGCTACCATGATAATATGTCCGTAACATAGATGTCCGTAGATGACCTACCCATAGCTGTTACATTAGAGTTAGGGGATCACACAGTTTGTACAGTATAAAAATCATCATGTCTAAAGTTCCCATTAAACATGAAAACCCAACAACACAATGGGAATATATCCTTGTTTTCAACTACAATACAACGTCTGTCCAATGTAGAAATAAATTTGATATTGATATGAGGGTAGGCAGGCATAGATTCAGAGGCATAAGGTATTGTAAGTGTTACTCACAACAATGCAAAAATAATAAATGCATTGACATTTACTTTTGATACTTAAGTACTTTTAAAAACAAGTACTTTTACTTAAGTAAAAATCGGTCTTTACAACTTTTACTTGTAACGGAGTAATATTTGACCCGTAGTATCTACTTTCACTCAAGTAAGGAAGTTGTGTATTTTGTCCACCTCTGAAAACATCTGTTCATAATCTGTGATTACACAATTCCAATACGAATAGCACCGGGAGACAGCTAATTTTTTTAAGACAGCTAATTTTACAGTAGGCTTATATTCAGAATGTCCTTCTCATATAACGCCAACGACCGCACAAATGGGCTGCCTTTTTGAAATATAGCAGACCACCGTTGAAAAACAGAATAAACAGTAAACAGAATTTTAGAATTTCCAAAGAGAATTTTCCAGAGCCATTCTGTTGCAGTTGTCTAACTGTCTTTTAGCCAAGTCAAGTCACATTTATTTATATAGCGCTTTTTACAATACAGATTGTTTCAAAGCAGCTTTTACAGAGATAACAGGAAAATAATGCAACAAAAGTTTGTTTCCAGAAGAAAATAGCATCACAGTCCAGCTTTAGTAAGTTCAGTGATGTTTCATTTTTGTTGTAAAAAAGTTATTAATTTAGTTAATTTGTGTATCTAGCCATTCTGGAGAAAAACGTGATGTCATCGTCCAGCTCAGTTCAGTTCTCATAAAATGGCGTCAATGCAGAGAGATCAATATTATTTTTGAATATTAAATTAAATGTTGCATTTTATGTCCCTAACCAAACAAGCCAAAAGCCTATAGCAACAAAGCTGAAAAAAGGCAACAGTGGCAGGAACCAAAACTCCATCAGGTGGCAGAATGGAGAAAAAAAACCTTGGGAGAAACTAGGCTCAGTCTGTGGGCCAGTTCTCCTCTGGTCAACGAATGAACAGTGTATGATTATGATTCAGGCAGCATTATAGGTCAGCAGTCAGATTGGATTGGAACAATCAGAATATTATCCAGTTCCATCTGATTGAAGATCGGAGTCATCACGTCGGTATGGTTACGGTTTTGTTGAGGATCAGTCCCGATCTTTAGCCTGCATTTGTTACAGACAAACCAGGCAACGTTTTACACCATTACACAACTCTGAGTAATTGTGGAAACCATTTGAAGCAACTTTAAATCTCACCACCAACATATTTTCCATGGCTTTTATTTTCCATATTTAAACTTGGATTCTTTAGGAGACAACATTGTCTCAGCAACTATTGGTAACCAAGTGGCTATTTGATTTTGCACAGTATCAAACAACATTCGGTATCAAAGACATATTCTCTGTAACCTCCACCCACCCTACTGTCAGTGAGACAATCTGCTCTAAAGAAGATCAAATTATCATGTGCCTGGAAAACAGGTTTAACCGGGATTTAAGAAAAGAGAGACATTTCACAGAAAAGAGGGAAGAACTCAGTAATTATCTGACATGTTACAATCAGGTCTATGCTTGCCCAGATCTTAAAAAAACAAACAATAAATCTGAAGCACACTTGAATCTTCATGAATGTTGGAGAAATGATATATGTGCATATTTATCTCTGTTTGTAGTAACTCATTGTGTAACAAATTGGTGGTTGATGGCTCAGAAAATAAAAGCCTCTTCATCTTGTTTATTTTTATTTACTTGAATGGTTTTGTTTAATTGATAAATGTTTCAAACCCCTGTTAGTGAACTGTGACTGCATTAGAACTTAAAAATAACTATTTCAAATATAACATGGATCATTCACTATATGATATATGTATCTACTCATTTTGTAAGTTTGAGAAAGTGTGTATGGATGAGGGTTATTAATAAGCTATTGTTTGGATACAGCATTATATTCAGAATTTAGCTTTAAAATCAGATTTAAAAAACTTAAAGGTAAAAATTATTAATAAATATAGTATTGTTTTTGTACATTTTTGTTAGGTTTAGGTCCCTCATAGATATGAAGATAAACATGGGTGGGTGGGTGGCTGGGTGTGGTAGATAAGAGGGGAGACTTCCCTGAAAGGTTTTAACTTCCACCCAGGGTGTGACCGAAACCAGCCTGTGTAGATTTTCTTTTCTTTCTTTTCATATTTAGTTTCTCTCTCTCTCTCTCTCTCTGTGTGCGTGTGTGTGTGTGTGTGTGTGTGTGTGTGCGTGCGTGCGTGTGTGTTTAATACAAAGGGTAAATTTGTATGTGTTCCAGATATTAAAGTATATAACCTTAACATGTTATCTCATTAAAAAAATACAATTTCTGTCAACATTTACTCACTCACTCAATCCATGGGTTACAAAAGGAGACAATAAGAATAAGAATAAGTATATATATATATATATATATATATATATATATATATATATATATTTGGGTAAACTATTGTTGTAGATGAACTCTTTGTGTTTCAATTGCATGTTTAAGTTTATGTGCATGCAATTCTTCATCCCCCTGTTGCCGTAAATGACATCATTTAACACGGATGTGTATTTTAAAGAAACCAGACCAGAACAGCAGGGCTTTATAGTAATTTTCAAGCATTTCTTCTTGTTATGTGAATTCTTCAGGTCAATTCTTTATGCTTTTTAAAAAAGATTTTAATAAATTCCATGAGGGGTACCATGTCACTAACAGCTTAATTATTATTATTTTTTTTTTGTGTGAATCTGTTCTCTCTCAGGTCAGGCCCTGCAGTGTTATGACTGTAAAGTGGGTGTCTGGAGTCTTTGCTTCACAACCAAAACGACATGTGATTCTGGTCAGCAGTGCTTCAGTGGATTAGGGAAAGCTGGTAAGTTTATGCTGTGCAAAAGCCATTGAACACCCTTTTCCCAATTAGGTCATAAGTTATGAGAAACGTCTCGGTTACATATGAAAGGGGACGTAGTCATACGTTACGACTGATTGGTATCACGCTAGGGAGCCTGTCATCTTTGAGTATTGTAAAAACGAGCCAATGCACATTGGCGTGCGTGAATTGCATCACACGCTCCGCCCCGCAGCGCGGGTATAAATACGGAAGTGGATGCACGCACCAGTTGTTTTTTGCTGAGGAGCCGAGCGGAAGCCAGGTCAGTGGGGGTACAGCAATTGTGGCTACGGGACTACGTCTCCGTTCCCTCCTTCAGGGAACGAGGGTTACATACGTAACCGAGACATTCCCTTTCAGTCACTCATGTTCGACGTAGTCATATGTTACAACTGATTGGGGTCCCAACTAAAACGCCACTATTGCTGCCACCTTCTAGTTCCTAGACAAAAGCCTCTTGATCCTCCCGCATATTGAGGCGGACATAGGACAGGGCTCAGGCCCTGCTGTTCCACAGGACCACTAGGAAAGCTTTACCTTTCATTGGAAGGCAAACGCTGCGGAAGCCACATCCTGCCCGAAGGGAGGTAACATGTGGAGAATACACATATGGACTGAGAGAAATTAGCGGGCAGTACAACATATGGAATGTCACTGAGGTGGCTCCAGCCAAACACAGGGGTCGCTGTACTGGGCAGTGCAAACTTGCTGAGCAGCAGCATCAAGCAAGGGAACTGCTAACAACTCGAGGCAATGAATGCCAATGCAGTGGGAGGTTCGCCCAAACCCCTTTTTACTGCATGCACTTTATACTTGGCCCCTGAGCTGGTGTTTAGTAGACACTTGTTCAGCCCAGTGGATCGGTGACCATCTCCAAGAGCTCTCTACTAAACCAAGAGCTTGCGCTTGCGCTTACCACCTGGCTTGGTAGCGCCTGGAGCAGGCGGGGCGCCCCGTCTGCGACCGGGTCCACGTTGAGACCTGGGTGGAGACTGCTGCGATGACTCAGCGGGAGCCGAGGCGGAGGCAGACAGATGCCCTCGGCGATGAGCAGGCAGAGTATCTGACCCGGGCAGATGGGTGGAGGCAGCAGCGGGCCGCCGGGGCAGAATGTGCCGGATGGCCTTCGTCTGCTCCTGGACAGCTGAGACCTGTTGGGCAAAGTTTTCTACTGCATCACCGAATAGCCCAACCTGAGAAATGGGCGAGTCCAGGAATCAAACCTTGTCCGCATCCCTCATATCCGCCAGGTTGAGCCAGAGATGGTGCTCCTGGACCACTGAGGTGGACATTGCCACAATGATCACGCAAGCTGCATCCTTCGTACCCCGGAGGGCAAGGTCGCAGTGCGGAGCTCTGAGCTCACGGTCTGCGATGGACATCCTGTCCTCTGGAGGGGCCCGAACGAAACGGCCGGTCGGTCCACTACAGAGGGACCAGCACGTTCCTCGGGGAGCTCCACCGGCTGCGGTGTGAGAGAGGAGATCCACGGGGCCTTGCCGGGCGGATTTCTCCTCACCGTAATCCTCAGATCACCCAACCCATAGGAGTGGGGACTTCGCGTTTAACGAAGGCAAGTCTTGATCTCAACACCGAGATGACCATATTCCCACAATGAGAAGATGAATCATCCACGAGAGTTGCTTCAGCGTGTTGTAAGCCCAAACACGGGATGCATCTATTGTGACCGTCAGAGGGGGACAGAGCCCTACCGCACCCAGAAGCGCACGGATGGAATGGCACCTTGAAAAAGACGCAAACACACCCGTGTTGCTCTTTCAGGAAATGGGACCCGTCACCAGTGCCGGAGCACACAGGGGAACAACTGCGGCAACACTTTACAGTGAAGCACTCACTACTTCCGCCCTCAACCGGCCACCAACAAAACACTCAAAGAAATGCTGTTAAAACAGCAGTTGAGAGCTTCCGTAGCTCGCGATCACTGCTGCACTCGCTGTCACACACCAGCACTGGAAGAGTCTTCCAGAAGAACACAGAAGAAAACAACACTCTTCAGAGACATCAAAATGATCCGATCGGCTCCGAAGCATGCATCCACTTCCGTATTTATATCCGGGCTGCAGGGCGGAGCGTGTGATGTAATTCACGCACGATAATGTGCATTGGCTCGTTTTTTCAATACTCGAAGATGACAGGCTCCCTAAGCGTGATCCTAACGTAATCATAACGTACGACTACGTCGAACGCGAGCGACTGAAGGGGAACCAAACTTTAAGGACATACATTTTCATTAAACAGTTATTATTTTTGCATCTCCTTAAATTATAAGATTTAATATTCTAAAACTGATTAATTTATTGTTGTAATTTATATATGAAGACCATTTTTATGTTAGCATATATTTTTTCTGTTCTATATTTTTAAGCTTAATCTGTGTTTTCTTGCATCTCAATTTCAGCTACTTTAGTGGATATCAAGATGAAAGGATGTCTTGATGTGTCCCAATGCAATAAAACTGAGCAGGTGAATTTCCCGGCCAACTCAAATTCAAGCCTATACCAAATGACGAAGACATGCTGTTCTACTGACCTGTGTAACTCAGCTCTGGGTCACTTTCACTTCTCTGCTGTCAGCATGGCCTTCACTGCCATCACCTCTGTGTTCATGGTCAAAATCCTCATTTGAGGAGGATAATATCAGCTCACTCACACATACACAAGAAATAATTAAGGTTTTAATTTAATGCATTATTAGAATTAACACTTAAATTGGGTCACCTACTTGAATTTGAATAGCTTTCAATCATAAATTCAAGTTTTTACTTGATTGCCAGTAGTGATAATTTTAACATACCATCGAATAACTTACTTAAAATACTTTTACTAAAAAGAAACCGGGCAGATATTCATTTCAATATAATACATATTGGTACATAGGTACACATGGTTGTATTGGTACACACATATACACACACACACACACACACACACACACACGTCTGCATGCAGTCAAACAAATTTCTTTACTCTTCTTTGGGGAGTTTGAGTAATATTGAGTAATAGTATTTTTATGATTTTATTTCTCCTGATGTCTCATTTCATTTAAATGTTGGGGTGGGGGTGGGGGTGGGGGGGGGATGTTATCTTGTATCTCTATTTTTATAAAATTTGTAACGCTGTCAACATGTGTTGTTCAGTTGTTTGTTTGTTTGTTTTGTTTTTTTTGTTTTTTGTAAAGCTGATATCGTTGGAATAAATGAGTGTAAAGAGCATGGATTAAGAGGAAAAAAATCTTTTGTAGGGGTGCCATCATAGAATGAAACACAAGCACGCATGTGATGATGTCAGCTAGCACGGATCAGGTGCTGGGCCCTCCTTTAACAAACTGTCAAAACAAAATGTGTGTTGTCACTGCAAATATAAGACAATAAAATATGGAATAAATTAGTTTCACTTTAATTAGTTTCACTGCGTTTTGTTATTGATGTCAGTGTCATTCCTGAGCTTCAGAGTGGCCAAATGAGATGCTGGACAATCAGTAAAATACTACTACTACTTTTAATAATAATAATAATAAGGTACTTTTTATTAAATCCCTTCATTTCAAAATGGTGAAACTTCAGTTCCTTCAGGACACATAGATCTTCCATTAAAACTAATTTAAAAAGAGTGTAATGTCAGTCCCTGTTGTAATCACTCTGACATGCATATTTGTAGAGCCGTCTATAAGGATGCCAGTAGACATGGATGTAAGAACACTTTTCAAACTTTATTTATGTCTCATATTCTCTGGTTGCATACAGGTGACTCACACACGTACACTGTGTGTGCGGGCGTTGCTTTCTGATGTCATCACAGAATGAACTAAATGCTTATACATTACAAAGAGGAACACAATAAACAGATGCAGTCATCTCAGTTCTGTTATGGGTGTAGCAGGGACAAGGAGAGGTGAGGATCTTTTAGCAAGCAGTCTTTTACAATCAAAACAACCCCGTGGGGGGAAAAACAGGAGCGCACTCAGGCAGGAATCAAGAAGAACACGAGGGAACATAGACAACAAACCAGCACAGGACTGCAAACACAGGGGGACTAAATAGGGAACAAACAAGGAAGGTAACGAGGCAGGCAGGTGAGGGACATTAAACAATAACGAGATAACAAGATGGGTGGGGTTTGACAATTGACTGGAGAGCACATGGCACAAGGAAATAACATGACAGCTATGTGCTCACAACAGACCAGACTAACACAAACACATGACAAACCGGGAGTGTCACAGCTCTGTCACTAAACCAAGAGAAAACCCAGACAAGGGTGACAGAACTGTGACAATAGTGTATTGCAATAGGTAGCATGTTAATGTTAATACTGAATCAAAACAGTTAGCACAGGTTTAATAACAGTATTTGGTTTTAGTTACACTTGAATTGGTTACAAATTAGATGTATACAATTCTATAAAACACAGTTAATTGTACCCAGCGTATAAGTAGAATATTACCTGAGAGATATAAAGCAAGAGAAATAGTGAGAAAGGGAGAAAGTGTAGAGAGAAAGAGAAATGGAAGGCAGAGCTCAGGTAGAGAGGAAGAGCAAAGCCCCAAAGAAGAAGAGACAAAGAAAAGAGGAGGCAAAGATAGAGTGCCCCAAGAAAAAGACAGTTACAATCTTCTTTTATCCCTTCCTTAACCATGGCCATAACTGAAACCCAAATGTGAGACATTCAAACTGACAATTAGAAGATTACAACTTCCCCCACCATACTAAAGGTGTGACAATAAGGGTTTGCTTATGTACGCAATGTACACACATCTTGGCCTACAGGCCTTGATCACTTTCAGCACCTCTTTGCCTTCAGAAACTCCAAATGGCCCATGGAGTGGGTTGGAACAGGAAAGCAAAAGTCTTTATTTTTTTATCCTTACAAAATCTTCTACAATTCTCAGTTAGACAATCTGTTGAATCTCCATGTGCAATGTGAACATGGCAAGGGCGGAAGCAGGCAGCACGTAAATGCCAGAATGTAAAATTAGTTATTTTATGCACTGTGGTAGGGGGTAAAGCGGTGTCTGCATGGGGAGAGCGAGTGTGGAGATGAACAGTGAGAAGTGGGTCAAGTGAATGATGATATTGACCACAATGTTCTTTTAAATAGATTAGAACATTATGTTGGCATTACGGGAAATGCACTAGCATGGTTTAAATCATACTTATCTGACCGTTATCAGTTTGTAGCAGTAAATGATGAGATGTCTCATCGATCACAAGTTCAGTATGGCGTACCACAAGGCTCAGTACTAGGACCGCTGCTGTTCACTCTGTACATGCTACCATTAGGAGATATCATTAGGAAACATGGAATTAGCTTTCACTGTTATGCTGACGATACTCAGCTGTATATTTCTTCAAAACCTAACAAAATTTATGAATTCACAAAATTAACGGAATGCATAGCGGATATAAAAAATTGGATGACTCGTAATTTCCTACTTCTAAATTCTGAAAAAACAGAGTTTCTAATTATTGGACAAAAAACGTCCTCACGTAATAACCTAGAATACTGTCTAACACTCGATGGCTGCTCTGTTAAGTCTTCGTCGTCGGTTAGGAAGCTGGGTGTGCTCTTTGATACCAATCTTTCATTTGAAAGTCACGTGTCTAGTATCTGTAAAACTGCATTTTTCCATCTTAAAAATATATCTAAATTACGCCATATGCTCTCATTGACAAATGCGGAACAATTAGTTAATGCGTTCATGACCTCAAGGCTAGATTATTGTAATGCTCTACTGGGTGGTTGCCCTGCACGCTTAATAAACAAACTACAGCTGGTTCAAAACGCAGCAGCTCGAGTTCTTACCAGAACCAGGAAGTATGACCATATTAGCCCAGTTCTGTCAAAACTGCATTGGCTCCCTATTAAACATCGCATAAATTTTTAAATATTGCTGATTACTTACAAAGCACTAAATGGTTTAGCTCCGCAGTAATTGAGCGAGCTCTTAACGCATTATAGTCCGTCACGTCTATTGCGATCTCAAAATTCCGGCCAGTTACTAATACCTAGAATATCAAAATCGACTGCTGGCGGTAGATCCTTTTCTTATTTAGCACCAAAACTCTGGAACAGTCTTCCTACCATTGTCCGGGAAGCAGACACACTCTGTCAGTTCAAAGCCAGATTAAAGACACATCTCTTTGACCTAGCATTCACATAATACATTATAGACTTCTATAATTTAATGTTAGGCTGCATAGATTAGGTCAGCCGGAACCGGGAACACTTCCCATAAATCCTGATGTACTCATTACATCATGAGAAGAATGGCATCTACGCTAATTTTAGTGTCTGTGTTTATCCCGAGGTTTTCCTGCAGCCTGCCGGATCCAGGCCGTATCCAGATCTGACGAAGGACCTTCGCCTGGACCGATGACAACACAGTGCTGAAGTGCCAACTAGTCTCTCCCTATGGAGGATCCCTCTACCACTATACAGATAAGGCGTTGTCGGAAAAATTCGTTTCGCGTTCCTACCCCAAATCAACAAAATAAAATAAAATTCTTTATCAAAATTTATAAGGAAAGACAAGTACTTTGTTTAGGCTTGGTTTGTAGGGAATTCCAAACCTGCGTATATTCAAACGCACATAACTATAGAACCCATTCTAAATGCGCATGTGAACGCCATCAGTGTTTCTCACAGGTTCTCGTTTAAAGTCTGTGTAGAGGGAATGGTGTCGTCTTAGCGGCCCCTAATTTAATAACAAATGATCGTTGCGACGGAAGCAAATCAATCAAAACTAACTTTAGATGGAAAATAACTTAACTCTGCTATAAAGCCAAAACAATCTCTGTTACCTTAAATTATACGCTTATCTCTGTAAAGCTGCTTTGAAACAATCTACATTGTTAAAAGCGCTATATAAATGAAGATGACTTGACTTGACTTGACTATTGACCCTTCCTATCCCTCGATCATGTGTTTTGACAGGTTGGCCTTCCGGTGTCTATCCGGCATATGTTGTTATGGTTTGCCCTATTGACCTAGCTAGTCTTTGATCATGTGTTTTGAAGCATTTTGCATTTTAACCTTTTTAGCCCTAGATCATGTGATTTTGACGGGTGTTTGTATGACAGAAAGTTTGAAGGCGCTGTTATATATAGGATATGTGTGTCAGCATTTCCTCCGCATTCCAGGGTCCATTGTGGGCCCCTGTGGAAAGTGAGAAGAAAAAGACTGTTTTTCCTGAATGCCTCACCAGCCAGAGTAGTGTGCCTGTGTGTGTGTGTGTGTGTGTGTGTGTGTGTGTGTGTGTGTGTGTGTGTGCGTCCTCTGACATGATCCCCTCCACATTCCTGAGGTAACAGTGAAAGTGAGAAAAAGAGAGTTGCCCTAATCATGTTTTATATTTCACACAAATAATATACAATAATATCTTACTAAAAATTTACTGAAACCATTTAATTCAGTTTTAGATAAACAAAAGAATAAAAAATCAAATTACATAAACATTCCGTTCTTTAGGCCTATAAGTATATAAAATAAAATAGTTATCTTGCTAATTTAACTAAAGTTGAAAACCATTCAGTTCTTTATAACAGTATATAATGAAATGCTTATAAAATAAATATCTTATTGATTCAATTGTTTTTGATAAACAAAAGAATAAAAATCATATTACATAAAACATTCCGTTCTTTATAAGGGTATATATTAAAATGGTTATCTTGCTAATTTAACTAAAGTTGAAAAACGTCTCGGGTTACGTATGTAACCCTTGTTCCCTGAGAAAGGGAACGAGACACTGCGTCGGTGACGACACTAGGGGAACGCCCTTCAGCGTAGCACGTCTGAATTCATGAATGAAAACTAATCCAATCCTATTGGCGTTGCGTGATGACGTAGCGTGTGACGGCATAAACGGATGTGTACAAAAGCACGCCGGCACACAGAAATGTCAGCTTTTGCTATGAAGCAAGTGCTCCAGGCGGGGTGAGGTGTGGCGAACCGACGCAGTGTCTCGTTCCCTTTCTCAGGGAACAAGGGTTACATACGTAACCCGAGACGTTCCCTTTCGAGGGAACTCGAACTGCGTCGGTGACGACACTAGGGGAACGAGATACCCACTATACCACAACGAACCCCGCTCATCCTAGTGTGAAGCTGTCTTCAGGCACAACTTAGGACGAAAGCACTCGTGCACCGGGTGTAGAGGGAAGGTCCAGACTGTAAAACCTCATGAATGTGTGCGGAGTGGCCCAGCCAGCCGCCTCACATATGTCATGGATAGAAACCCCTGAAAGGAGGGCTCTAGAGGACGCCATGCCTCTGGTGGAGTGAGCTCTCACGGCCATAGGTGAAGGCAATTTGCGCACCTGATAGGCCAGGGAAATAGTCTGAACAATCCAGTTGCTGATGGTCTGTTTAGAGGCGGGAAGCCCCTTCTTGGGCGACCCAAAACACACCAGCAACTGGTCTGACTTCCGCCATGAGGAGGACCTCTGAATATAACACTGCAGTGCTCTGACAGGGCAGAGCAGATGAAGTCTCTCCTCATCCGCCGTCACATGAGGTGGAGGATGAAATGCCTGCAGAACCATAGGCCGTGCCATATTAGATGGCACCTTGGGCAAATAGCCGGGCCTGGGATGTAAGATGACCTTAATGTTGCCTGGAGCAAACTCCAAGCACCCATTGGAAATAGAGAGCGCCTGGAGATCTCCTACCCTCCTCAGAGAAGTAATGGCCAACAAAAAGACCACCTTAAACGAAAGGTTCTTGGCCTCAGCCGACTCCAGTGGTTCGAAGGGAGCCTCAGCCAGCCCTTCGAGAACCACAGCCAGGTCCCAAGAGGGAACTCTGGTGCGAGTCGCAGGTCTCATCCTCCAGGCTCCACGTAGGAAGCGTACGACCAAGTGATGCCTCCCCAGCGGGCCATCACTCAGAGGAGCGTGGAAAGCCGCAATGGCAGCCACATAAACCTTGAGTGTGGACGGGGTAAGCCCGGCAGAAAAGCAGTCTTGGAGAAACTCCAGTACTGAAGCCACTGGGCAGTTAACTGGGTCCAAGTCACGCTCTCTGCACCAAACGGAAAATACATTCCACTTAAGGCCGTATAACTTCCTCGTGGAGGGAGCTCTGGAAGTTAATATGGTTTCGACCACTCCAGCTGACAGGCCGGCTTCTAGGTACTGTGCCCCCTCAGGGGCCAGACCCACAGTTTCCACAGCTCGGGTCGAGGGTGGAGAACTGAGCCCTCCGCCTGGGACAGCAAGTCCCTCCTCAGAGGGATCTGCCATGGCGGGCCTGCCAGGAGTGAAATGATGTCCGAAAACCATACTCGGGCCGGCCAAAACGGGGCTACTAAAAGTAGACTGACTCCGTCTCGACGGACCCTTTCCAGAACTGCTGGGAGCAGAGCGATCGGGGGAAATGCGTACAGACGCAGCCTCGGCCACGTCTGCATCATGGCGTCCAGCCCCAGCGGAGCTGGATGCCTGAGAGAGAACCACAGTGGACAGTGGGACGTCTCTTGAGACGCGAAAAGATCCACTTCCACTGGGCCAAATCTCACGCACATGGCTTCCACCACCTCTGGATGGAGTCTCCACTCCCCGGGCCTCAGCCCCTGCCTCGACAGGACGTCTGCTCCCTGATTCTGGTCCCCCGGGACATACATCGCCCTGAGAGACGATAGTCTCCGCTGGGACCACAGGAGGATCTGATGCGCCAGTCTGCACAGAGGGCGCGACCTCAGACCTCCCTGGCGGTTCAAATAAGACACCACCGACATGTTGTCGGTTCTCACAAGGACATGGCGACCATGGAGGTCTGGCAGGAAGCTCCTCAGAGCCCGGAACACCGCCAACATTTCTAGGCAATCTATGTGCCAAGAGGAATGATGGTCCTGCCAGAGGCCTCTCGTAAAACGGCCGTCCATGACCGCGCCCCAGCCCGTGAGGGAGGCGTCTGTCGAAATAGATACTCGGCGACATAACGCTCCCAAATTGGGACCCTGGGACAAGAACCAAAGCTTCTTCCAAATTGACAGGGAACGAAGGCATCTGCGCGTAACCCTTATCAAGCGGAATGGGTTTCCCCTCGGGAAAACCCCTTGGTTCTTAACCACCACTGTAAAGCTCTCATGTGTAGCAGGCCAGAAGGTATCATGCTGGACGCTGCTGCCATGAGACCCAACACTCTCTGAAAGTGTTTGACAGTGACGGCCTGGCCTAGCTTTAACCTGGACACTGTGGTCAGGATATACTCGATCCGAGCAGGAGACAACTGAGCCCGCATCGTGACTGAGTCCCACACCACTCCCAGGAACGTGGTTCTCTGGGCTGGTGTCAACACGCTCTTCTTCGTGTTGAGTCTTAACCCCAGGCTCTGGATGCGGGCGAGGACGACATCTCGATGCCGAATCACCAGCTCTCGCGACTGGGCCATTATTAACCAGTCGTCGATATAATTGAGCACCCTGATGCCCTCGAGCCTCAGGGGTGCTAGAGCTGCATCCATACACTTGGTAAATGTGCGAGGGGAAAGTGCTAGGCGGAACGGAAGAACCCGATATTGGTAAGCTTCGCCCCCGAAAGCAAACCTCAGGAACTTCCTGTGAGATGGAAGGATGGAGATGTGGAAGTAGGCGTCCTTTAGATCTATCGTGACAAACCAATCCTCGGATTGAATTTGACTCACGATGATGGGAATAGTGAGCATCTTGAACCTGAACCTCCTCAGAGACCGATTCAAGTGCCTCAGATCTAAAAGTGGACGCAACCCTCCATCCTTCTTCGGAACTATGAAGTACCGGCTGTAGAATCCGGACTCCCTGACTGGTGGGGGAACATGCTCTATGGCCCCTTTTGCCAGCAGCGAGTAAACTTCCTGTTCTAACACCAGACCCTGCTCTGGGTCTACTGCAGTCCAAACCACCCCGTTGATACTTACCTCTTTTTTGGTGGGCAGCCTGGACCTGCAGCCTGTACCCTATTTCTACAGTGCGCAGGACCCATGGAGAAATATTGGGGAGACGTTGCCATGCCTCGACAAAATTCAGCAAGGGAACCAGCCCCTAAGGGTTGGTGTCAAGTGTCTTGTGAGAGCCCTTGACGATACCCTGAAGCGGAGGACCGACAGGGAATAATCGAAAACGACTCTCGGTGTGCGGACGCCAGCGCTGCCTGGCCGCAAGCTCTCGGCAAACGCGAGCCGTTACAAATTGGCTTTCATCCCTCGAGAAGAAAGTCAACAGGTGCGAGGCTGAAACACCCGAAACGCACGACTGTGTGCGGCGAGTTATTTCACAATGAACAGCCTGCCAGCACCCTCAGGAGCTGACTGTGAATGCCTCGCACCCAAACAGTATTATTTCTCAGATCGCGTGTGTCCCTTTTATTGCAGACCCTTAACGCGCTGTCTCAACAAACGCGAGATTCGAGTCGTTCACAATAAATTTGGCTTTCATCTCTCGAGAAGAAAGTCAACAGGCGCGGCTGAGACACCCGAAACGCACTGTGTGCGGCGAGTTATTTCTCAATGAACACAGCCAGCACCCTTCAGGGACTAACTGCATGCCTATAGCACCCACACAGAATCTTTATTGCAAACTGCAAATAGACTCGTAATCAACGCGCGCCTCGGCAAACGCGAGATGAGCTACTAGATTCTGTATTGCAATGCAGACATTCAATCTACGCGCTGCCTCGGCAAACGCGAGATGTCAGTCATAGAATCGTATCGCAAACTGCAAAGTAGACTCGTAATCAACGCGCTGCCTCAGCAAACGCGAGATCCGAGCTACTAGATTCTGTATTGCAAAGCAGACCTTAAATCTGCGCGCTGCCTCGACAAACGCGAGATCCCAGCCACAGAATCTTATTGCAAAGTACACTCGTAATCAACGCGCTGCCTCGGCAAACGCGAGATCCGAGCTACTAGATTCTGTATTGCAAAGCAGACCTTAAATCTACGCGTTGCCTCGACAAACGCGAGATCCCAGCCACAGAATCTTATTGCAAAGTACACTCGTAATCAACGCGCTGCCTCGGCAAACGCGAGATCCGAGCTACTAGATTCTGTATTGCAAAGCAGACCTTAAATCTACGCGTTGCCTCGACAAACGCGAGATCCCAGCCACAGAATCTTATTGCAAAGTACACTCGTAATCAACGCGCTGCCTCGGCAAACGCGAGATCCGAGTTACTAGATTCTGTATTGAAATGCAGAGTTAACAGGACATACAACACCAAATAGGACAGAATTGTTTCACACACACAGAGCGCTTGCTGAATAGCAAAAAGCTGACATTTCTGTGTGCCGGCGTGCTTTTGTACACATCCGTTTATGCCGTCACACGCTACGTCATCACGCAACGCCAATAGGATTGGATTAGTTTTCATTCATGAATTCAGACGTGCTACGCTGAAGGGCGTTCCCCTAGTGTCGTCACCGACGCAGTTCGAGTTCCCTCGAAAGGGAACATTCTGTTCTTTAAAAGTATATATAAAAAAATAAAAAAAATAAAAATCTACTGAAATTTCAGTTTTAGATAAAAATAAAATTCATCTAAGTCTGCTGACTGAAGATTTCATGAAGCACCAGCCAAATGGTATGTGTGTGTGTGTGTGTGTGTGTGTGTGTGTGCGTACGTGTGTCTGTGACAGGTTCCGGTAAATTAGCGTGTCGCCATCTTTCTGAATTTATTTCAAAGCATAATCGTAAAAGTTTAAATATGATCTTTTAAAATTAAAAGACTGTTTAAATAAAATCTTTAAAGTTTGAATACATTCATATCTTCTATTTATCTTTTAGAAGACTTATGTATGATATAAATGATTTTGTTTAACGGTGACCTAAAGTATAATTGTTATTAAACAATGTCTGTTCAAAAAACTTTAGATTGTAGAAAAACTGTACTTAGTCGTCTTAAATCTCATTTATATGAAAAGATTCAATCGGCATTTTTTTGTCCATGCGGGGTTTCAATTTTTATGGTGGGGGCTTTGCATAGCCATAATGCATTTTGTACCGTACACCTAAACACGACCATCACAGAAAACTGCATTTTTTCAAAATGAAATAAATAAATAAATCATTTAATATCATTTTGCGCACACACACAGTTCTAAAAAATGAACTAATCTCTATTTTAAATTAAATTATTATTAATAAAATATATAACCAATGAATAATAACATATGCTACTAAAATGTATTTAAAAAATGTAAACAAAATTTTAGTTAAATAAACAAAAACACCTTACAGCCCCAGATCCTTCAGAGATAAACCACAGTGTGAACTGAAGCTTCAGGAAATAGGGGTATCAGACCAGATGAGTCTTGGGGGACAATGCCACAGTAAATCTAGTCTGCTAACACCTTTCCAGAGTACATCCAGAGTTTATACTAAATTCATTTAAAAGCATAACCTTAAAAGTTTAAATCAAATCTTTAAAGTTTTATTAAAATCATATCTTCTATTTATCTTCTAAGAAGACTTATGTATTATTTTTACTAAACAGCGTTTGTTCAAAACAGCGTTTGTTAGATTGTTGAAAAACTGTGCTTGGGCATCTTAGATCTTTTGTCCATACAACATGTTGTCAAAGTTTTGTTGTTGTGTTGTTTTTAAGAAATCCGAGGACTCCACATTGCTCTTATTTAGACTATCATTTGGAAAATCACTGACACGGCATAAGTAAAGTTGGTCTTGAGCGAATATTTAATTTTACTCGTCTTAATTCAAAGTATAAGTGTAAGATCGTATAAGATCATTTTTACTTGTATCTCCCGAACTATCCTTAATCAGTGTGGAAACACACAGGGTGAATCCCTTTTCTGAGAATATACTCTCGGTTATCTACTCAAAATATATGTAGAAGTGTAAATCGGTGTTTAAAATCTGTCTGGTGGCCGCATGAATAGACTTTGGGGGGGCTTAGCGGCCTCGCGTCACCAAGGTCAGATAAATCCTATCACATAGAGCCTCTTTCACCTAGCTATCATCATATAGAGACTGTGTCTGTTCCCCGAATTTGGAAATCCAAAAAACGTTTAAACCTATCTAAGGTTAAAAATTTAATTGATGATCAACAAATAAAAAACAGCTATATTACAGATGAGCAAATGCTAAAGCTTGGGTTGCTGAATATTCGATCG
The DNA here is from genome assembly GCF_949319135.1 of Squalius cephalus. Classification (NCBI taxonomy): domain Eukaryota; kingdom Metazoa; phylum Chordata; class Actinopteri; order Cypriniformes; family Leuciscidae; genus Squalius; species Squalius cephalus. Next base: position 23,740,395 of record NC_137129.1, read on the forward strand.
CTTACTTCTAAAGCACTCGTTGTTAACGATATGATTTCAGATAATAACCTAGATGTGCTGTGTTTGACAGAAACCTGGCTAAAACCAAACGATTACATTACTTTAAATGAATCAACCCCGCAAGATTACTGTTATAAACATGAGCCTCGTCTGAAACGCAAAGGGGGTGGTGTTGCTGTAATTTATAGTAATAGTTTCAAAACCACTAAGAAATCAAGTTTTAAATATAATTCTTTTGAAGCATTGGTGCTTAATGTAAAAATATATAGTGTAAACGATAAATCACGATTGAGATTTATGCTGGCTACTGTATACAGGCCACCAGGGCACCATACAGACTTTATCAAAGAATTTGTGGACTTTCTATCAGAATTAATATTGACTGCAGATAAAGTACTAATTGTTGGTGATTTTAATATACACATCGATAATGAAAAAGATGCATTGGGATTGGCATTTAAAGACATTGTAAATTCAATTGGAGTTAGACAACACGTGTCAGGACCTACTCATCGTCGTAATCATACTCTAGATCTAATATTATCACACGGAATAGATGTTGATGCCGTTGAAATTCTGCAGCAGAGCGATGACATCTCAGATCATTACCTAGTCTCGTGTAATTTGCATTTAGCCAAGGCTGCAAAGCCGACTCCGTGTTTCAAATATGTGAGACCTATCACTTCTGCCACTAAAGATTGCTTTATTAATAATCTTCCTGATCAGTTTCATCATCTCAGCATCCCGGATAGCTTAGAAGAACTAGATATTGCAACAGAAACTTTTAACTCTCTCTTTTCCAGCACTTTAGACACAGTTGCTCCGTTGCGCTTAAAGAAGATTAAAGAAAATAGTCCAACGCCGTGGTACAACGAGCACACTCGGGCCCTTAAGAGAGCAGCCAGAAAAATGGAGCGCAACTGGAAGAAAACAAAACTAGAGGTATTTCGCATTTCATGGAAGGAGAGCTCAATTACTTACAGAGAGGCTTTAAAAGCTGCTAGATCTGCTTATTTTTCAACCCTATTAGAAGAAAATAAACATAATCCTAGGTATTTATTTGAAACGGTGGCTAAACTAACGAAAAAGAAAGCTTCAAGCACCGAAGTTTCCAAGCAACACAGCAGTAATGATTTTATGAACTTCTTCACTTATAAGATTGATAATATCAGGGACAAAATTATAACTATGCAACCGTCTACTACAGTATCGCATCAGGCAGTGCATTGTAGTCTCCCTGAGGAAAAATTTGATTCATTCGTTGCTATAGGAGAGGAAGAATTTACTAAACTCGTTAAATCATCTAAATCTACAACATGTATGTTAGACCCTATACCAACTAAGCTACTGAAAGAGATGCTTCCAGAGGTCCTAGATCCTCTTCTTAATATCATTAATTCATCTTTGTCTCTAGGATACGTACCAAAAACCTTTAAGCTGGCTATGATTAAACCGCTTGTTAAAAAAACGCAACTTGATCCTACAGAATTAGTCAATTACAGGCCGATCTCGAATCTACCTTTTCTGTCAAAGATATTAGAAAAGGCAGTATCCTCACAACTGTGTTCCTTTCTTGAAAGAAATGATATCTGCGAGGATTTCCAGTCCGGATTTAGACCGTACCATAGTACTGAGACAGCTCTCGTTAGAGTCACAAATGATTTGCTCTTATCATCCGATCGTGGTTGTGTCTCGCTATTAGTGTTACTCGATCTTAGTGCTGCATTTGACACCATTGACCACAACGTTCTTTTAAATAGATTAGAACATTATGTTGGCATTACGGGAAATGCACTAGCATGGTTTAAATCATACTTATCTGACCGTTATCAGTTTGTAGCAGTAAATGATGAGATGTCTCATCGATCACAAGTTCAGTATGGCGTACCACAAGGCTCAGTACTAGGACCGCTGCTGTTCACTCTGTACATGCTACCATTAGGAGATATCATTAGGAAACATGGCATTAGCTTTCACTGTTATGCTGACAATACTCAGCTCTATATTTTTATTCAAAACCTAACGAAACTTATCAATTCACAAAATTAACGGAATGCATAGCGGATATAAAAAATTAGATGACTCGTAATTTCCTACTTCTAAATTCTGAAAAAACAGAGTTTCTAATTATTGGACAAAAAACTTCCTCACGTAATAACCTAGAATACTGTCTAACACTTTATGGCTGCTCTGTTAAGTCTTCGTCGTGACCTACTGTAACCTACTGGGTGGTTGCCCTGCACGCTTAATAAACAAACTACAGCTGGTCCAAAACGCAGCAGCTCGAGTTCTAACCAGAACCAGGAAGTATGACCATATTAGCCCAGTTCTGTCAAAACTGCATTGGCTCCCTATTAAACATCGCATCAATTTTAAAATATTGCTGATCACTTACAAAGCACTAAGTGGTTTAGCTCCGCAGTACTTGAGCGAGCTCTTAACGCATTATAGTCCGTCACGTCTATTGCGATCTCAAAATTCCGGCCAGTTACTAATACCTAGAATATCAAAATCGACTGCTGGCGGTAGATCCTTTTCCTATTTAGCACCAAAACTCTGGAACAGTCTTCCTAACATTGTCCGGGAAGCAGACACACTCTGTCAGTTCAAAGCCAGATTAAAGACACATCTCTTTGACCTAGCTTTCACATAATACATTATAGACTTCTATAATTTAATGTTAGGCTGCATATATTAGGTCAGCCGGAACCGGGAACACTTCCCAAAAATCCTGATGTACTCGTTACATCATGAGAAGAATGGCATCTACGCTAATTTTAGTGTCTGTGTTTATCCCGAGGTTTTCCTGCAGCCTGCCGGATCCAGGCCGTATCCAGATCTGACGAAGGACCTTCGCCTGAACCGATGACAACGCAGTGCTGAAGTGCCAACTAGTCTCTCCCTATGGAGGATCCCACTACCACTATACAGATAAGGCGTTGTCGGAAAAATTCGTTTCGCGTTCCTTCCCCAAAGCAACAAAATAAAATAAGGAAATTAAAAATGTATCAAAATTTATAAGGAAAGACAAGTACTTTGTTTAGGCTTGGCTTGTAGGGAATTCCAAACCTGCGTATATTCAAACGCACATAACTATAGAACCCATTCTAAATGCGCATGTGAACGCCATCAGCGTTTCTCACAGGTTCGCGTTTAAAGTCTGTGTAGAGGGAATGGTGTCGTCTTAGCGGCCCCTAATTTAATAACAAATGATCGTTGCGACGGAAGCAAATCAATCAAAACTAACTTTAGATGGAAATAACTTAACTCTGCTATAAAGCCAAAACAATCTCTGTTACCTTAAATTATACGCTTATCTCTGTAAAGCTGCTTTGAAGCAATCTACATTGTTAAAAGCGCTATATAAATGAAGATGACTTGACTTGACTGATGATACTATCTATAGCAGGAAGCATGCCCTTTGACCTCTTCGATTGTGGAGGCTTTTTGTTTTTTGTTAAAGACCCTACAAGTTAGTCCTCCCAAAAGAATTTCTCCCATCTAGCGGTGAAATTCTATTTTGCACTTAAACGAATAGTGCTCTCTAGCGCCTCGCTTTTTCAAATGCGTGTTGCAACTACGATAGTGGTAATGTGTCAAGAAGCTATGACAACATGGCTTCCAATAGCACATCATTGAGTTTAACGATACATGTTCTACTGTTATGGCAGCTATATAATGATTTACACAACCAAGCAATGAAAAAAGCTTGTAATTTAGACCATACCTTTGACTTACCTGTCGAGAAGAAAGCAGGCACCTACAGCGTCCCTCTTTCTCCTTCATTAGCTCTTTCCACCTGGGAAAAGCTATCCCGATATTTATTTACATCCCGATAAATAAAATTTTAGCTTTTTGGCGATGAGGATTCCTTCTCCCGTGGCTCGGCATAAGTATGATCCTGCATTATAATGTACTGTGCAGTGCAGCCTTTCAAATGTGCCGGGGGAGTATTATTGCCTCCCATATGGTCTAGCGGTTAGGATTCCTGGTTTTCATCCAGGCTGCCTGGGAGTTCGACTCATGGTATGTAAAGTCAATTTTTTTTTACATTGTCAACAAAATTCAAGTTATTCAATAATAATTTTTAGTAATTTATAGTCTTAGAGGCCTATACGAACTGCAGAAACAAGCAGAAGATAAATGCTGTTTCAGTACTGAATCATTTTCACAAATACAATTACAGTGAGGAAAATAAGTATTTGAACACCCTGCTATTTTGCAAGTTCTCCCACTTAGAAATCATGGAGGGGTCTGAAATTGTCATCGTAGGTGCATGTCCACTGTGAGAGACATAATCTAAAAAAAAAAAATGCAGAAATCACAATGTATGATTTTTTAACAATTTATTTGTATGATACAGCTGCAAATAAGTATTTGAACACCTGAGAAAATCAATGTTAATATTTGGTACAGTAGCCTTTGTTTGCAATTACAGAGGTCAAACGTTTCCTGTAGTTTTTCACCAGGTTTGCACACACTGCAGGAGGGATTTTGGCCCACTCCTCCACACAGATCTTCTCTTGATCAGTCAGGTTTCTGGGCTGTCGCTGAGAAACACGGAGTTTGAGCTCCCTCCAAAGATTCTCTATTGGGTTTAGGTCTGGAGACTGGCTACGCCACGCCAGAACCTTGATATGCTTCTTACAGAGCCACTCCTTGGTTATCCTGGCTGTGTGCTTCGGGTCATTGTCATGTTGGAAGACCCAGCCTCGACCCATCTTCAATGCTCTAACTGAGGGAAGGAGGTTGTTCCCCAAAATCTCGCAATACATGGCCCCGGTCATCCTCTCCTTAATACAGTGCAGTCGCCCTGTCCCATGTGCAGAAAAACACCCCCAAAGCATGATGCTACCACCCCCATGCTTCACAGTAGGGATGGTGTTCTTGGGATGGTACTCATCCTTCTTCTTCCTCCAAACACGTTTAGTGGAATTATGACCAAAAAGTTCTATTTTGGTCTCATCTGACCACATGACTTTCTCCCATGACTCCTCTGGATCATCCAAATGGTCATTGGCAAACTTAAGACGGGCCTTGACATATGCTGGTTTAAGCAGGGGAACCTTCCGTGCCATGCATGATTTCAAACCATGACGTCTTAGTGTATTACCAACAGTAACCTTGGAAACGGTGGTCCCAGCTCTTTTCAGGTCATTGACCAGCTCCTCCCGTGTAGTTCTGGGCTGATTTCTCACCTTTCTTAGGATCATTGAGACCCCACGAGGTGAGATCTTGCATGGAGCCCCAGTCCGAGGGAGATTGACAGTCATGTTTAGCTTCTTCCATTTTCTAATGATTGCTCCAACAGTGGACCTTTTTTTACCAAGCTGCTTGGCAATTTCCCCGTAGCCCTTTCCAGCCTTATGGAGGTTTACAATTTTGTCTCTAGTGTCTTTGGACAGCTCTTTGGTCTTGGCCATGTTAGTAGTTGGATTCTTACTGATTGTATGGGTTGGACAGGTGTCTTTATGCAGCTAACGACCTCAAACAGGTGCATCTAATTTAGGATAATAAATGGAGTGGAGGTGGACATTTTAAAGGCAGACTAACAGGTCTTTGAGGGTCAGAATTCTAGCTGATATACAGGTGTTCAAATACTTATTTGCAGCTGTATCATACAAATAAATAGTTAAAAAATCCTATATTGTGATTTCTGGATATTTTTTTTTTAGATTATGTCTCTCACAGTGGACATGCACCTACGATGACAATTTCAGACCCCTCCATGATTTCCAAGTGGGAGAACTTGCAAAATAGCAGGGTGTTCAAATACTTATTTTCCTCACTGTATATAGAATTCAGAAAATTTCACTATGGAATATTTACTTTATCTATCATAATTTCAATTTAGTACATCATCATTTAAACTTTTCATCTCATAATTATGACGCATAGTCAATTTTAATTTAAACTTTTTGTTATAATTATTACTTAATTCAGAATTACAATTTTTGTCAATTACGCCTTTTTAATGTAACACTATTTTGATGGTCCTTTTGAATGTGCTGTTGACTATAGTAGTGTTGATGATGAAACGTGTTGAATTAGGCTATCGCTTTTTGTCCCTCTCTGGTATTATAGTGTTTCAAGATGGCGGAACGACACGGAAGCCTCCTTGGACTTACCCGCCCCATGTAAATAAAGATAAGAAATGTTTCGCTTACGAGGATAAGTCAGATCATTGGCAGAGGTCATTTTACACCCATGAGGATATATTTTATGAATACAGACAATGATTTTAGCTAATAAAATACCATTTTTTCACCGAGCGAATCTACACATGAGAGGCCTTCAGAAGTCATAACTTCAGGGGTCAACGGCTTAGGCCCATTGGTTTAGGTATTTGTAAAAATCAAATACTGTATTACACTTTTCAAAGTTACAATAAAAAGACCTGTTGTGTTCTGACACAAGGCCATTAACTTGTTTTTATAAATGTATTTTGCTTATTTCTACAAATATCAACCTGAAAAATGAAAATCAGAAAGAAAAAAAAAAAACAGTGTTTTTAAAATACAACTAAACCATGATAATGTTTAGTTTAGATGTTGATGACTAAGCTTCTGGCATATAGTGCAACCACGCAACAAGAAATCTAATATTGGTGTAATCTTTGCGAGGTCTCACTCACGACGCACAACTTTGTAAATAAAATAAAATAAAATATTATGGAAGTCATTGTACTGTAATTTAACCATATTTTATTGATTAATATTATGGCTTCATGTTGATTTAAAGTTTTTAATTGTTATTAACTAATACCTTTATCTTTTAACATCCGGCACAAAATGAAAGAGATGTATTATTTGAAAAAAAAAAGGAATGTTCACAATCACTATGTGTCAAAAACAGTATGTGTGTAAATAGTTGTGCAAAGTTCCACACCCTAACTTTAAAAAACAAAACAAAAATACACATAAATAAATATATATAACATACACAAATCATTTCTTAACTAAGCAACTGTTTCTTAAATTATCAGACACTCACCGCGCTGATGTTAACATCACCATATATTGTGTTTTCTACCATGATTGTAGTAACTATTGTTCCATTCTTCTGGGCAATTGTTAAGTTAAGCTGATTAGGGTTCTGAATTAATGGCTGTCCGAATGATGTAGAAATATCATGCTGTCGTCGTTGTGGAAGGTTGTTAGGCTGTTGAACGTCACCATCTGTTAAAAAATTAGCAATTAAATACACAACCAAAACCATGTAAACATTATAGTAAAGCTTATTGAAGATTGAGAAACATATTGACTACTAACAAAGTAAATTATACATCTTTCCTACGTTTGATATTCTTTTTTCTGATTTTTTTCACTATGGACTTGATCCTTTATAATGCTGTTTTCTCTCCATATTTATTCTGTAGTTCCTCTACTGTGTCTTCCAACTTCCCTGTTGTTCTTCTCCAGCTGGGCTAACCAAAGACAAACAGTTAGAAGAATAAAATGTATGTACAATAGCAAAAATAAAGTTGGTCATTAGTTGTTAGGGTTAGATACACCTGTAGACACATTCATACACCCGTTCGCCTGTTTTCATTTAGCATACTCCAGTTCAAACATTCACTTTTTCAAAGGCCGAAAGATTGCGCGGTCAAAATTTCTCTTTTTAACATAAGAGTTAAAAAATGTACATGAGTCACGACGCATTGCATTATGCACCTGACCTGCCGGTGTTGGAGAATTTTCCTTGATTCATGTCGAAGTATGATGTAATGAAAATGACAAGCATGACAAAATAGGTCTGAAAAAGAATGAGAGAATGGAAAATAACCAGTATGCATCAGCAATGCAAAGTGTCAAAATACAGTATGAAACAGAGCACCATTGTGTGAGGTTTGACCAATAGAGAAGACATGTCTAACTGTGCCAAGGTCACCAGGCGTGACAGAGGGGAAGAGATAGATTTGAGGGTGCCCATTGGGCACCTAGCGATAAGAAAAAAGTATAAGACATGAACACTGGCCATTGTAACTTTAGATGTCCGGACGGCCGGCCGGCTTCTCACTTTGTTACTTGTCAATAAAGTTAATTCTTCTGACCTGGAACCTCGACTCTGAGAAACTTCTTTGAGACCTGAACCAAAAAGAACTATGAATTTGCCACAACATAATTGGCGAGCCGAGCCAGGAGGGACAAGGGGTCGAGGAGTGACCACGGTGGGCGTGCTGGCAGAGGCCTCACAAAATGAGGTTTTATTTAACAAAGTTCGGGAGGAGCAGGTTCAGATAATTAACCAAATTATGCACAGCTGGAGATTAATCAGTAATCAACTCATTGACAGAGTATAAATTCACAGCAGACCTATCTCTGTTCATTGAAAGTTTGTCAGCATTTGGCTGCGCCCTATCTTCCCGAAGCAAGCTCTCCCATCCGATGAAGGAATTTTCCGTCCTTTTGGAATATTTGCCAGAATCCTCGGGTATTATATTGCGGGCGTCAAGCCAAATAAACGGGTCCTTGCCACCACAGGCGAAATACCAGCAAACTTCTTCTGCATTTTTTCTAAACCAGATCATTCAAGTAACGTTTTTTCCTGTCATGGAGAATGGTCATAAGGCCTGCAAAGCACCACGCTCGCGTTTCGGGCAATGCCGCCCTCTTCATGCAAAGAACGGGCTTCTCCAGCAGCTCTAGGCCGAAGCCGCAGGCCCTCAAAGAGCAGCGCCGCAGATTCAGTACCGGTCGGCCAGCCTACGCTCTCAACCCCGTTGGCTGAACTCGGCGAGTGCTCCGCTCCGTGGTTAAATTTCACATTGCATTCAGTTGTTCAGTTATAACGAGGGGAACACGTTTTAAATGGTGTCGGTCCAAATTATTTTCTGTCATTAACGCGCTGCTTTCTTATGGCTAAAACTCACAAGTACAGTAGCTCGCGGCCTCGTGCATTACGTGCTGAACGCATGCGCTCAGAATCTTTAACCTAACTTATATCGTTAACTATGTCCTGCAATTCATCTGCATAAATCGCGTAGAAACTTAGTTATAGCATAAATGTTTTTATACATGGTTACAAGCAATGTGCTTCACACCAATAGTTTAGTGATCCTTAAATGAAACAAAATTAAACAAACACAAAGTGCCTAAACTAAATTTATGCAAAGCGTCGTCTTTTACGTAAGCTGTCTCCGTAGAAACCAGCAACAGATAAACGAACAATCGTTATCTAAATCAGAGTGTACTTTGACGTTGTTAATCATCAAACGTTCAATAATTGATCTTTCAGCCCTGCACAGTTTGGCTAAGCTCTGGATTCCAAACGCAGGTTAAAACCATGGGTTCAGCCTCATCGAATCCTGGCCATTAATTTGAACACAGTTGATCTCCAGTATATAAATAAATAAATAGGACTTTCGGATCTCGTCCACCTCTCAGACAGTCAATATTGTTCTAAGCAAACTGATATCTGTGCTCGGTCACTTAAACAACAGAAATGCATAATCCTGCAACGATTTCATCTCTAACCTCCTCTTCATCGCATCTTAGATTAACGCACAAAAAGATGACCATCGGCTCTCCAAGCCCCACTCTCCTCCTCCTTTGCTCATCCACACACTGCAGGAGCTCATTTCCTGGTTTCATGTGAGTCTGGCTATTTTTTCCTCTGCCACAGCAGTGATGTTTCCTCTGCTCCCACAGGTTCTCTGTAACTCTGGCTATTTGCTCCATTGCCGCAGCAGTGATGTTTTCTTCTGCTACCACAGGTTTTATCTTACTCCGGCTTTTTCTCCATTGCCGCAACAGTGATGTCTCCTCTGCTCCCGCAGGAGCTCTGTTCCCTTAGCTAATCTTGTTTACTGACACTGCAGTGTCTCCTCTGCTCCCACAGGATTTCCGTTTCTCTCGCTATTTTTCTCCCCTGCCACAGCTGTGATGTCTCCTCTGCTCCTGCAGGAACTGTTTCTCCAGCTAATTCTCCACTGCTTCAGCAGTGATGTCTCCTCTGCTCCCGCAGGTTTTGTTACTCCGGCTATTTTCTCCACTGTTACAGCAGTGATGTATCCTCTGCTCCCACAGGTTTTCTGTTACTCCGGCTATTTTCTCCACTGCCACAGCAGTGATGTCTCCTCTGCTCCCGTAGGTTTTCTGTTACTCCGGCTAATTCTCCACTGCCACAGCAGTGATGTTTCCTCTGCTCCCACAGGTTTCTGTTACTCCGGCTATTTTCTCTCCACTGCCACAGCACTGATGTCTCCTCTGCTCCCGCAGGAACTCTATTTCTCTGGCTAATTTTCTATACTGCTGTAACAAGGCTGGCTCCTCTGCTCCCGCAGGAGCCCTGTTTCTCTAGCTAATCTTGTTTAATGCCACTGCAATGATGTCTCCTCTGCTCCCGCAGGAACTCTATTTCTCTGACTAATTTTCTATACTGCTGTAACAAGGCTGTCTCCTGCTCCCGCAAGAGAGCTTTGTTTTTCCGGCTAATTCTCTACTGCCACAGCAGTAAGGTTTTCCTTCGCTCATGTTTTTTCTGTTACTAGCTATTTTCTCCCCTGCCGCAGCAGCAATGTCTCCTCTGCTCCTGCAGGAACTGTTTCCCCGGCTAATTCTCTACTGCCACAGCAATGAGGTTCCTTTGCTCCCTCAGGATTTCTGTTACTCTAGCTACTTTCTCCCCTGCCGCAGTAGTGATTTCTCCTATGCTCCCGCAAGCTCTGTTTCTCTGGCTAATTCTCTACTGCCACACCAGTGAGGTTTCCTTTGCTCCCACAGGATTCGTTACTCCAGTTCATTTTCTCTACTGCTAGCAGGGATGTGTCTCCAGTAGGAGAACTGTTTCTCCGGCTAATCTCGTCTTCTGCTACAGCCTTTCTCCGTCCAGTGAGCTTCGGTCTCCCAGAGGATGTACCGTAACATGCATCTAAGTTTTCTCTTCTGTCCAGCGAGCATTTGTCTCCCAGCGGACACTGCATGCATCTATGTTTTCTCTTCTCTGCAAGCTTCAGTCTAACAACGGAGGCAGTCCTTCCGTCCAACATCATAGACTGCCCAAATAATTCCAAACGCGAATTCTTCTCGCCGCTCGGCCACCTAAACCATGCTATACACATAATTCCGCAAGGCCGCCCTTTCATCACGCACCTCCTCGCCCTAAGTTTATGGATAACTTACTCTAATCAGTGGAATGGCTTAACCTTTTTCTACGATTACATCTCTCTCTCCCCCTCGATTTAAGCCGTTGACCGCTCCTTCCAATCATCGTCACGGCTTTCCCAGGGGGGAAAGTGGTCAACTAACAGAATCCTGGTCCATCGCGACAAATTAACCCTCTGGGGTCTAAGGTGTTTTTGGGGTCCTTGAGATGTTCTGACATGCCCTGACATTTTTGCTTTTTTCAGTTGCTTATAAACATATTAATGGCAAAAAAAAAATTACACACTATTTAGCACAAACAGGGCTACCATGAAATGTGAGCAACAAGAATGTACATGTCTGCATTTTTGAGAGAATAATGTTTATGCATGGTTATTGAAAAAGCTAAAAACTAAAGTTTCTGAAATAAGGCCATAAAACACATTCTAAATATGTGCCAATAAGACTTTTGTCTAAAAGATGTCATCGCCTAGTGTTTTTTCTTCAAAATGAAGTGAAAATCACCCTGCCTTATCATTCACATAACACAATACATTGATTTGAATTTTGCAAAGCACTTTCTGTTTGGAAAGGCAATATGCGGAGTGGGCGTCAACGGCCATGCATATTTAGTGGTTCACACCTTAGGAGACAGTGGGGCCCGCATACTTAATTAGCCATTCATTCAGGTGAGTCACTGAGCCACAAGAATGCAAGAGCAACAGTTGGAAGCATCTCAATTCTTTTTTATTTTTCCACATATTGTGCTTGCAATTTGGCCTATAATATCCAAGGAAAACATGTCTAGTAATTGTGCAGTTAATTCTCATACTGTATTTTCAGTTTTGGAATGTTTATCCTCTCCCCAAATTTGTCAATAATAAAACACAATAAAAGTTATTTAAAGAAAAGGCTTATATTTACCTTTTAATAGTTTGTTTACATCTACCTTGTAAATATATTTTTTTATTAAAAAGGTTACAATTACAACAACAATTCAAGTGTAATCTTTCTTTGTAAAAACTAAAGTATACATTTTATCATACATATTTCAAAGTTAAGGATTTGATTGATTATTTGATAACTTTATTTTTGACAAAACATATTATATTTAACATAAGCAAATATTGGCAAACAAAAGCTTATTTGAGGTGGCAAATATTTTACATTAAAAATGTATAATCTATCCAAAACTAATCAACGAAATGTTGTCTTTCATATGTCTGTAACATAGGTCTTTCATTTTTAATATAAGAAATATAAATGTTAATTTGCAGTTTAATACGTTGCTTATACAAATACATTTTATTTCAACATATTTTAGTCGATATTTACTGAGTGTAGCAATACAGTTTGCTAAAACCGAAACATTCATACACAAACAGAAACGCCTGACTGTAACGTTGTTTTTATGAAATATTAGGGCATATAAATGTTAATTTTCAGTTTAAAACGTTGCTTATACAAATAGCCTACATTTTATTTCAACATATTTCTGTCGATTTTTACTCAACTCAGTACGGCAATACAGTTTGCTAAAACATCATCATTCACACAGAGACGCAATTTAAATTTAAACTGTCTTTTTGCGAGCTGTGATAAACAGCGCACATCTCTGCGGCTGCCGTTCATTCATTCACAGAAACGCGATTAACTTGAGAAGGAAAAAAAACTTACTACATATTCGGATCCTCTCTCCTGCAATACCCGCACTCTGAGGTAGATTTTCCATTATTAATATTTCTCACAGCGCTGCCAGATGGTGTAAACACGTAGGCTACAATGATCTGAATAAACTTGTGTTTTCTCGAGCTGATATGGGGGCGTTCACAGGTTTGCTTGGATTGCCTCAGTAGTTTGCGTTTGAATAGCACGCGCTCTCCGTGGGCGGAGTCACATTACATTTGAATTAGCTCTAATTAGCTCGACTGGAATCGCTCTTTTTTTAATACAGATTTCACAAGATGAGAATATTTGTTTTTTATATAAATTACCTCATTTAAAAGAATAGAATTCAAGCTTCATGCCTGTGTATCTGTATGTCTGTTTGACTGAGTATTCGCTGAGTTACAGTTCATTTTCGGACGCGTTTCAGAATGGTCTTCACTGACAGAGAGAAGGCAGAACTCGCATCACGTTTATTTTTCTTTATTTGGCAAAAAGCACAACACTTTGTTTTTATTGTGAGTATACACAAAAATAATACACATTTAACAGAATCGATTGATGTATGAAACTTGCTTGTAATATCAAAGTCCACAGAGCAAAATTAATTTCTTTTGAACTGAACTGAAAAAAAGCTAGCTGGTATTGCCGGCGATACCGTCGACCCCAGGGGGTTAAACTATGCACTGCATCAACAAAGGTCGTTCTTACTCACCCGCGCTAATTGCCACTCCTCAGATGCCTCATCTGGAACTCCGCTTGATCAATTTGTAATAACTGCCAAACACGTTCCAGGAGCACAAAATCAAATCGCCGACTCTCTCCCATTACTCTTTCCAGAAATTCAGGACATTGGTGACAGAAGCATAAAAAGCTTACTAGAGCTATCTAACCAGCATTCAGTTTTCAATAAATTAGTCTACGGTAAGCCCGCCTCCACCATAAATAAATCTCAAACATCCCTGCTCATTAAAGGTTCAAGAACTTATCCCACTCGTCCGGATACCAGTCAATCTATTGCAATTGACATACTCACCAAATGTATTCCAACACTCTGTCTCGCATGCCATTCCACCAACTCCGTCTGCACACTGGAAGCACGTCTGTCCTAGCTGTCTTCGGTTTTTCTCCACCGCTCCAAATTGACTATCACATCTAACGTCGACTCAAATACCCATCCTTCAATCTCAGATTTACAGATCGTAGATATCGAAACCATATTTTCTTCATCAAACAAGTAGTAAACTGATCGAGCAAAAAGGTCACTTCGTTTATATTTTCAGTCCGCCAACCCCCATCCAACTGTACCACTCTCGTTTGATTTACTACAGTTTAAACGTTCAATGTTCAAATCCCTACTCGGCCCACATCAGAAGCGTTCAAAACCTACATCAGATCCAACCGCTTCCACATCAAAACGCTCACCAAGCCATAATTAAATCATTCATTTCCATGACCTGCTGCGCTCCATCCATTGTCACTCTCAGTACCAGTACCAAGTTCCAACCCACTTCCAGTATCATTTGGTTCGCTGCGTTCAAGCTCGATACATAAACATCTACAATACAGCGTTTTTTTTTTTTTTACAAACAATGGCAGGCTCCCCCGTTCGCACACGTAATGGCTCCTCGATCAAGGGCCGGGCTCTGTCCCCCTTCCGAAGCGCTGATCGAGCCCTCCCATTCGAATCGCAGTGAGAGTCTGCCCATCTTAGTCGTCGTGGGACGGCCGCGCTCATGTCGCTGTGTGGGCTCCCCATTCGTCGGGCCGCGAGGGTTCTGTTCCCTTGTCCCAGCCCCCTTCGAAGCGCCGGTCGAGCCCCCCGACAGAGTCCAGCGGGCGCCCTCCCTTCCGCTGGCGAGGCCTACCCATCCGATGCCGTGAGCATCCAAGTTCCCGTCGGACGCTGCGAGGGCCCTCCCAGTTGAATGGCTAAACTCTTTCTCAAATCACGCTTGTAAAAATCTTGCGTCATTGAGTTGACAGTTCAACTGCCGAATGGGCTTATCCGTCCGATGCCGTGAGCATCCAAGTTCCCGTCGGATGTCGCGAGAGCCCTCCCGGTCGAACAGTCAAGCTCGTTTTAGTAAATACCTTCTCATGCCCTGCACTTTTTGGGGGAATTAATTGCACATCATTTTACGATTGCTGTCCTGCGCTCACCTGGCTTTTATGGGGGGAGTACTTTGGGTTCGGGCCTAACTCCGAGCTCGGAGCCCTCCCCCCGGACAGCACGCCAAATACGCATAAACTCATTGTATTAATTATATGTAGATGTGAACTCGTGAAATGAGGTTTTATTTAACAAAGTTCGGGAGGAGCAGGTTCAGATAATTAACCAAATTATGCACAGCTGGAGATTAATCAGTAATCAACTCAATGACAGAGTATAAATTCACAGCAGACCTATCTCTGTTCATTGAAAGTTTGTCAGCATCCCTCCTCCACACCATCTCCTCACTTCCAGTTCCATCTACACTTCCAGTTCCATCTACACTTACCAACTGGGGGGAGTACTTTGGGTTCGGGCCTAACTCCGAGCTCGGAGCCCTCCCCCCGGACAGCACGCCAAATACGCATAAACTCATTGTATTAATTATATGTAGATGTGAACTCGTGAAACAAAGGCGCCATAAAAATAAGGTAAGCAAATTTTGCTTATATTTGTTTTGTGCTGCCCCTGGTAAGCTAACACCCGGTTGGTGACTGCCTTAAACAAAAGACTCCACCGAAAAGAACCTAAAAGTGATAAAACATAAGGAGGAAAAAGGAGGGTAGGTTCCAGGTTTTGAGAAAAAGTGCATGCAGTATCTGTTTGTCTGTCCATACGCAGGTGCGTATTCCATTCGCATGAAGGTGCATTGTACACGCGTGCGTCACGGTATTTTATGCGAAAAGTGCGTTTGCAAAATTATATGTTTGTCTGTCCTAAACGCAGAAGTGCGTAATACGTGAGAAGTGCGTGCCCACGCGAGAAGCGCGTGTCCCCAACGCAGAAGACGCGTTGCACGTGAGAAGCACGTGATTTGTTAGTCTTATTTGTTGTAAGTATGCGTGCAACGCCTGGAAACAGAAAGGGTGTTTGAAATGAGAAGCACGTGATCTGTTAGTCTTATCTGTTGTAAGTATGCGTGCAACGCCTGGAAACAGAAAGGGTGTTTGAAATGAGAAGCACGTGATTTGTTGTATTGTGTGCGTGCAACACCTGGAAACAGAAAGGGTGTTTGAAATTAGAAGCACGTGATTTGTTAGTCTTATCTGTTTTATGTGAGGAGAAAAGTGTTTTTTGTTTGTATGTCTAAATGATTTTTCATCTTAAATAGAAGGAGAGAAATCGTATTGGAGAAAATTAGCATTGATAATAATAATGATACCTTTATAATATAATAAAATATAATTTGTTTTTCTAAAAACCCAAAGTGCTAGAAATTAAAAGTTAGAAAATTATATAGCCGTGTTTGAGCAGAATTGATAGAAAGGACGGAGACGCAGAGAAAGTGCTTTTTAACTGAGCTCTGTGCTCTGCATAAAAGAAAGATTACAGTTGAGCCACTGTCCCGAAATTGTTACAATTGTATTCAAGTGACCTTGGCACCGCTCAGTGAGAAAATTAGGCTGAGAAAGCTGAGACAAAGGCACATAAAATAAAACTCTTATAAGAAATAATTTTTGAATCACTGTTATTAAAAGTTTAATGGATGATAAAACAACAATTGAAAAAAAAAATCAAGATTTTAAAGAACACAAAATATTCCCCGAAATTGGCTTTGTCGGTTGTTTGGCCATCTTCCAAGCGTTGTGATCCGGATAGGGAAACACAGCCGAT
The DNA here is from genome assembly GCF_949319135.1 of Squalius cephalus. Taxonomy (NCBI): domain Eukaryota; kingdom Metazoa; phylum Chordata; class Actinopteri; order Cypriniformes; family Leuciscidae; genus Squalius; species Squalius cephalus. The sequence continues at coordinate 23,756,970 of NC_137129.1, forward strand.
ATTGTCAAAAGTTTGATTGATTGACTTTGTCTTTTCATTTGTTACAAGAAAAATAGAAAAATAATAAATAAGTGTGTGAGAGAGGCTTTGCGTGTGAGTGTGACACTGTGTGAGTGTGTGTGATTGTGTGTATGAAATCCCGGGTGTATGAGTGTACGTGTGTCAGAGTGGCACTGCGTGTGTGTGAGTGGCTCTGTGTGCGGCTGTATGTATGAGTGTACGTTATAGCAGACTGAAAGCGTTTGCATTGGGATAAAGAAATAAGGAGGGAGAGAGTTTTTTTCACCTTTTGACACCTGAAGAAAAGTACACATGTGGACTAGAGTGAGAGATAATTACGAGGCAGAGGAGACTAGATTGTGGAAAGAAGAATGATTTTCAAGAGGCATTAATACTAACCAAAGGTATTGAGAATCACTTCTGGTTAGAAAAAGAGTTCATAGATATGAAGGGCAGAGACAGGAATTAACAGACCAAGGGAAGGATGAGCTTTTGAAAAAATTGACAGGAATAACAAATTTGAACCAGGTTGAATGAAAATGGCCCTTAGTGGATTGGCGTGATATGATAAAAAAAAAAAAAAAACAGATAACTCTTGAAGCTCTGAGACCACACTTGAACAGATTTGACCTTCCCAAAACTACCCTTTTGGATTTATTGCTGACAAAATGAGAAATAAAGCTAAATCCATTGTACATCCCATACCTGAAAAGAAATGCCTGGTACACTTGGCCTCTGGGTTTCGGAGGAGCCATGATTTTGAGGAACATGTAAATGGTAGTGAGCTCAAGGCCAGAAAAGTGGGAATGTGACACAATCGTTAAAGTCAGACAGGGAGGAGAAATCAGACCAGCACAGGTAGATAACTGGACAATGGAAAAACTGGTGGTAGTGGTAGTTTTGAGGAGCAACCCCAACCATACCAGTCACATGTTGGTAGAAATTCATGAAAATGTGCAGTCAGTTGTCAAAAAAAGAGCAGTCAGTAACAACTGAAAATGTTGCAACGATGGACAAATAGGAGGGGCAGGAGAGGAAAAGGGGAGACAAATCTTAAACAAAAAAAAAATAATAATTAATTAGAAATATTTCGGCTTTGCCTCTTCATTGTTACAAGAAAAAATAAAGTAATAGTGTGTGTGGGCGTAAAATGCACAGATTAGGACTGTTTGAAAAAGAACGATATTCATTTATAAAGAGAAACTAGAATTATGAAAGAACACTTGTTTCTCTCTCATATAGCAAAAGTAAATGGTGACTGTGATATGAGAGGCAGAAAGGAGGGGCTGCCTCTGACAGAGAGAGGAGGGGCTGCAAGAAGAAAGTGAGACTGCATGTGTGTGTGTGTTCTCTGTTAAAATCTCTGTTACCATAAATTACATGTTTATCTCTGTAAAGCTGCTTTGAAACAATCTACATACAAAGGAGGGAGACAGAGAGAAAGAGTTCACCTTTCCTAGTTCTGACTAGCTTATAAACCAGAGAGTGAGCAACCATTTCCAACATACACTTTGAACAACACTTTGAGAGATTTTATTTGTAACTGTCATCCCCACCAGTGGACCTGTAATAGAGGAACTGCATTTTAAAATACCTGAGAAAGACTAATCAAATATCTTAATAAATGTCTGACCATCTTGCTGAAAACTAGTTAAGAATAGATGCAAGCTGGGGTTAGTAGGTATACTAAAAAGGAGTGAAACACACTGATAATAATTAAGATTATAATGGCACCAACACCTGTAGAGATACCAAGATCAAAATATAAATTTTGCAGAGATACTATAGAACAACCCTCCAAAAATGGGGAAAGAAGCCTAAAAACAAAATGACCAGCTGAGGGAACATTAGATGTGGCTATGTGCAGAGACACTGAAACATTCGTAAAAAATAAATAAATAAAAAGGTATTCAAAACAGTTTACTAAGAGATCAAGTAAGATTGGTGAAATCTGCTAATCCAGTCAGAATTAAAAGTAGACTAATTTCACAAATACCAGGAAAACACCAATAAAAATAATTGATAAGAAATTAACCTGAAAGAAAATATGAAAATTGCTTAAATGTTAGTTGACCGGTCTATGGGGGAATTAAATTAATAAGCAGGCCTAACAGGGATTGATATGGAGGATTGCGCAAACTGGTGGCCATCAAAAACACTGGAGTTTTCTCCTTAATATAAGTGGTTTGTGTAGTTCCTAGAGGAAAATCAACTAATTGACAAAAAGGTTTATAGAAATATCTGACATTTAGAGATAAAATATTTATATATAGATAGACATGCTAGATGTGGGTATGATTGACCGGTTATATAAAGACATGGCCTGTGATGTTTGTATCTTGTTGTCCCTGGGAGACTTTTTAAATTTGAGCCATTGCAGAAATTGAGATCTTTGGATTGTGTTACTTAAAATAACTTGTGCATTGTGTTGAATGAGCAGGATTGGGTGACCAAGCTAAACAGACATTTTTAACAGCCATACTGTATTATACACATTTCACAGTAATGAGACTCATTGATTTAATCCTAAAATGCTTGAGAGAGTAGGGATCGATATAACGAATGATAAAAATACTATATATGTGACTGAAAATAAGGCAACTCAGACAGACTGAAAGACTGCTATTTTCTGCATTCTGCAAAGAAGAACTTGCTTTATTAAAATTGCATGGGGAAACTGCTGTTATCAACCAGATGAGACTTCTGAAATTCAGGGACAATTGAAAGAGATGGTTGCAGAATGTATAAAGGATGAATTTGATTCATGTGGATCTCTGAGTGTTCAATTTCCAGATGACACCAGACAGCTTATGGGACGGCTGCCTCAACATAACCAACAGCAACTGGACTGTGCAACAAGTGAGAGCAAGAACCAGAAGGACACGGCTGCAGAGAAAAGAAGAGGCGTTTGGTTGGTGAGCCTTCATCCCCTCTGAAAGAGGAAGCTGAAACTTCTGAGGGGCTGGTATGGACAAAGACTGTGTTGATGCAGAAACAACCAAGAAAAACATCCTGCCATCATGCAAAATTGCCTCCTCCGTGGCTTGGCCAAAAGCCAGACTGAGGTGAGGCAGAGAGACAACAGCATCCAGAGTCAAACCACTATGTCCAAACATGACACCAGACCCTTGAATGCCAACAAAGACTGACAGATCAAATGCATTGGGTGAGGAGGGAAACACTCAGACAGCAGCCCAACCATTTCAACTGATCGCTGGTCCAAGCAGAAGGGCTTCATCCTTTACTAAGTGGGCACAGGTGATGTCATGGCTGGACTGGCCATAGGGCATACCGGGCATTTGCCCGGTGGGCCGATGGTGATTTTCGTCTTTTGTGGGCCGGCCGCCGATGTTTTTTTTGTTTTTTTTGTAACGTTATAAACTATTAAAGGTGGTGGATTGGCCAATTGGTCATGATCGACTCTGGGCTGGACCAATTACAGCCGAGGAGGTCAGATGCACCCTCCCCCTTGCAATGGCTCAGCAATCACAAATCATTGCTGAACAAAAATGGAGAACAAAAAACGCAAAGGAGCAGGAGGAGCCGAAAAGATTAGGGCCAAAAAGAAACTAGCCCTTCAGGCAGATGCTGCCAAATGTGCTAAAATATCACAGTTGTTTGGTGGCTATAGTGGAGCTTCCACTTCAGTAAAATTAGCAAGTGATGGAGGCCAGCAGCCGCAGGTTGAAGAGGGAAAGGGGAGGCAGGAGGAGGAGAGACCCGAGGCGGCCGCCGGTTCAAGTGGCAGAACTGAACTTGAGGTAAGTAAGATTAAGAAGTTATGAGCTGCCTGCTTGCTGTCTATCTGGGTCAGATTATAAACCAAGTTTAGGTGTAGCTTATTTTCGTTGTTCTTGCTAACTTTTTACAGTCAGTTACAATAACTCCTACTGTGTACTAGTTAGCATGATGACAGAGTTTCTATGCTGGTGCTATGATGTTACTGAGAGTGAATTATTGATAAGGTTAGCAGTTAGTATGGGTTGCCAAACGTAAAAAACGTAATCGTCCCGTATTCAGAGAAAATATTACGCGTTACGTATTGAGGTGAAAAGGAACGCGATTTGTCCTGTATTTCAGTTAGAATGAAAAAAAAAAACAAAAAAAAACCCACAAAGCTGGAGTTATCCTGTGTCTTTACGCTGCGCAGCTGCCTCGGCTTCTCTCATTCTCTCCCCTCCTTCTCCTGTTGATCAGCTGATCGGTTTATCAGCTGTTTGCTGGAGCCACAGCCATAAAAGCTGCTAGTCATGATCGGTTTGGATATGTGAGAGAGAAACATAAAGGTGAAACCAGGAGATGTCCTTATTGAATCATCAGAGCTGAACAGGTGATGGAGAAACAGGTTTATTTTTTAGGTGACATGAATGAGTTGAAGGGAAGTTATGAACTGTTTCTGAGAGACAAATAACACCAGAATCCTTTTCTACATAGCTGACAGCTGGTAACTGTGCAGGGGCGGGTCTAGCAAAGTTTTGCCAAGGGGCCAGGTAGGGCATTAACAAGGAAAGGGAGGCACAAAGAAATACTTTTCTTTCTTATTCTCATTTAAAATGTCTAGCTTTTAAATAATTATCTGAATCTTACAACCAAAGTGGTCATTTGATGTTAAATGTATAGAAATCCATTATCGTTTATAGTAAATATTAAGTCTAAAAATATTAAGTCTCTGTAAGCCCAGTAAGCTATAGTACTTTTTCCTTTGGGAAGGTACCATCTGTGCAGTCTGAAATTATGTCGAAGAAAGATGTTGAATCTATTTAATTATTGTAGAAAAATAATTGATTTCTGTGCATTTGTTTTACACGTGCATTAAATTAAAGTCGATTACGTCGATTAAGCATCATGAGGTGGGGGGGGGGGGGTGGTTCCCTATTATTTATTTATTTTTTCCTGGGAGTTGGCAACCCTATTAGTTAGGTATATGTAATTATTGAATAGGTTGTTTAATATTTGAGTGTTCATTATTGATATAGTGCACTACGCAGAAACCAACTGAGAAACCAAATGATTTGGCTAGAATTCATCATAAACCCTCTACACTTGTAGATATAATTTAGATAGATTCAAATTAGGATTCACCAGATGCGATGCTGCACATTAACATAAAAGTTGCTTGGATTTTTAAATAGCCTAACTACTTTAATGTTTTTGTCTTTTATACATAAATATATTTTTTATTGATAAGTTGTGTTTTTATTTTATACTTTTTAATGCTAAAATGTATCAGCAAAATCTTGTGAATGATAATTGCCTGTAATTTTACAAGGATACAAAGAACCTTTGCATGTTCTTGGTACGAAATTAAGACTCAGGTCCCGGTATTATAATAATAATAATAATAATTATGATAATAAGGCTTGATACCGGGAGCTTGAGAAGCCGTTGCACTGTTGTGCACCGCCATGTTATTATTTAGTGTCTGCGTGTTTCCAAACAATTTTAAATATTTTTGGACCTTGATGTGATAAGTTATAACTATGGTATGGTATGGGGCCACCCTACTTGTAACCTTTAATAGTTAAAGGTTAAAAATAAACATATTGTATTTGGTACGTTATTGTTATATTGATAATATTAATTATATTTTATTTATGTTTGATATTATTAAACAGTAATTAGGCAATTTTATCACTGATTATTGTAATGCAGTCTTTGGTCACCTTGTTATTGAGGAACTCCTCAAAATCTCAACAAATTGTGCCAATCCTTACGTTACACCAGGTTGATCCATCATCACAAGTGGAGAAGTCTGTGACAGAGGAGACAGAAGAGCAAGAGAGAGAAATGCAAGAGCAGGAGAGAGAAATGGAGCAAGAGAAAGAGATTGAGCAAGAGAGAGAGTTGGAAGAGCAGGAGAGAGAGATGGAGCAAGAAGAGAGAGAAATGCAAGAGCAGAAGAGAGAGATGCAAGAGCAGGAGAGAGAGATGCAAGAGCAGGAGAGAGAGATAGAGCAAGAAGAGAGAGAAATGCAAGAGCAGGATAGAGAGAAATAAAAGAGCAGGAGAGAGAGATGCAAGAGCAGGAGAGAGAGATGGAGCAAGAGAGAGAAATAAAAGAGCAGGAGAGAGAAATGGAGCAAGAGAAAGAGATTGAACAAGAGAGAGAGTTGGAAGAGCAGGAGAGAGAGAGCCAGGGTATAGATTACTTTGCTCGCCCTGAACCCGCAATATTACAGGCATTCTTAGATTACCACCCACAGCAGAACACCAGTAATGCAGTTGTGATGAGGGTGTTCAGCCGTAAAGATGGCACCAGCAGGAAGTGGCTTACTTATTGCAAAGAACGCCATTTATTGTTCTGCTTTGTGTGTCTGGCATTTACAAGGCGGACTCACACCAGCGCATTTATAACAGGCATGAGTGACTGGCGACATGTACATGTGCGCACAGAGGAGCATGAAAAGAGCACTACACACCAGACCTGTGCTGAAGCTTTTTTCTTAAGGTGCTCAAAAGGCAACATCAACAGCTTGTTTGCTGGCAGTCAGTTGTCAGCTCACAGAGCAGAAGTGAAAAAGAGACGGCAAGTTTTGGAGCGTATAGTGGACGTGGTCAAAGTACTAGGGAAGAGGGGACTCAGCTATAGGCATGTGGAGAATGAGGCTGCATACACTTTGGGTGATAACACTATCGATCATGGTAACTTTCTGGAACTGATTGTGTTATTAGGCAAGTATGATCTTTACCTTAGAGAACATTTGAATGACTGCATTGAGAAAAGCAAGAAGTTGCATCAGTCCAGTGGATCAAGAGGTAGAGGGTCTCTCATCACCCTACTCTCCAAAACAACTGTCAACTCAGTGATTGATGCAGTTGGCCATCTCATTCAAGAGAGCATCACCAGTGATGTCCAGAGAGCTGGGATGTTCTCTGTTCAGCTGGACACAACCCAAGACATCACAGGTTATGATCAGTGTTCAGTAATTATCAGGTATGTTACTGAGGCTGTGCAGGAGAGGCTTGTCTCCATAGTGAGGTGTGAAGCATCCACGGGGCAGTACTTTGTAAACTTGCTTTCTGGAGTTTTAGAGCATCTGAATCTGGACAAGGCCATGTGCATTGGGAATGCAACAGATGGTGCTTCAAATATGCAGGGCCAGTACAAAGGCCTTTCAGCACTTATGACTGCCCAGTCTCCAACTCATGTGCATGTGTGGTGCTATGCACACATACTTAATCTTGTGCTTGCTGACACAACACAAAGTGTCATTGAAAGTGGATCACTCTTTAATTTACTTAATGACATAGCTGTGTTCATCAAGGAGTCCTATCACAGGGTTAATCTGTGGGAGAAACAAACCCAAGAAGAGACAAGACACAGACGCCTCAGTCCAATAGGTGAGACATGGTGGTGGGCCAAGCATGATGTCCTCCAAAAAATCTTTGGACATTTTGGAAAACCAGATGATGGCCTCTTCATTGATGTAGTGCTCACGCTGGAAGCCATTGAAAAGAGGGAAAAAGAAAAGCCAGCTGTTCGTGCCAAAGCACAAGGCTTTAAAGAGGGTCTCTTGAAGCATAAAACTGTCTTAACAGCACAGATATTTCTTAGAGTGTTTGAGCAAACAACTCCTCTGTCGAAGTACCTCCAGTCAAAGGGGATGGACATTCTCTCTGCCCATCATATGGTTACTGCCACACAAGATAGCCTCAAAAGTATCGCCAGGGACTTCCCAACTGTGAAGGCAGCTGCAGACACATTTGTGAAACAGACAAATCAGAAACTCGAGGAGAGGGAGGACAACACAGACATGGAAGTGGAGGCTGCACTACCTGAAAAGAGAGCCAAGAAGAGAAAACGCATGGCCGGAGAGATGACTGAAGATGAGATGCAAATCAATGCTGAGAAAACATATGAGGTGAAAGTGCACAACACCATCCTGGACACAGTTATTGAAGCAATCCACAGACGATTTGTCACAAATGGCCCTCTTGTTGCGGATTTGGCATGGTTGGACCCCAGGAAGTTTAGCCAGGTCAGAACAGTTTCTCTTCCTAGTAATGCACTTCAAAACCTCAGCACATGTCTCCTCAAATTTGACAGCATGGCTACAGTAAATAACCTTCAGTCAGAACTGAAAAGTTTTGCTGGACAGTGGGAAAGGCTTAAGACATCACATGTAGATGACTACAGGACCAGAACAGCAGAGGACAGATCTGAAGAATGGGACGAAGAAAGTGAAATTGTGACCAAAATCTGTGATTCTTGCAAAAATTGCCCACTGTGCTGCTATCAAATTCTCAGGCGGTTCAACATGCTGTCTGATGCCTACCATCTCCTTGGGCTGGCATAGTCAAGTCAAGTCATCTTCATTTATATAGCGCTTTTAACAATGTAGATTGTTTCAAAGCAGCTTTACAGAGATAAGCGTATAATTTAAGGTAACAGAGATTGTTTCGGCTTTACAGCAGAGTTAAGTTATTTCCATCTAAAGTTAGTTTTGATTGATTTGCTTCCGTCGCAATGATCATTTGTTATTAAATTAGGGGCCGCTAAGACGACACCATTCCCTCTACACAGACTTTAAACGCGAACCTGTGAGAAACGCTGATGGCGTTCACATGAGCATTTAGAATGAGTTCTATAGTTATGTGCGTTTGAATATATGCAGGTTTGGAATTCCCTACAAGCCAAGCCTAAACAAAGTACTTGTCTTTCCCTATAAATTTTGATAAAGAATTTTATTTTATTTTGTTGCTTTGGGGTAGGAACGCGAAACGGATTTTCCCGACAACGCCTTATCTGTAGAGTGGTAGTGGGATCCTCCATAGGGAGAGACTAGTTGGCACTTCAGCACTGCGTTGTCATCGGTCCAGGCGAAGGTCCTTCGTCAGATCTGGATACGGCCTGGATCCGGCAGGCTGCAGGAAAACCTCGGGATAAACACAGACACTAAAATTAGCGTAGATGCCATTCTTCTCATGATGTAACGAGTACATCAGGATTTTTGGGAAGTGTTCCCCTGTTCCGGCTGACCTAATCTATGCAGCCTAACATTAAATTATAGAAGTCTATAATGTATTATGTGAAAGCTAGGTCAAAGAGATGTGTCTTTAATCTGGCTTTGAACTGACAGAGTGTGTCTGCTTCCCGGACAATGGTAGGAAGACTGTTCCAGAGTTTTGGTGCTAAATAGGAAAAGGATCTACCGCCAGCAGTCGATTTTGATATTCTAGGTATTATCAACTGGCCGGAATTTTGAGATCGCAATAGACGTGACGGACTATAATGCGTTAAGAGCTCGCTCAAGTACTGCGGAGCTAAACCATTTAGTGCTTTGTAAGTGATCAGCAATATTTTAAAATTGATGCGATGTTTAATAGGGAGCCAATGCAGTTTTGACAGAACCGGGCTAATATGGTCATACTTCCTGGTTCTGGTAAGAACTCGAGCTGCTGCGTTTTGAACCAGCTGCAATTTGTTTATTAAGCATGCAGGACAACCACCCAGTAGAGCATTACAATAATCTAGCCTTGAGGTCATGAACGCATGAACTAATTGTTCCGCATTTGTCAATGAGAGCATATGGCGTAATTTAGATATATTTTTAAGATGGAAAAATGCAGTTTTACAGATACTAGACACGTGACTTTCAAATGAAAGATTGGTATCAAAGAGCACACCCAGGTTCCTAACCGACGACGAAGACTTAACAGAGCAGCCAGTATTGGAGTGTTAGACAGTATTCTAGATTATTACGTGAGGAAGTTTTTTGTCCAATAATTAGAAACTCTGTTTTTTCAGAATTTAGAAGTAGGAAATTACAAGTCATCCAATTTTTTATATCCGCTATGCATTCCGTTAATTTTGTGAATTGATAAGTTTCATTAGGTTTTGAAGAAATATAGAGCTGAGTATCATCGGCATAACAGTGAAAGCTAATGCCATGTTTCCTAATGATATCTCCTAAGGGTAGCATGTACAGAGTGAACAGCAACGGTCCTAGTACTGAGCCTTGTGGTACGCCATACTGAACTTGTGATCGATGAGACATCTCATCATTTACTGCTACAAACTGATAACGGTCAGATAAGTATGATTTAAACCATGCTAGTGCAATTCCCGTAATGCCAACATAATGTTCTAATCTATTTAAAAGAACGTTGTGGTCAATGGTGTCAAATGCAGCACTAAGATCGAGTAACACTAATAGAGAGATACAACCACGATCGGATGATAAGAGCAAATCATTTGTGACTCTAACGAGAGCTGTCTCGGTACTATGGTACGGTCTAAATCCTGACTGGAAATCCTCGCAGATATCATTTCTTTCAAGAAAGGAACACAGTTGTGAGGATACTGCCTTTTCTAATATCTTTGACAGAAAAGGTAGATTTGAGATCGGCCTGTAATTGACTAATTCTGTAGGATCAAGTTGCGTTTTTTTAACAAGCGGTTTAATCATAGCCAGCTTAAAGTTTTTTGGTACGTATCCTAGAGACAAAGACGAATTAATGATATTAAGAAGAGGATCTATGACCTCTGGAAGTATTTCTTTCAGTAGCTTAGTCGGTATAGGGTCTAACATACATGTTGTAGATTTAGATGATTTAATGAGTTTAGTAAATTCTTCCTCTCCTATAGCAACGAATGAATCAAATTTTTCCTCAGGGAGACTACAATGCACTGCCTGATGCGATACTGTAGTAGACGGTTGCATAGTTATAATTTTGTCCCTGATATTATCAATCTTATAATTGAAGAAGTTCATAAAGTCATTACTGCTGTGTTGCTTGGAAACTTCTGGGCTTGAAGCTTTATTTTTCGTTAGTTTAGCCACCGTTTCAAATAAATACCTAGGATTATGTTTATTTTCTTCTAATAGGGTTGAAAAATAAGCAGATCTAGCAGCTTTTAAAGCCTCTCTGTAAGCAATAGAGCTCTCCTTCCATGAAATGCGAAATACCTCTAGTTTTCCTAAATACCTCTAGGTACTAGGCATACAAGTACCTGCTGACCCTCTCTCTCACTCAGGTTGCCTGTGAGAGAACATTCTCTACACTCAAGTTCATTAAAAGCAGACTCCGAAGCAGCCTGTCTGGAAACAGGCTGGAGATGTTTATGCTGATGGCCAGTGAAAAGGACATTCTCATGTCATTGGACTCCGACATGGTCATTGACAGGGTAGCTGAGAAGAGTGACCTGCTGAGAAAGCTGCTTTTGTAACCTGGTTAGGTGAAATAAAATTATCAAAACATTCCTAATTATGTATCAGTTAAGATTAAATTCAACTTTATTGTTATTGCCTAAAAGTAAATGAATAGGTTTAGTATCTATCTTCACTTCAAACATGTCACATGCTCAGAAAATGCTTAGAATGTGTCCATCTTAATAGGTTTTAATGCATAAGACAGTAGATAGAATAAATATGAGATTGGGGTATTAGGCATTTATAAACATGTTTTCTTACAGCCTTAATCTGTCTTTGTTTCATTTCAGACTGTCAGTCAATTTTGGAAGCCTGAAGTGGGTTCATTTTAAGTAAGTACTATATAGAATATGATTCAACCATTTCCATTAAACCAAATCCATTAAGTGCAAGTCTTTCTCACCCTTCGCTGTCTGTCCTTTCACTTCTTAAAGGTTACCATATGTTAAGATATGTTCAGTGTTGCTGCTGTGGAAGTGTTGTGGGTGACTTTATTGATGCAGTGAGTAAATAGTCTTTGGTGATACAATTCAATCACAATCTATCCTTAATAGATTTTATTATTTATCTAATCGTTGTTCTTTTCTGTCCTGTTTTTCAGGGTCTAATCATACTTTAAGGGGTTCTCTAGACCATGCAACTGTTTAAGTCCCTACGTAAGTACTACTGTATATGATTCAGCTATTTTTGTGGAATAAAGATACAAGTACTGTGATCATATGAGCAAGTCCAACAAATGCCATTCTTTCTCACCCTTCTCTGTCCTTTCACTTGTGTCCTGTTTTTCAGGGTCCCATCATAATTTCTTAAGAAGTAAGTACTGTATATGATGTCAGTATTTTCCAACATTTTCTAGATACTGTACCAGTACTGTGTGTAAAATGCCATCAAAAATTCAATTAAGTGTTATTCTTTCTCAACTTTCTTTCTCTGTCTCCTTTCACTTTTTAAAGGTTGCCATGTTTAAAAAAATATTTTGTGCTGCCATGCTGTTTGTTGATGTGGTAAATAAATAGTTTATGAAAATATCACTAAATCTGTAATTTATTAATTTTAATACTCATTAATGATCATGTCTCACCTCTAGTCTTCTCTGTCTTAATTTCAGGTTTCCACCATGTGTTGTAGATAGTTCAGGAGGTTAACTCGACCAAGCAGTCTTTTGTTTTCCGCTAAGTACTGTTTAGAATACCAGAATAGGGAGGATGGTGTAGGTTTAAGTTTATTAGATTGATACATATATACCAACAGGACAGTGTACATCGCTGTCAGAACAGCGTTTGTTTTTCATTCAAAGGCTTTATGACTTTGCCAATAATACCTGGTGGGCCGGTCTCTAGTCAAAATGCCCGGGCCGATTTTTTGTCCCAGTCCAGCCCTGATCTCACCCACAACAACACGGGTGCACCCCATACATGCATAATAAAAGTCTCTGGCAACAATTCACAATACACATATTGTTACATCTTTCATCTTCTTCTACTTTTTTTTTTAACAATACACTTAAACTGTATCAACTACCAACAACAGTCTTCTTGAGGTTTTTTTTTTTTTTTTTGCCTCACCAAACTTAACAACTGCTAATCTATTGAGCATTCAAAGTCCTTTGAGGTATACTGGTCTCCTAATAGGCCTACTACTTGAACAGGGATTGTGGTTCGCGGTTGAGGCATGTTGTTCCAATTTTGTTTCGACTGGCCCTGTATCACAGTCCTTTTCAGACTCTCCTGGGTCAGTGTGTTCAATGGTATCTGTATTTGCTTCATCATTTCTGAGCTCGTTCACTTCCGGAACATTCATTCTCAGATGTTTTCTGTTCCTTTTTAGGATTTGTCCACTTTCCATCTTAATTTCATATGATCTTTGTTCCACTGGTCTTATCACTGTTGCCTTTGGCCACAATTGTTTCTGTCCTGTCAGTGGCTGAACTATCACTTTGTCCTTGTAGTGCAGCTCTTTGAGATCTTTGGCTGCACTGTCATATTGAGCTTGTCTCAACTGTCTGTTCTTGTAGTTGCCTGATTTGTTGGATATCAGTCCTGGACGAAGTAAACTCTCACACATCAGAAGTAGCGTTTTCGTTCGTCGACCCATCAGTGCCATTTGCTTTGCTGTTATCTACAGCCTGAGTAGGTGTCTTCCAGTGATCCAACATTGCTAGGTATGGATCCGCCCCAGCTCTTTTGGCTTTAGCCAGAAGCCATTTTACACTTTTTACAGCTGACTCCACTTTTCCATTACTTTGTGGATACCCCGGTGAGGATGAATACTGGGGTCCAATGTCCGAAAACACTATGTCTGGAATTCCATATCTTGCAAATTGTGCTTTTAATTTGCGTATGACCGTTTTTAACTGTGTGTTTTCCAAGTGATCCACCTCCCAAAAGTTGGACAGATAGTCTACTGTGACCATGCTCCCGGTCATTGAACTGAAATAAGTCGGTTCCAATGTTTTCCCAGGGACAAGTTGGTTATGGGGCCTCAAGGTCTCTTTCTGTTGTTTCACCCCCCATGCAGAGCAGGTGCTACATTGTTCCATAAATGTTTTCAATTGTACATTCATGCCCAGCCAATATATGCACTCCCATGCTCTTCTTAAACATCCTTCAATTCCAGTGTGTGAGGAGTGAATTCTCTGCATTATTTCTGATCTCAATGCTGTTGGTACAATAACTCGGCCATATATAACATCATAACATCAGGCCAATCCTGGAGTATCACTTTTTTTCAAAACCTGGAGTTCTGTGTCTAATTCTGTGGCTCTTTGTATTATCTGTAGTCTTTCTTTGGACACCGACAGATAGGACATCATGTTGATAGACTCTAATTCTGACTCCACTAGGCCCCTGTCATGTCCTCTGCAGTATGCTCTACTCAAAGTATCTGCCAGCAGCAGGTGTTTGCCTGGACAGGATTGAAGTCTTGATACCACTGAAGACGCATAAGCATGCATTGTAATCTCTTTGGTGCACTCAGAAGTGGTTTTGTCATTATAGTCTCCAGCGGTTTGTGGTCCGATTGAACTTGTACCAATCATCTGTATGTGAAGTGGTGGAATCTTTCCATTCCATACACCACTGCCAACAGTTCCTTTTCTATTTGTGCATAACCTTTCTCGGTTTCTGTTAAAGCTCTGCTGGCATATGCAATGGGTTGTCCCTTTTGTATCAGTGCTGCCCTCAATCCACTCTCTGATGCATCACATTGCAAAACAAGCTGCTCTGATGGGTCATAATACTGTAAGACTGGGGTCTGTAAGAGAACTTCCTTGATATGTTCAAAGGCTTGTTCCTGATTTTCTGACCACTCCCATACCGCATCTTTCTGAGTCAGTTGTCATAAAGGTTCGGTGAGTGCTGAGGCATGAATACAAAATTTGGCAAGGTAATTGACCATGCCCAGAAAATATTGCACCCCTTTTACATCAGTGGGTCTGGGCATCTGTTTAATGGCTGACACTTTTCCTGGGTCTACTTTTACCCTTTCTGAGGTGAGTAGGTGTCCTATGTAGGGAACTTCCTTCAACCTCAAGCGCATTTTTTCAGGATTGAATTTCACATGGCATGAAACCTGTCCAGCAGCATCCTTATATTATTGTCATGATCTTGCCTCCTCATCATTGTCTCCTTTCCCAACAATCAGTATATCATCTACAATGATTTTTACACCTGGGATACCTTCCATCACTTGGTACAGTTTCCTTTGAAAAATTTCTTGTGCTGGACTGATTCCCATTGGCATTCGTAGCCACCGATAATGTCCCATGGGTGTGGCAAATGTTGTGAGAAAACTGGATTTTTCCTCTAATTCCACATGCCAAAATCAATTTTTCACATCACAGACTGAAAAGACCTGTGCTCCATTCAAATCAGGCAGTACATCCTCAATTGTGGATAATGGATAGTGGTTTCTCTTTAGCGCTTTGTTGAGGGGCTTTGGATCGATATACACACTCAGCTGTCCAGAGGGTTTTTATACTATAACCATGCTGCTAATCCAGTCTGTGCTTCTATCAACCGGTGCTATAATGCCTCGCCTTTGCAAGTCTGCTAGCTCTTTTTTGAGGAGTTCATAAAAAGCTGTGAAAACTCTTCTTGATGTGCCGCCACATTCTTGATTCCTACGCAAGCGTGGTGCACTCGCGCACCGCGAAAATGGCTGAGATCAAATCAACGATATGACTTGTGTTGTTATGATTGGAATCGAACGCAAGTGAGTGAACGCAAGTGAGTGAACGCCGGTGTCGTTTCTGCGAACTGAATTGAAGCGTCAGCATCTGCGAACTAATCGTCGCTTCAGTATCTGCGAACTCAAACATGAGTAAGTACCGAGCTTTTATACAGTGAGCATAAAAATATGATTGGATAGAAGTGAAGGCAATAGGTGACGTAGTAATTGAGTCTTCCGACAGAACTTATGCTAAAGCTTTAATTTCTCCTTCTTCTCATGTTTCCGGCCACAGTATCTGCATTGTATGATGCCCTATTCCCATGAGGGCTCTCATTGTTCTCTTTTTTTCTCTTTTGTAGACATGGCATGTAGTGTAGCTGATGTCTGTTTCTCAATAACTTTGGCTCTCTGTCTAGACAGCTCTGCAACTCTTCCTATCTGTTAACACTTTTCCGAACTGAGATCACTCTCTGAGCAGGTGCTCCCTTAAGTGTGAGTCCCATGTCCCACACACTCTTATGAAGTAAACCCAAAATTGCATGTTGCTGCCAGTGTCCTTAATTCAGTCACATATTTGTCTAGACTTTCCTCTTGACCCTTGTTGCGTGTAAAGAAATTGTATCTTTCAACAGTCTCATTTTTCTTGGGATCACAATATCCATCCAACTTTAATATCACTTCATCAATCAATAAACCCTCTATATCAGTGGTTCTCAACTCCAGTCCTCGGGACCCGTTGCTCTGCACATTTTGTATGTCTCTCTTATCTGACACACTCAGTTCAGTTCATGGAGTCTCTCTTAACGAGCTGATGATCTGATTCAGGTGTGTTAAATAAGGGAGACATACAAAATGTGCAGAGCAGCGGGTCCCGAGGACTGGAGTTGAGAACCACTGCTCTATATCCAAGAGTTTGGCACACTTCTCATCCCTTTTCTCCAATTAAGTAATGTAGAATTTAAAATTTATATTCATCTGTTTTGTCTTCCGTAGTCAGATCTACATACAAATTAATTTCTTCTTTCTATCTTTTCCATGCAATCGCCAAATTAAAGGTGAACTAAGTAACTTTTTACCTTAACCGAACAGCTTTGGAGTCATTGGAATAGTTATATGACTTTTTTCGGGTTGAATGGTGGTCGTCGCGCAGCCCCCAAGCGCCTGTAAGCCGAAAAACCACCCTTGCAACTTTGGGCCGGTGGGCCGCCGGCCTCAGCGTCAGGAAGTAACGCGTGATATCAGGTCTCGCGATGTAACGAATTGCTTTACGGCACTGCACATATACACAATAGGGATAGCTCACAGATGAAGTTATTAGAGGCCAGACAGACTCACGGAGGCAATTGGCATCTCACAACTTGCACTTTATTCCCCAATCGAACTCGTGTAACTGTCTGTCACCCGTTCTACCGTCCACAGCTTTACTTGATGAACAAAAGTAGGATAAGAATGAGCATAAAACTGAAATAACCCGCATACATGGGGTGTTCGAGGTGCACATACAATACAGACTGCCGACAGTTCAACAGGGCGCGCGCAGCTCTTAAAGGGGCCACACCTTATTTCCACTCATTACAGCTTCCATCCTACTGAACAGGTACCGGTATAGAGGGCGGAAGGGATCAGACCGTGAGTGCAGAGACGGCTCTGCGCGAGTGGTATTTACGACAGTAACGTTAAATACAAGTACTCCACAGCGACTCTAGGGGTCGCTGTTTGACAAAAACGGAAATGAACTGCTGCTATGGAAGTAAAATAATGTCAAATGTTTTTGAAACAAAAAGCCTGTTGAATTGCACTACTTGAAAAAAAAATAGGCATTGCATTAACCATGCTTGCATTTTAATGCATTGTATTTTTAGGGCTTGCATTTTTATGGCCTGAAATTCAACATGGTTGAATATTTAAGCTGTGAATATTTCAATTAAAAACATTTCAAACACATTTTCATTATTAAAAATTCAATAATCCATATTCATCTTTCATATTTCACTTCCAAAATATTCAAACTGTTTAAAAATACAACCTATAATATTCAACAGGCAATTTTCGGTCCATTTTATTTCGCTTTGCAAATTCTCTTCCACAAATTCAGTGGTTCAAATTCGACAGTAAATTCAAAGGAATTGCAGGAAAAGCAGTAGATTACCGAGATACTCTCCATCTGCTGTTAGTCAACATCACCAGCAGGTGGTGCAAAAGCGCTTGTTGTTGACAAAGACAGAGCAACAGTTAGAGCAAGCCATTCATTCATAAAATGAAAATGATTATCTGTGTCAGTATATGGGCAGATGACGTGACGCGTGTTTTTTCTGTAACTAAGTGTAAATGTTTACTGAACTGCATTTCTCAACTAAAACAACACATGCCAGTGGGGCATAGAACATCATTTTATTTTAATATTATGATTTTGGGACGTAAAATGTATTTGGTGTTGTTCATATTTCAAGGTGAATAGCAAAATGTCCTGCGGTGTGACTGTAACATTGATGACTCATTAAATGTAAATATCAGTAAAATAAAGCAGATATGTTTGGAGCAGCTAATAAATGCCTTGGCATTATTTTGTATGTATTTACTTAATTAACTTAAGTTTTCATAATGCTAAAAGTACTAAAATAATATTTACAGTACATTTAGTTTTGTAACACAAATGCTGTCCTGCAGTGTGACATAGGATATTAGATTTTTGTACTGGCAGTTACAATGACAGCCATAGGGGTTCTTTAGTCAAGACCCCTACCAGGAAGTCCCCCAGATGTTTGGATGTGCTAAGGAGGTTAAAAGATGAGTGTTAATCTCTTATTAATTTGATATATTTCATCATTTCTGTCAGACCATGAACGTGTCCATTTTTGATAGTCCTGTGGTGTGACTGATCTAGACTGATCTAGTTCGAGAAAAAATAAAAAATATTTTTAAAAAAAGAATCATATTCAGGTTTAAAACAATGAACTTATTCAGTTATTGTAATGCCAAAGGTCAGTCTTGTATAGCAATGACTCAAAATGGCTGCAAAGGTGAAGGAGTCCTGTGGTGTGACAGCGCGTCCTGTAGTGTGACATAATTAAGTCAGATGTCTAGCTAGATTCTCGTCTGTTATGTTTGCAATATTAAACATAAATATATCTCTGTCTCTATATATATATATTAAACAAATATTGCAAATATTAAATATAATATACCTATATTATACATATATTAAACATAAATATATATCTGTCTTCATTATACATAATATACCTATATTATACATATATTAAACTTAAATATATATCTGTCTTCATTTGTTTGTTGTATGTGTATGTTAACAGTCACTGATCATTGTTTTTAAAGTCAGTTTTAGGCATGAGCAAAGAAAGGACAAGGAGGTACAGGGAAAGGTTAGCACAGGATGAAGTCAAATTTCTCTTGTTCACTGGAATCTTTGTTCAAAGAGCTGAACTGATGATTTTAACATGCTTTTAATTATTTTAGCATGATTTTAATGACTTTCTCCTGAGAAACAAGATATTTGTTTAGTCTTTTAAGTTAAAAATAGAAATTAATGGTCTTTATGACTGGGTCTGGTTTGACGCCTCCAAAATGTTAATTATTCTGTATGTCTTGTTCACTATGTTTTTAGTTCAAATTCATACACTAAGTAATAAGATTGTACTGATATGTTGCATTTTCATTAATGTTCAAATAGAGATGCAAATTAATTTGTTTGTTACAAAAGTATTCAATAAATTTCACCATAAATGTTTAATTTCGTCCTGTGGTGTGACAGGATGTCCTGTGGTGTGACATCACTTCAAACACAATTAAACGACTTTTACTATGTTAACTAGCTTAAATGATTATATGCATTTGAAAACATTGCATAATATAACTATATAAAAAAATAATAAACATTTTCAAATATTTTTTTCTCATTTTACACAATATTTCCACTGGAGAGAGTGGTAACAGATGGCACAAGCAAAGAATATAATCGAAAAACAGCTGTGAAAAAAATGTATATGCAGAATTTTAATGATCATTCTTTAAGAATACTTGTTAAACTTGAAACATACCTGGTTTGTATTTGAAATTAATAATATTTCAATATTTGAATTTTTTAGTAATGTCATGTCACACCGCAGGACATATTTTGCCTGGAGCTGTGAGAAAAGCTTAATAAATTACATAATGAGAAAAAAAATCTGCTAACCTCTAACAGTTTCAAAAACAACAGTATTTGAACTTTACAAATTCATACAATTCTCAAGCAATTTAGAACTTTGTTTTAAAAAATGCTGTTTCACCCTTATTTGTCATCTACCCATATATGCTGAAAAGATGATAAAGACAAAAGCTGTGTTTATGTTTCATTCAATAACTTAATTGTTACTTTCCCTGTGTAGCCTACATGTCATCAGCTTTCTCTATGAACGGGATTATAATCGGTTTCCGTCAATACCTCATACTCAAGGATTCCCCTTCCGTCGGGACAAAACGCTTAACGTAGCTTAATGGACTAATACAGTGATATGAAAGACCAAACTCGCACCTTATTGAGGATGTAGGCTGTAGGCTACTATATAGGCTAGATGGACTAAGAATATGAACGTAACACGCAAAGTTTCATGCAGAGCGTTTCGTGATATACTGGCATAAAATCAACACTTGATCAATACTAACACTTTCTCTTTTCTCTCTCTCTCTCTCTCTCTCTCTCTCTCTCTCTCTCTCTCTCTCTCTCTCTCTCTCTCTCTCTCTATAGTATAGTGTAGGCTATGCCTACGTGTATTGCATTAGCTTAAACTGGGAAGAGTCATAGCACTTGCATATTGTTGTCCTCCTATTGTTAGTTTAACTGTAAATCGTTTTGGATAAAAGCGTCTGCTAAATAGATGACTAAATGTAGCCTAATAAATGTAAAATTGGCTTGACATTGGACATTCGCACATTTAGGGACCGTCTCAAAAGTTGCATACAACATTGGCATACACGTTTCTAACTTCAATAGCAAACTTCAATTTATTTGAATAAATATCAAAAATCCAAAGGGTGCGCATTATGCCTGACACTACATGGACACTTTACAGTTGGTTTTATGACTGTAAGTCGTTCTAGAAAATGCTATTGAAGTTAGAAACGTGTATACCAAAGTCGTATATACTTTAGAGACGGTCCCTAAATGTGCGAATGTCCAACGTCAAGCCAACTTTATGCCAATGTATCACTGGGAAACGCTCATCATTCAACTTTGCGCGTTATTCTGAGTCCATCTGCTTGCCTGCGAGTTTGGTCTTTTATATCACTGTAATTAGTCCATTAAGCTACGTTAAGCGTTTTATATGTCCAGCAGGGGAATCCTGAAGTATTGAGGGAAACCCTAATAGCTTGCATGCAGCACATCACCACAATATAAAGTTAAGGCCACTAAACAACCAAGAGAAATATATGTCAACCTAAAAAATTTAACATTGGATCTGTATATCCACATCGGGGAATAACATTATAATTTTGTTCACGGTAGAGAAAGATGCATGTAGGCTAGCCTACACAGGGAAAGTAACCGTGAAGACACTGAATTTAACATAAAACCGCCTTCATAATAATCACAAATACACTTACATTGCTGTAAATGAGTTTTATGAATGAATGACTTGTTCTAACTGTTGCTGGTCTGCGTCACAACACGCGCTTTTGCACCACCTGCTGGTGAGGTTGACTAACAGCAGATGGAGAGTATGCTCGGTAATCTACTGCTTTTCCTGCAATTCCGTTGAATTTACTGTCGAATTTGAACCACTGAATTTGTGGAAGCGAATTTGCAAAGCGAAATAAAATGGACTGAAAATTGCCTGTTGAATATTATAGGTTGTATTTTTAAACAGTTTGAATATTTTGGAAGTGAAATATGAAAGGTGAATATGGATTATTGAATTTTTAATAATGAAAATGTGTTTGAAATGTTTTTAATTGAAATATTCACAGCTTAAATATTCAACCATGTTGAATTTCAGGCCATAAAAATGCAAGCCCTAAAAATACAATGCATTAAAATGCAAGCATGGTTAATGCAATGCCTATTTTTTTTCAAGTAGTGCAATTCAACAGGCTTTTTGTTTCAAAAACATTTGACATTATTTTACTTCCATATGCTGCCACAATGTTTAAATATTCTGTGTGTGTTATATTCATGAAAGAAACAGGCTTGCATGTAATTCTGAACTCTCCACTTTACTTCCTGATTCCTCCCACAATCTCACCCACAACAACACGGGTGCCCCCCATACAGTACATGCAAGTCTCTTGCAACAATTCACAATACACATATTGTTACATAAGCTACTTACTTTTTTAGGTGGAGAGGTATTTTAAAGGGCACCTATTATGCAAAATTCACTTTTACATGGTGTTTGAACATAAATGTGTGTTGGCAGTGTGTGAGCAAAACCACCCTAGAATGATAAAAATCCACCCGGTGTTTTTTTTACAATCTCAATAAATCATAAGCACTGTCTCAGAATGAGCTGTTCTCAGATTCGGCGCAATGTGACATAGAATTGAGCAGGCCCCTCCCACGACTGTTGAGTGACACTTCAGTTTGAGCCTAGACCCGCCCTGAGTGAGCTGGACACAGAGTCCGCCATTGTTCGACGCATGAGCAGCTGTAGACAAGAATGTCTCCTAAGCGATTGAGGTGTGTTGTTGATGGATGTAAGAATGAACATAGCAGTCTTCATTTACTCCCGTTGTTACTCAAGGATGGATCTGTACTGTTTGTGATCAAGCTTACACTCTCCGGAGCAACAGGCCTAACGTGACTGGACACGGAAGAAAAGTTTACCAGTTTATTTAGCACCCACTGAAAAGGTGTGTATATTTGTTTACTGTTAGTTGTAACGAGTGTTTTGTGTACTTCGCTGTGTATGTTGTTGATAATGAAAGGGAGAGAGAGAGAGAGAGTGAGTTTATGGATAAGACTTTAATGCACACTTCTTATACTATGTTTATTCAGCTCTTACAGAGATTCTCTGGAGTAAAACTAACGCTCATCTTTTGTGTGATGTACAATAAACTTCACTGAACTCGTCAGTATATTTTGGTCATCATTCGGACAGGGTTTTGCTACAGCAGGCTTGTATTAGTGGATAAAAGCAGATGACAAATAAGTTATAACCATAATTAAACTAAACTATACCTGTTCTATGTCCATACAGCATATATTCTCTGGCTCTGTGGGCATTATTGTCCGACTCCGAGTCGAAATGAACACCGCAACTGAGAGTTTCTGTTCTGATATTATCAGATGAGATTGTCCTGTCTCTGTAGCGCGAGCTCGTGAAGCTCCGCCCCCTGTGCCGTGCAGCAGCAGTTAATTTGCATTTAAAGGGCACACACTAAAACAGCGCGTTTTTCTGAGCCCCAAAAAATTACAATTTAAACATGATGTAAAAAATGATCTGTTGGGTATTTTGAGCTAAAACTTCACATACATACTCTGGGGACATCAGAGACTTATTTTACATCTTGTGAAAAGAGTCATAATAGGTGCCCTTTAAAGCTCATTGAGAGCCCACAATATTACACAGCAATGTTGTCTTGATTTAGCCCAATCAGGACCTGGTTATCTACATACAGTCTTCGATTAGATCATATTTGCTTTGATTAGATTGTATAGATCATATAGAGTACTGTACAGTCCTAAATATAGTGTCTCTGACAATGGCTGATGCCATTGGAGATTGGACCAGAGCGCCGTCAATCATGGCCTGATTCGCCGCACAGAGTGCTGTCAACTTTGGCTTAAACTTATAAAGTCTTTTTTTCCATGTCAATAAAGCTACTTGAACCTGAATTTGTCAATTGCTGATTGATTTGCAATGCAGAGTTTTTGAAAGAGGAGGAGAGGCAGGACTTCACCACAGACCACGTCTCTGTTCATGATATATAGGCTAAACACTTAATTTTAAATATCGCCCTAGTCGCATATTCGTGCAGTCAATATTTATTCTGATTACCTTTGGGCAACTTATTTTGCTATTATATGCTAGTATGAGTAACAAAATGCTTTTTCTGTGTCCAGATTGACAAAAAGTAGGCTTTAATAATGTCAAAATATATGTCCAAACGTAAAACCTAATACACACAAGTAATTTTGACTTATGGATATATATTTATATATAGGGCTATACTGCCATTTACTGTTACCTCATGGTATTACAGATGATAAATGGAGAATAACTTAAAGGTAAATATTTAGAACTGCAAAATCCCCTTAAAATACTATATTATTTATTTATATGTTTGAAATAAATATTTTAAGTCTGCAGTTTGTTATGTGGGAGTTCAAAGCAGTTTGTATTGTTAGACTATTGTTGATTTAAAAATCTGGCTTTCCCCTGTTGTTTAATTTCATGGAAACAGACACCTGTGATTTTGCCAAGAGATCTCTTATTTATTTGGTTTATAAAACATAGGAGGAAGAGACAATGGACCAAGCAAAGGTCTAATTCAGCTTCTCAGTCATCTTCTCTACATTTCCATCTCTTCCTGCCTTTCAGACAGAAGGGCTTGGTTTTTATAGCCAACATCTCGTATTGTATATGTTGACCAGAAAACTGCATTATCAGAAAAACACATGATGTGAAACACATGACTATAATGTAACTAAAACAGTACATCACCAGAGAAACATGTGGTTTCCATTAACAATGTATCTCTTATGCTATGCTCAGTGAAAACACTGCACATACATTTCAGTCTAACTCCAACACACTCGAAGTCTCACAAAGTCTCTCCTCCATGATTCACAAAATACAATTCATTACAATGGATAAATGAGTGGATATAAAAGATTAATAATATTACTGTTAATGAATATTAATAAAAGAGTATAATAATACTAAAAACAATATTAGATAAAAATTTTAGTCTTCAGTCCCTCCACTGGAACTACGGCCGTCAGTTCCACACCATCATTCCCAGGTGGCCAACCTATTGAAATTGACAGTGAGGAGAAATAGCAGACTAAAAGGAATAGACATAAAGGATCAGAAGAATAGAAATAGAAAAGAAGAGAACAAAACAAAGAACAAAATAACAAAGAACCCCATGTCATGTCCCCGCATACTATGTGTCATTTAACATCTATGTGTATGCATTTAAAAATGAACCCCAATCATCTAAGAAAAGAAAAAATAATAAGTCTTCTGCCAGTGCCTTGACTCGTTAATTAATTAACTCCTCAAGTTCCTGGCCAAAACAACAAACTAAAATAAACGTTAATGTTAAAGGATCCTATCCTTGGGGTAGAAAATCAGTAAGCGGGTGTTCATTGTTTGTGAGGTTGTGTTTTGTATGTAGTGTAAAATGTGTAAAATCTCCTATTTCACTCCGTATGTCCCATTCTTGGTTCTATCCATTTGATTAGTAATAACCAATTTAACAGGTTTGGTACTCTTCCTTCTAGTAACACATATGATGAGTAGTATTACTAACAGAGACACCAAAACTCCTACCATAGTCAAAACTATCCATTCCGACCATGACAGATTTCCTGAAATTTGTGTCAATTTTCTCTCAGACATCAATTTAGCTATTCCGTTTGCTACGATAACATGACCCATTGCTTGAATTCCCTCCTCTTGAGCTGCTTTCACACTCTTTTTAACTATTCTAACCATTTCAAAGAGTTCATAATTCCTTTCTTCTACTAGATCGTTATTCCACCATTGTGGCTCTAACTGCAACAATTGCACATGTGGAACATGAATTCCACCCAAGTGAAGAGGATAGAGAATCTCAAGACAAAACGGATCAGGAGGAATTAGACACAACTTCCCTCCGTATATCATATTTTCACTTATCCCATCATGTAATATGCACCACTGTGCTTCTGACACCTGCCATGCACCTGTGGCTTGATCTAAAGGAACTACTTCCCAAACTGCAGATCCATTAAGAGATAGACTAAACATTGTAGAACATGAGCAAATTACCCACTCATGTTCCTCAACACAACAGTCTGTGGTAGAAATCATTGGTGTATCACCTTCAGCCCAATATCCATTCTTTCCTAATCTAATTACTGTCTAATCTAATTACTAATAGAAGTCAAATTAAGTTGATTACCGAAAACCACTAACAAGGATTCCGCTATTCGCTCAGGAACTTGACCCATTCGAATAACTTGAATATCCTCTACCATTTGATCCTTCAAATTTTGAGCCAGAAATAAACACGCTGCACGATACGTCTCAAAATTAGATGATTTTGTTAATGCATCTGCCAATTCCTTCGCTGCGTTATTAAGATGCTGACCCGCTGCTATAATATGTAGAGAACCTTGAAGAGCCTCAGTGAGTCCTTTCCCAGTCATCGTTCCCACCCACTGAGTATATTTGCTTAATTGATTCATTTGAGCAGTATTACTAATTGAATTGACAGACCCAAATACCCCCGCTATATCTCCCCATATACTTCGAGATTTACGATTTCGACTTCTCAGAGGATCTTTAGAGGTATAATATTTTATTTCTTTTTCCAACCAACTCCGTATTTTTGTGAAATTTCCACAATAGGACTGATCAAAAACAGTAAGAAGAGATATCAAGTTATAATTGATGCGTTGTCGCACCATGTGGGCTTCATTTATCAAGGTTTTGGTTTCTTTTGCTAGCAAGATACCATGAGCTGGTGCCATAGTCGTATTTGGGCAAGTTTTAGCTTTGTTTGTCTTTTCCGCAGAAAGATAAAAACACCGTCCAATTTCCCCAGTTTCTAGTTCAGTCTCACAATATTCATTTGCATCTTCCGAATGCCAAACTCTTACGTAATTTCCCTTGAATCTGGTTGTCCCTGAGGTAGTATCCCTTAGAAACCCCTCACATGGCAACACTATGGGATAGATACAGCCTTGGGCTAGTGAATCCCATATTGTAAGCATGTGGGTCCGATTCAAAATGAAGTTCATTTCCACATTAGTAGATGTTATGAGGTCTAACCCCACAATTTCACATTGTTCTTTTGAACAAATTTCTCGTCTTTGAGCACTACCAGTATACCCCCCATCTTTCACCGGCCAAATTATTCTGCTTTTGTAACATTGATGATGAAAGTTACATCCACCATAGATGCCCTCACGATATTTATCAAGATCTTTATCATTACGTGGCACCCAATCCCATAATCCCCATTTGGAAATAAAGGGAAGAGTAAAATGTTGGCCTGATTTCAGAGTTGCATTCCGAGTGATTCCTTGAACTCGAGGAGTCCATAAAGCCTGGCTTCCTTGGTAAATGCCAAGTAAAATTAAAAATAAGCATACCATTGTCGTTGGGTATCGAGAATAACTTGCAACCATCTCTAATCAATGTCAATGGAATTGATCCCTGAAATGGAAGCAGAGAAATAATTAACATCACTTCTTTGTTCCCAATCTTTAAAGCTAATGGATGAACAGTGTTCAATATCAGGCCATAAGCCATCATTATCATTTTGTTCATTCACTAAGCAAGGTTTAACTTGTGACCAATGATACCATCTATCTGTTCCTACACCCTTCCCTTTAAGGCAAACACTTGTATCGGTTGTTAAGAGTATCTCATATGGTCCCTCCCATCTAGGCTCTAAACCTTTCCTAGCAATGCGTTTGACCATAACAAAACTGCCTAACTCAGGAATGTGTGGAATGTCAGTAGTGGTATGTTTTTCATCCCATTGCTGTTGAGCTTCTCGCACTTTCTTATTATTGTCTTTGGTAGCTTTGTCCAGCATTGTTAGATAGTGTCGTAACTTCTCTTGGAACAAAGTAGAATCTCCTCCTGTTCCCGCAGGTGGCGGAGCATCAGGAGGTAGGACCATTGCTCTTCCAGTCATCAGTTCAAAAGGAGTTAGTCCTGTTACTCTGTTTGGAGTTGCTCTCAAGTTCCACAGAATAGCAGGTAATAACTTATGCCAACCTTGGCCAGTTTGCAGAATGGCTTTGGTAAGAGCGGTTTTCAACGATCTGTTCATTCGTTCTACCATGCCTGAACTTTCCGGATGGTACGGAATGTGGAATTTTTGTTTGATTCCCATCAATTTCATTGCTTCCTTCATCAGTTTTCCAGTGAAGTGAGTTCCATTGTCAGAATCAATTTCATATGGAAGACCCCAGCGAGGAAAAACTTCTTCCACCATTACTCGTGCTGCCGCTTCAGCTGTGCAAGTTCTCGTAGGGAATGC
Organism: Squalius cephalus; assembly: GCF_949319135.1. Classification (NCBI taxonomy): domain Eukaryota; kingdom Metazoa; phylum Chordata; class Actinopteri; order Cypriniformes; family Leuciscidae; genus Squalius; species Squalius cephalus. Next base: position 23,784,497 of record NC_137129.1, read on the forward strand.
TTCCACCCACCTAGTAAATCTGTCCATGATTACTAGAATGTATTGGTACCCTCCACTGGGTGATAAAGGTCCTGTGAAATCGATTTGGAGGTGTGTCCATGGACCTGTTGGTCTGGGTGCATGTGACATTCGCACCTTTACAGATTTTCCCACATTTGCTTTCATGCAAATTAAGCATCTCCTACAGTAGTCATCAATGTCTCTCATCATTCGTGGCCACCACCACGTCTCGCTGATTTGAGCTTTCATTGCTTTTGCTCCAGCATGCACTTTTCCATGATACAGCTGCATTAGTTCTCTTCTTGTTCCAATCGGCATCACCACTTGTCCGGTTGGAATTCTCCAGATACCTTGATCATCCTCTTTCGCTCCCGCTTTTATCCATTGTTCTTTCTCTTCATCTGTCTCTGTTTGATATGACAGAAGATGGTGCTCAGGATTATCTTTGCTGTTTTCCTGTACCATGGTAACAGGAGTAAGAGGTAGTAAAGCTGCTTCTCTAGCTGCTGCATCTGCTGCCGCGTTTCCTTGACTTTCTTTGGACTTGTCAGATTGATGTGATTTTACTTTGATCACGGCTGCTTCTCTTGGTAAGTGGCATGCTGCAATCAAGCGACGAATTATGGAAGCATGTTGTATTTCGCTCCCACTGCTAGTGATAAGTCCACGCCTTTTCCACAGGGCAAGATAGTCATGGACCACGCCAAAAGCATAACGACTATCTGTGTAGATGTTGACTCGATCTCCTTCTGATAGTTCAAAAGCTTCCGTAAGTGCCGTGAGCTCAGCTACTTGTGCTGAAAATTGCCCTGGAAGAGCTCCTTTCTTCACAACAGTTCCATCAGCTTCCACTACAGCCCATCCAGTATGTCGTTTTCCATCAACATAATAACTGGATCCATCAACCCATAACTCCTTATCTGGATTTTCAAGAGGGATTGGATTAACAGGACCATGGCTTTCCTCTTCTACTTGTTTTTCACACTCATGTGGTGTTCCCTCATGTGGTTCTAGCATCATTGTTGCAGGGTTAAGGGATGTGTCTCTGATTATTTCCACTCTCAAATCCTTGTTCAACAAAGTTGCTTCCCATTTTGCTCTTCTTGCATCAGTTATGGTCTTGATGTTTGTGTTGTTCAACAACGTCACTATACTGTGTGGAGTGTGAAGTATGATGGTTTGTGCTCCTATCAAATTTTCCACAGCATCCACTGCCCATGTGGCACCATCGAGAGCTTGTATACATCGTGGTTGACCAATCATTGTGACAGGAATCTTTGTGGAAAAGTATCCAACTGGTCTGTATTGATCACCTGGTTTTTGACACAGTACTGCTGAGTAGGTCTCATTTCCCACCTTGGTCCACAAATGGAATGGCAATCGTCCATCGGGAAGTCCCAAGGCTGGGGCTGATGTCAGTTTCTCTTTCATAGATGTAAATGCTTCCTCAGCTTCTGGTGTCCAGGTTATCTGCTCCACTCCAGGCTTTCCTCCCTTGTACAAGTCGATGAGAGGACTAGTGATGCTGGCAAAATCAGGTATATACTGGCGACAGTAATTGAAAAGTCCCATCACCTTCCGTATTCCTGTAACTGTTAGAGGTTTTGGGAGTTGCCGTAATGCCTCTACACGCTCTGTTGTCATTCTCCTTCCCTCGACAGATATTTCTTGGCCCAAGTAGATAACCTTGGTTTTGGCCAACTGTGCTTTGTCGGGGTTGACTTTGAATCCTCCTTTCCTAAGGGCTTGTAGGACAACATTCAGAGCAAATATATGGCTGTTTTCATCTGGGCTTGCAATCAACAAGTCATCAACATATTGGATGCAAACACTCCCTGAACTCTCAATTTCAGCTTTTCGCTCCGTTAAGAACTGATCCAGAGTTCTATGGAATACCACAGGAGATAGATTTAGCCCTTGTGGGAGTCGGTTCCAGACAAACTGTTTTGCCCCCACTGTGAAGGCCAATTTCTCCTGAGATCTTTCGTCAATAGGTATAGACCAGAAAGCCGACAGTACATCTAGTACCGTGAAAATCTTTGCATTTCCTGGAATATCATTCAGAATGGTGGCTGGATTGGCCACAATAGGATGCGGTTTTGGTGTTACACTGTTAAGTCTTGTGTAATCGATGGTTAATCTCCATGAGTTATCCGATTTCTTGACAGGCCATACAGGACTATTAGTGGTTGATGAAGTTTGTCTGATGATTCCTTCAGCTTCCAAGTCTGCCACTATCTCTTCCACAGCTTGTCTTGCTTCAGGTCGGATAGGGTATTGTCTGTGAGGGGCATGTATCGGTCCCTCAATAACAACAGGGTCAATGTTGGCTTTACCGCAATCCAATTTATGTTTAGCCCAAACATCTGGATATAAACTGCACAGAAGTCCCCACACACCGTCTTTTCCCCAATCTCTGATAATTGGTTTTGCTGAACCAACAGACGTTAGATTACATGTGCGATCTTCGTGTGGTATTATCCCAGCTGTTGTAGCGATTTGACGACTGTCGGTAAATATGATCATGTTCAACAATGGAAGAATGTCCATGCCAATAAGGCTTCCTTGTGAATTCGGCCCCACCCAGAAGGATGTCCATAAGACTTCATCTTCATGTATTTGCAAAGGAACTTGTATACTTTTGCGAAATTTAGTGATACCTCCTCCAACTCCTTCAACTTCCATAGTTTCATCGGTTGTAGGTAGGTTCAGATCTGTTATTGAAATCGAAGCTCCTGTGTCGACCAACACGTCACATGGGTGGCCCCCTATTAATGCATTAACGAAAAGGCGATTGTCTCTTTTCTTACTAATACAGGGGGCCGCTGATTCCTATTGCGGATGCATAATTCCCTCTATGAGCTGACGGACTTGTGCTTCAGTCCACGTCTTCCCTTGAGAGGTTTCATCATTTTTTTTCGCACTGACTTGTTTAAATGATGGACCTTGACCTTCTGCTCCACCTCCTTTAGCCCAACAATCTTTTATTGAGTGGCCACGCTTTCCACAGTTGGTGCAGAAAATCATCTTCTTCTTTGTGTCCATGTTGTATTGAGCTGTTGCCACTCCTCTTCGATTTGGCTTGTTTCCTTCTTCCTTGTTTGATCTCATAGCCATCTCTAATCGCCCAGCCCATTGCATAATTTGATCAAATGTCTCACCTGGATTGACCCCAAGTGATAAAGCTTGTTGGTATTTTGTACTAAGTCCATCCACAAGTGTGTCAGTGAACTGTACATCATCTCTGTCAGGTTGTTTTTTAGCACAGAAAGCCCATCTCTCGTAAGCATTCCACTTACGCAGAGCATATTCATCTGGAGATTCATCATCCTTTTGCTTAATCAGTGTCACTAATGTGAAAGGAATTTTTCCGCTGCCCAAGATTTCTTGGATTTCTTTTCGAAACACATCTAATGCTTGCCAAAGACCCAGGGGTCGCCCCTGGTCATCAACCCACAAATTTATCCATTGAGCTGTGGTTATCGAAGCTGGCAAGCGTTCCCATCTGTCTCTTGGGATTTTAGCTTTCACAATGGTGTGTATGTCTTTTAATGTCATTTGATGTGCTTCAACCAGAGAATCTAATTCTCGCCAAAACTCTGTATTTGGATCTTGTCTCTTCAGAGGAGGCAAAGCTGAGAGAATGGCTTGACGTTCTCCTGGTGTGAATGGTCTCTCTTCTGTCATCATTTCAGATTGTAAGTCTTCCCTTTTAACAACAGGTGAAGAAAATTCAGGACCGATCTTGTCAACTGTGATCATGTCGTCATCTCTTGTCTCATCACCCCAGTCAGATCCATAATTACGAGCTGGTGTACATCGCAACATGTCTCTGTTTGGCTGGGCTGATTTAGATCTTGTTATTACTGGAGCTGCTTGTGCAGATGCAATGTACATCTTGTCAATTTGACCTCCATTTGATCTCGAAGCTTGAGGCTGTGTCAAAGATTTAGATGAACTTGTATATTGTTCAGGCAAAGCTGGATAAATTGGTTTGTAAGGAGGAGGCGTTACTGTAGTTGCAGAATTCACTGGTGCTTGTGAATATTTTCTTTCCGCTTCAGTTATTATATTTGTCCAATCTGGATCAAACGAATCCTCATTGGTTGTATCTTCTCCATCTGAACATTTAATAGACATGATTTTGTTCAACTTATTAAATGCTTCAATTTGAGGCTTCATTGCTTCAGCAAGTGGAACTGGACCGCCATTTATATCACAACAAATTCCACCTTGCTTTACAATCCAATGAGCTGCCAGTATTGGAAATGCTTGTGATTTTATCTTGTCTTTTTGAGACTCGAACCAGTGTAACTGTGCATCCATATTTGCATTTATGTCAAGTCCTTTTCTCAAAAGCTTAGCTTGTCTCTTGTTCTTTCTTTCAAGGTACCAAGCCGAAATTGTTCTGCTGTTACAGTCACTTTCTGCCATCTTGCAAAGTTACTTTGTGCTGCTCAGAACAGCAGGGATGTGTATGTGTGTCTGTGTTTCTGTAAGGGTGGGGCTATGGTACTCTGCTTCTCTCTCTCTCTGTATGTGTGTGTGTGTGTCAGAGGCTGCCCTTCTTCTCTCTCTCTCCCTCCCTTCTCCAAACTACAGTATGTGTGTGTGTGAAGGTATGGAGCAAATTCTGAAGGGAGGGGTTGCCTCACTCCTCTCTGTCCCTCTCTTTCACTTCACAGAACAAAAGAAAATTTTAAAGAAAAGTTAACTCCAATGTTTTTCAGTATTTTTTTTGTTTAGTTTCCAGTTAACTCGAAACAGTTTTTTTTTCTTTCTTTTCTAAATATTTGTGGATTTTATCTCAGATTAATTTCTTTGTTTTCTTTTTCCTTTTCTTTCCTTTCTTTAAGCTTATTCGGATCAGTAACTCAAATATTTGAACAGCTTTACGGTCAAAATTGGAATGCACGCGATCCTAACTATTTTAACTCGTATTACTCCAGTGTATTAACGTGCTTTAGAGTTTTACCTGCCATCGTTTTAAACAGACTCGCCACACTTTAACCACTCATGTCAATCGAGCTTGCTTGTGTTTCACCTCCTCGCCTCGAGTACGAATCTTCCGTGATGGGTATACTTTAGTTTTTATACTTTAAATCCCTCACCAAACAGTGACAACCAGCAAATAATAGTTTAACCGTCTTACAGCTAATTCTCCCAAATTTTTGACTAGATGGTCTTTTTTCTAAAAAAGATCCATCTCAATCCCAGCATATCAAATAACTTTAGAGGTTTACTTTTCAGAGAACTTAAATAAGCCAAATTAAATTAAATTATTTTTATTTATTATTATACTATGTTTTATTATTCATTGGCAAAACACAGGTTCCTTAAACAACACAGTTCTTTTTAGCAGTTACAGTCATTGTCTCTAATCATCAGGCAGACTTATAACTTTTTATATAAAGGAAAAAGTCTTACCTTAATGATTAGACCAATGCCTTATGCATCCTGTTCGTCGTGACGCCAAGCTGTTGATTTAAAAATCTGGCTTTCCCCTGTTGTTTAATTTCATGGAAACAGACACCTGTGATTTTGCCAAGAGATCTCTTATTTATTTGGTTTATAAAACATAGGAGGAAGAGACAATGGACCAAGCAAAGGTCTAATTCAGCTTCTCAGTCATCTTCTCTACATTTCCATCTCTTCCTGCCTTTCAGACAGAAGGGCTTGGTTTTTATAGCCAACATCTCGTATTGTATATGTTGACCAGAAAACTGCATTATCAGAAAAACACATGATGTGAAACACATGACTATAATGTAACTAAAACAGTACATCACCAGAGAAACATGTGGTTTCCATTAACAATGTATCTCTTATGCTATGCTCAGTGAAAACACTGCACATACATTTCAGTCTAACTCCAACACACTCGAAGTCTCACAAAGTCTCTCCTCCATGATTCACAAAATACAATTCATTACAATGGATAAATGAGTGGATATAAAAGATTAATAATATTACTGTTAATGAATATTAATAAAAGAGTATAATAATACTAAAAACAATATTAGATAAAAATTTTAGTCTTCACTATAATACATATCCTTTCTCATTTTCCAGGAAGTGGGGCAACTTTTCCATGAACAAAATTCTGATGCTGACCCAGAGGATGGAGTGGTAGTACCAGAGATCCATTGCCCCATCAGACAGTAATATTATTTTGCTCAGACACATCACTTTTGAATGACTATCTTGATCTTCAGACACCTGATATTATGCAACATATTTTAATTTCTTTGGAGCTCTAGATTAAAACTAACACAGTTAGTCTCTGCACTCGTCTCTTTCGGCGGATCTGCAGAGGACCTCGATGATGCAGTTTCTGTGGCTCCGCGGACCCCGCCCCTTCTTCTCAGACTGAGAGAATCGATTCCAGAGCGAGTATTGACGGCGAACTTCTGCCGCTCCGTTCTTCCCCGAAGTCCACAGCGAGCTGTTGACGGCACTAAAGAGAAGGGTTATGTAAAGCTCCCCTCCCGGTAGAGGAAGTGGTCGCCGCTCATCTGTGCCCTCCCACTGCAGGCAGTTGGAGAACGAAAGTGACGCACCCGTCTAAGCCGTGCAGGACTACTTCCGCTATGGCCGGTCGCGCCTACGCTGCCGCCGGTCAAGCCGCCTCTGCATTGCACACCATGGTGATCCTCCAGGTGTTCCAAGCCAAACTCCTCCGTGCCATGGACGAGTCAGGGCCTGATCCGGATGCCTTCAAAGATCTCTGCAGTGCTACTGACCTGGCACTACGGGCCACCAAGACCACTGCTCAGGCCAGCAGCCGCAACATGGTCAACCTTGTTGTTCTGGAGCGCCACTTGTGGCTGAATTTAACTGAGGTCAGGGACGCGGACAAGACCGCCTTCCTCAACTAACCGGTCTCCACAACAGGTCTCTTCGACCCTTCCGTCAGCGGCTTCGCAGAGCGCTTCACGGAGGCTCAGAAAGCTTCCAGTGCTATCAAGCACTTTTTGCCTAAGCGCTCCAGTTCGGCTTCACGGCGCCCTAGAAATACGCCGCAGCCAAAGAAACCAGCGCCACCAGTCTATCAGCCCCGGCCAGCGGCTGAGACCGGCCCACGCTACAAGCCTGCGAAACGCTACCTGCTCCCCAAGCTCCAGGGTCCCCGGCCTAAGCTCACGCTGGACCATGAGCCTAAGAAGCCGTCCTAATCGGTGGGAAGAGGGGTTCTTCTACCGCTGCAGCCGGACCACCCCCAAAGATTGCTCGAGTGCCTCTCCCAGCCCCCTCTTCAGTTCAGGTGGCTGGAGTTGTGTTAAATGCAGAACATGGGCCCGTCATCTGTCACGCACCCCTGCACACAAACGCTGTTTTAACAGCGACCCACACAGAGCACAAATCGAGCAAATTTCCTCACATTAACCTCTGTCAGGTCGAGCCCCCGTGCCCGGGCGCTTCGCCTTCAGAAATGATTCAGCCTCTGGCTTATCGGCTCTGGCTTGGCGATCCATCCCCGATGTGTCAGATTGGGTGATGAATACAATAGTGAACGGGTACTCACTTCAGTTCGCCCGCAGGCCTCCGTGCTTTCGCGCTATAACTTACACTTCGGTAGGGAGCACTATGGCTCATGTCCTCCGCTCCGAAGTGGCGAGTCTACTAGCAAAAGGGGCGATCGAGATAGTTTCCACATCACAAAGCGGGCCTTTACAGCCGTTACTTTCTCGTCCCGAAGAAAGACGGCTGTCTAAGACCCATTTTAGATCTCAGACACCTGAACAAGGCCCTCATGGTACGGCCATTCAGGATGCTCACGACCAAACACATCCTAGTGCAGATCCGCCCAGGAGATTGGTTCTTTTCAGTAAATCTAAAAGATGCTTACTTTCACATCCAAGTAAACCCCCATCACAGGCCATTCTTAAGATTCGCCTTCGAGGGGCAGATATATCAATACACAGTCCTACCATTTGGACTGGCTCTAGCACCTCGTACATTCACGAAGTGCATGGATGCAGCTCTCTCCCCCCTGAGACAGTGGGGAATGCGCATCCTGAACTACCTCGACGACTGGCTCATACTGACTCAGTCAGAGGCGGAGTCCCTCACTCACAAAGCCTGGCTCCTTGGCCATCTAGAACGCCTCGGGCTCAGGGTAAACTTTGCCAAGAGTGTGCTGTCCCCCAGCCAACGGATCACATTCCTGGGAACAGTTTTCGACTCTGTTCAAATGAGAGCATGGCCCATGCTGGGCCGGGCTCTAACAATACAGCGGCTCGCCGCGTCGTTCAAAGCGGGCTCCTATGTACCCCTCAGAACGTTTCAAAGGGTTTTGGGCCTTATGGCTTCGGCATCTTCAGTACTCCAATTAGGTCTACTGCGTATGCGCCCCCTTCAGTTATGGCTAAGACCGCAAATTCCAGCCCAGCCCATGTTCGGGCCTCATGAACATCAGGGGCGACCTCCTCACGCAGGCGAATGGGACAATCTGGCACCCCCGTCCCGACTTGTGGGCCCTCCATGTATGGCCCCTGAACGGGTACCCCAGGGCCTCCCAGAAGGGGTCCTAAACACCATAATGGCTAGAGCTCCATCCACAAGACGCCTCTACCACCTCAAATGGTCAGTTTTCTCCAGCTGGTGTCTAGCTCGGAATCTCGACCCACTTAACTGTGAAGATTATTTCTCCAAGAGCTGTCGGACGTGGGACGCTCCCCCTCCACGCTCAAAGTGTATGTAGCAGCTATTGCAGCTTTTCATTCACCGGTGGCTGGCTCTTCCTTGGGTAAAAGCGACCTCATTGTTCGCTTCCTTAAAGAAGCCAGGAGACTTAACCCGCCGCGGCCTCCTTCAGTGCCGGCCTGGGACCTTTCCCTTAAAGCTACACTGTGTGATTTTTACCCCCATCTAGCGGTGAAATTATATATGACTACCCAGTGAATATAAGTTTCTGTTCCTCTCAATTCCGAGGGCGTTTTAACTCCTACGGTGGCCGTATTATTCCAAGATTAACATGGCTTCCAGTTATCGACTTCGTCCATGACAATAATAAACAATACGTCTAAAATGAATAAAACTACAGGACAGATGTCAGGAGGTAAACATCACCCTTGGAATCGGCTATCCCAGCATAATCAGATTAGGCTAACGTTATAATGTGTACAAAGTAAAAGCAATTAAAAATAACTAAAATTTACAGTGTCCTTTTTTATATATAGCTTAAAAAATTGCGCCTTTAAAACTATTCATCACCTGTGATCCGTCGCAGCACAGATTTATGTTACAAGGTAAACAATACTTTTTCACCATTGACGTGAGGATGAAGTTATACTAGGTCGTTCTGGCGTTATGCACAACCATGCTATGGTTAGACAAGCAACTATAAAAACTTCGAATTTACACAAATGAATTACAACAGGCTGAATTACCTGTCGAGAAGAAAGCAGGCAACCTCGGCGTCCGTTTTAAAATCTTTGCTCCGAATGAGCTCTTTCCATCTGGGAAAAGTTACTCCAATATTGACTATGGTCTTGCTGATTTGTCTGTGGCGTTGAAAAACGCAAAAGGCGAAGCTTGAATTTACAGGTATGTCCCTCTTTGGCGAATGTAGTTTCAAGATGGAGGGGCAACATGGCGACTGGCATTCGAACCCCACACCCGTATGTACTTTCAATGGCAGATTATAAACTTAAGAGAATACTTTATTACTTGAAATAAGTAAATATACATTAATGAGCACATATATTTTTGAAAGAACTAAGTGTTTTTTGCTAAGAATCAACTAAAAAAGTTACACAGTGTAGCTTTAAGGGACCTCCCTTCGAGCCGCTTCAGTCGGCTGATCTGAAATCCCTCTCTCTTAAAACCGCTCTGCTGCTAGCACTAGTGTCAGTTAAAAGAGTTGGGGACTTACAAGCACTCTCCACGAGCGCTTCCTGTCTTGAGTTCGGGCCTAATGACTCCAAAGTCGTCCTTAAACCAAGACACGGATATGTACCGAAGGTGCTCTCAACTCCGTTCAGAGCCCAGGTTATTTTCCTATCAGCTCTTCGTGTCGGAAGAAGATAGCGATGCCCTCACGCTCTGCCCTGTCAGAGCTCTAAGAATATATCTGGAGCGTTCTGCCTCTTTAAGACAGTCTGAACAGCTCTTTGTTTGTTTCGGGGGCCGCACCAAGGGGCTGCCAGTCACGAAACTCACACTGTCAAGATGGATTGTAGATGCCATCTCTCTGGCCTACACCTCTCTGGGCTTTTCGTGTCCCATAGGTGTAAGAGCTCATTGAGGCATTGCCTCCTCGTGGGCATGGTCCAGCAGGATCCCCACTGAAGACATTTGTGCGGCGGCCGGCTGGTCCGCCACGTCCACATTTGCAAGGTTCTATAACCTAGAGGTCCCCGCCTTACAGGCACAAATTCTCTCCATTTAGGGCCCTGGCTCTCCCGACCCAGACCTATGTGTGACTTAGTGACCCTTGTGCTTCACTATATACAGTGTATATCATTTAAGGCCCGTCATTCTGGTCTATGATATTTAGACTACTCTGTTATCTGTCCCGGGTCTGACCCGGACACATTCAGAGTAGTCACCGGTGAATAGCACGGCATTTTAAATTGGGTTCCCATAGCGTTTGCAACGCAGTATGAGAGAACCGTTCTCGTAAGCGTTCTTCACTTCAGTCGATTAAACCTGTTATATGTCGAATTTTCTCTGAATTTATACTCTTCAGTCACGCCTATTTTGGCGCACTCAGGTTGGCAAGGTGCCAAGCGCTCCGATTGGACCATTTACCTTTGTGGATTCGCCATCGGTTTGTGCAGTTGCCGCAGCACAGCCTATCAGCTTGCTCTATCGAGCTGTCATGCCCTCTGCTGTGCAGCTGCAATGCGTTTTAAAATAAAGGCTTCAATATTCTCGAGAAAGGAGCTTTCCCATAGCGTTTGCAACGCAGTACTCGTTCCCTTATCTCTCAGGGAACCGAGGTTACGAAAGTAACCGAGTACAATTTTTAGGAAAATAATCCATCTCCTTGAGTTCTAAAGACGCTTTTAAAATCACAAACAGTTACCGTGACCGTAATCCATATGACCCCAGTGATAAATCAGTCTTCTCAAGTGATACAATAGATAAGAAAAATACTAATAATTTAAACTGTTTTAACTAATAACAATCGCTTCCAACCAGCTGTCATACATACATGGGTTGCAATCCAGTTGTATTATGTGGACTCACAGAGATGGATTATTTTCTTCAAAATCTTTGTTTGTGTTAATGTAAAGAAAGTCATACAGTTGTGGTCAGAATTAATGGCACCCCTGGTAAATATGATCAAAAATGGCTGTAAAAAATAAATCTGCATTGTTTATCCTTTTGATCTTTCATTCAATAAATTTGCAAAAATCTAACCTTTCATTGAAGTAAAATAATTGAAAGTGGGGGAAAATCACAGTATGAAATAAATGTTTTTCTCCAAAACACATTGGCCACAATTATTGGCACCCCTAGAATTTTATTACGAGTAAAATATTTCTGAAGTATTTTCCCATTAATATTTATCTTTTTTTAGCACACCAGGGTGACTAGGAACATGAAATTGTCTAGATATGACTTCTTGTTTCACAGGAGTTTAAATATGAGGAAACACAAAGGCAAAATTCCCTTAATCATCCATCACAATGAGTAAAACCCAAGAATATTGTGCTGATGTGCATCAAAAGATTGTTGAGCATCACAAAATAGAAAGTGGCTGTAAGAAAATAGCGAAAGAATTGAAAATCCCCATTTTGACCATCAGGGAAATAATTAAGAAGTTCCAGTCAACTAAAGATGTTACGAATCTGCCAGGAAGAGGATGTGTGTCTATATTGTCTTAATCCACGGTGAGGAGGAAAGTTTGAGTGGCCAAAGATTCTGTGGCCAAAGGATCACACATGGATAATTGCTGAAATTACTTGACTCTTGGGGGTCAGAAAGCCTAAAAAAATATATCAAACAACCCCTACATCACCACATGTTGTTTGGGAGGGTTTTAAGAAAAATCCTCCTCGCTCCTTAAAAAATACACTCCAGCATATTCATTTGTCAGACATGACTGGAACTTTAAAATTGACTGGATTCTATGGTTAGATGAAACAAAAAAGGGCTTTTTGGCAGCAAACTCACCAGATGTGTTTGATGCAAAAAGGGATAAAAAGTACCCATTGCCTACGGTTAAATATACGGCTGGATCTTATATGTTGTGGGCCTATTTATTTATTTATTTATTTTGCTGAAGGTCCTGGACATCTTGTTCAGATACATGGTATTATGGATTCTAGCAAATACCAACAGATAAAAAATCAAAACCTGACTGCCTCTGCTAGAAATCTTATGGGCCGTGGTTGGATCTTCCATCAGGACAACGGTCCAAAACAAACATCAAAATCAACACAAAAATGGGTAACTGAGCACAAAATGAAGCTTCTGCTATGACCGTCCCAGTCCCCTTAACTGAACCCTATAGAAAATGAGTGGGGCGAACTGAAGAGAAGAAGCACCAGCATGAACTTGTTAATCTGAAGGATCTGGAGAGATTCTGTATGGAGGAATGGTCTCTGATCTCTTGTCAGTTGTTCTCCAAACTCATCAGGCATTATAGAAGTAAACTCAGAGCTGTTATCTTGGCAAAAGGAGGTTGCAAAAAGCATTTAATGACAATAATTATGGCCAGTGTGTTTTGGAGAAAAGCATTTATTTTATCATGTGATTTACCCCCACTTTCAATTCTTTTACTTCAATGTAAGGTTCGATTTTTGTGATTTTTTTTTTTTTTTTTAATGAAAGATCAAAAGGATAAACAATGCAGATTTATTTTTTACAGCCATTTTTTATCATATTTACCAGGGGTGCCATTAATTCTGACAACAATTGTGGCTGGGATGGCGTGAAGGTGAGTAAATGAGAAGATAACTGTCATTTTTTTGGGTGGACTATTCCTGCAAAGACTGATATTGCACTCCAATACAACAGAATACATCGCATCATTTATAGTCTAGATGGAAATAGGGGTCCACGCGCACCCCCCAGCTTTTTTTATGCCACCTGATTTTTTTAAATCTTTAAAGTGTTTATTTTCAGAATCTGCCAGGTACCAAGCTGAAATAATGTCCCAAAGGCTTCATTTTTAACCCTTTGCTGCACCCGACCGGAACCCGAAAAATCAAAAAATGATGTAGAAAGTGTCATAACATTTGAAGTAAACAACATACAGAGACAAATTAACACATTGTCCCATACAATTCTGACCCCAGGAATTTAATGGAATGGTTAATTTTGACATTTGACAACATATTGACCCTATTTCTGGTCAAAAATAGCAAAAAATGGCCAAAGATGTGTAGAGGATCAACTATATTTTCGTTTTCTCAAGCGCATAGGGTGATTTTTTTTTTTCACAACCTGTTATTTCTTTATCATTCAAGTGTCTATTTTAAGATTAAATTGGGTACCAAGCTGAAATAATGTCCAAAATGCTTTATTTTTAACCCTTTGCATCAAACCTGCAAAATCTAAATATGATATAAAGTGGCATAACTTTTGATGTAAACAACTCACAGAGACAAATGGACACATTTTTCCATACAATTCTGACCCAGGGAAATTGTTATTTGTTATATTTTACAACATCTTGACCATCTATGGTCAAAAACAGCAAAAAAAAAGCTCATTTGACAACGATTTTATTATACTAATAGCAGCCTGAAATGGGGTTTATTTTAACCTTTTACTGCACCTATCCTGAACCTGAAGAAATTGAAAATAGCTTTACTTTTGAAGTAAACAAAACAAAGCAAATTAACAAATTAAATTAACTGCACAGTATCCGAGATATGAGACTCTGTGAAGCAGCCAGTTCACCATACCGCATGATGGATATTTGTTTACAGAAATAGATTCCAAATAGATGAACAGATTCATTAACATTAGAGGACTTGCCTTTGGATACAATTTGATATCACTAATACTGCTATAAAAGCTTTACCGGGAAAATAGATTGTTTACAAGTGTCAAAGGCTTCTACATCTGGTGAATCATCATCATTGAAAAAGGACTCTCTGCGCAAATCTCTGTCAATTCAATCTGAAGGAGCTCCAAGATGGTGTTTCTTCTTGTTTCCCAATCAGTACATTTTCTGTGACAAAGCAAAATCCAAGTTCAAGGGCAAGACTGAAGAGCTTACAAAGTTTTAGAGTTGGAAACATAAGGAACTGGCCTGGAAAGTTATTGAACCTAGGGCACAGGAATTAAAGAAAGAGGCTCGATTGCAAGGTGCAGGACCGTTTTACAATGGAAGCTAAGTATCATCTATCATGCAGAAACTACTTCAACACAGAGTACCAAACCCATGAGCGTGGAAGGGAGAGAGCAGAAAAGGCAGCAGACAACATTGACCCATGTGCAACTTGTACATGAAGACATTGGAAAATCAAGGTTCCCTTTCGAGAACGGTCACTTCGTATTGCATAGCTAATATTCAGTGGGAAACTCCTTTCCTCGAGAATATTGAAGACAATAATTTAAAATGCAGCTGCACAGCGAATAGAGCAGAGTGTCTAGCTCGCCCATTGGCTGTGCTGCGGCAACTGCACAACCTATGGCCAAGCGCCTCTGATGTGCGACCCAGTCAGATGACTTGACGTCCAACACGTCAGAGCGTGCCTAAATGTGCGTGGCCTTAGTCTATAAAGGATGCCCATTCTGGCCAAATAGCAGATTTTCTCTCCTTCAGCGACTCTTCACGTCTCTGACCCCCTCTGAAGCTTTTGCTGTCGAAACAAGTTAATTTGCTTTGTTTTGTTTACTTCAAAAGTAAAGCTATTTTCAGTTTCTTCAGGTTCAGGATAGGTGCAGTAAAAGGTTAAAATAAACCCCATTTCAGGCTGCTATTAGTATAATAAAAACGTTGTCAAATGAGCTTTTTTTTTTTTGCTGTTTTTGACAATAGATGGTCAAGATGTTGTAAAATATAACACATAACAATTTCCCTGGGTCAAAATTGTATGGAAAAATGTGTCCATTTGTCTCTGTGAGTTGTTTACATAAAAAGTTATGCCACTTTTGTCACAGTGTCTGGTTTGTGTTTCCTGGGTCAACACTAGATGTCCTCCTTCCCCACGGTGTCTGTCACATTCTGAACTACATTCCCCACGATCCTTGTTTCTTCATTGCACTCAGCTGTCCCTTGTCACTAATCATTGCACTCAGCCTATTCCCCATTAGCATTGTCATTTCCCTGTGTCATTTCCCCTTTTTTTCGAATGCGCATGCGTCGCGTCTGAACGCGTTGTTGTCTTTGGAGCTCCATCGATTGATTTATAATTCTTGATTTTCTCTTTAAACTCACTTACAACGAACATTTTCTACTTTTCCTCACCTCATAGTTACAACGCGGACTGTTGAGCAGACGCTTCTCAAGCCTATTAGTGATCCAATGCCGGATACTCTTCACGGCTCTTCACGGCTGAACGCGTCTTCTCCACACTCACTTACAAACAAACATTTTTTCGCCTATCGTGCGTCTACTCTACACCCGTACCACTAAAAAGATGGATTATATCCAAGACTTCAGCCATAAATTAGTATTAATATTGATAGCATCACTGGTAGCGTCGTTGCTAACTTAACGTTACTGTCCATCTGTTAAAATGGTGAATATATCAGATGTAAGGAGTCTACCTTTTGGTGCAGGTGAGGACACATTTGAGCTGCACGCGGTGCAGTCTGAGCTGGAAGCTGTTGAGAAACAGATCCACGACCTTTTAATGAGACAGGCCGAGCTGATAGACCGGCGTTTGGCTCTTGAAACATCACGTGCCGATGCACACAAATCAGTGATTAACGTTACTAACCCACTGACTCCGACCTCGTCTACTCCGTGCGTTTCTCAACATCGGTCCCGAGCGTCGAGGTCGCGATCAGCCATGGTCTCGTTCACTCCGGCTCCAACACGCCACCACGAAGCCTCGATGGTTCCGCAGCGGAAGACGCGAGTCAGGTCTAGACCAAGAAAACTCTCTCCGACCCTCCCGGTTTTCGAGATATCCACACAAAACCGCTTCTCACCTCTTTGCGAAACAGAACGCGATGCTGTGATCATCGGCGATTCCATCGTTCGACACGTACACGCTATGTTAAATAAAAGTAAGGTGCATAGTCACTGCTTTCCTGGTGCTCGTGTTTCTGAAATCGCTGCTCGCGTTCCCGAGATTCTGAACGAGCGCGTCGGAACTGTGGTCCTGCACGCGGGAGTGAACGACATCAGGCTGCGCCAGACGGAGGTTCTGAAGAAAGACTTCAGGAATCTGATCGATACGGTACGCAGCACATCGCCTGAAATAACGATCATTGTGTCAGGACCGCTTCCCACGCACCGACTAGGTCATGAAATGTTTAGTAGATTATTCGCGCTAAATGAATGGTTAATGTCATGGTGCAATGAGCAGAAACTGCTCTTTGTAAATAATTGGAATCTGTTTTGGGAGCGTCCTAGGCTTTACCGTGCTGATGGCTTACACTCAAGCAGATTCGGATCGGATCTTCTGTCAGATAACATCTCCAAAATGTTAAATACCTTTTGACTAGTAACCAAAAGTCCAAATCATAGTCTCTACTGCACCAATTTAAATGATATAAATACTAGTGTTGATCATTGCA
Source organism: Squalius cephalus (assembly GCF_949319135.1). Taxonomy (NCBI): domain Eukaryota; kingdom Metazoa; phylum Chordata; class Actinopteri; order Cypriniformes; family Leuciscidae; genus Squalius; species Squalius cephalus. The sequence goes on from NC_137129.1 coordinate 23,801,153, forward strand.
TAGAAACTGTGTCTATTCCTCGTTTAGTGAGATCAAATAATAAATCTACTGCAGGATCTAGAAAAAATCTAATTGTTATTAAACCAGAAAATGTTGCTATTAGTAATCAAAAACAATTTCTAAAGCTAGGTCTTCTAAACATTAGATCACTCACACCTAAGGCAGTTATTGTAAATGAAATAGTCACAGATAATAGCTTCGATGTACTTTGCCTTACTGAAACCTGGCTTAAACCAAATGATTATTTCGGTCTAAATGAGTCTACTCCATCAGGATACTGTTATAAGCATGAGCCCCGTCTGATTGGTCGTGGCGGCGTTGCAACAATCTATAGAGATATTCTCAATGTTACTCAGAAAACAGGCTATAAGTTTATTTCGTTTGAAGTACTTGTACTAAATGTTACGCTCTTAGATGTTCGAAAAACATCCCTATTATCTCTAGCCTTGGCTACCGTATATAGACCGCCTGGGCCTTACGCTGATTTCCTAAAAGAGTTTGCAGATTTTCTCTCAGACCTATTAGTTAATGTCGATAAAGCATTAATTGTTGGAGACTTTAATATCCACGTAGATAATTCAAATGATGCGTTAGGGGCTGCGTTTACAGATTTATTAAACTCCTTTGGGGTCAAGCGAAACGTTACCGGACCAACTCATCGTTTTAATCATACACTCGATTTAATTATATCACATGGAACCGATCCAACCGATATAGATATCATTCCACAAAGTGACGATGTCACTGACCATTACATGGTAACTTGCATATTACGTACTCCTGTAATATATCATGCTGCGCCGCGTTATCGATTAGGCAGAACAATCCTTCCATCCACCATAGATAATTTTTCAAATTGCTTATCTGATCTGTCTCAGCTGCTCAGTGAACCCAAACAAACAGATGAACTAGAGGAATTAACTAGCACTATGAGCACCATTCTCTCTGGAACATTGGATATTGTTGCACCCATTAGATTAAAAAAGGTCAGAGAGAAAAGTAAAGCACCATGGTACAACAATACTACGCATGTTCTAAAGAGAGAAACCTGTAATGTAGAGCGTAAATGGAAAAAACTAACTTAGAGGTCTTTAGAATCGCATGGAAAGACAGTATGTCACGTTATAAAAAGGCCCTAAAAGCGGCCAGGGCTGGGCATCTCCGCAAACTAATAGAAAACAACCAAAACAATCCTAGGTTCTTATTTAACACCGTGGCTAGACTAACAAATAAACAGATGTCACCTGAACAAAATATTCCGTTACAGTTTAGTAGTAATGATTTCATGAAGTTCTTCACTGAGAAAATAGAAAACATCAGAACCACAATTGTAAACGTTCAATCCTCAATCGCGCCTTATAATTTAGCCTCAATTATCACCCCACAAGAACAATTACAGTGCTTTACAACTATAGAACAAAAAGAGTTAAATAAACTTATCACTTCATCTAAAACAACAACATGTTTATTAGATCCTATACCAACTAAACTACTGAAAGAAGTGTTACCTGTAGTGGAAGAGCCTCTCCTCAATATTATTAACTCATCTTTATCTTTAGGTCATGTTCCAAGAACATTTAAACTGGCAGTTATAAAACCTCTCATTAAGAAACCACAATTAGATCCACATAATCTAGCAAATTATAGACCCATTTCAAATCTATCTTTTATGTCTAAAATACTAGAAAAAGTTGTGTCCGCCCAACTGGGCTCTTTCTTGCATAAAAATGACATCTATGAAAAGTGTCAGTCAGGATTCAGGCCGCACCATAGCACTAAAACTGCGCTCGTTAAAATCACAAATGATTTACTTTTAGCTTCTGACCAAGGCTGTATCTCAATATTAGTTTTACTTGATCTTAGTGCTGCGTTCGATACTATAGATCACACAATACTCTTAGATCGACTACAAAATTATACTGGTGTTCAAGGACAAGCATTAAGCTGGTTAAATCGTATTTACAGATGGTGGACAACCAGAATGCCTATTACCGCCGCGCCAGCCGCCGCGGTGATTTCTAAAATAAACCAGCCGCATTTCAAAGTCGGTCCCGAAATGACCGCCAGGTGGCGCAAAGGGACATTGTGCAAAACAGCAGCAACTGCCGTATTTTAAAATGTAAGTGGGTTAAATATAAAACCCTAAGCCTAATAGGCATATTTTTCATATATATAAATAGGCCTATTAGGCTACAACAGAATAGAACCAAAGATAGAATACATTTTAGAACTTAGAAAAATAGAATCAAAAGTTAAAAATAGAGACGATATTAGGAGCAATGACGCTGAATATTTTTACTATTCTATTGAGGAATTAGATAAATGAAGAGCTCTCGTGAGCGATACAATTGCATAGTAATTTATAGTGATTTCAAAAGCAGTCCTTAAAAAAAAAAAAAGTACATGGAGTAGTGTGGCATAATTTTTGAGAGATTACGCGGAACGCGTTTTAGTTAAGATCCTGGTTTCAATGCCCTTAATGTATATAGGCTAGGCTACTGCTTTAAAAAAAATGTCACAACGCGTTTTGAGATTGTTTTGAATTAAACATTGAAGTTTAAAATGTAGTGTTTTGTCACACCAGGCCGAGTGGCGTTACGCATTGTTCAAAAATCAGGTTTTATTCTGGCATGTTGAATTGGCGTTAGAATTTTTTTTTAGATTTATTAGATTTAGATTTTAGATTTCGTTAGATTTATTTTTCTCATAACAGCTAAAATAACTTAATATATGCCTTGTCTTAATATGACCTACTTAATATAGGCAATAGGCATATAATAGCCTATATAATAAATTAGCAAACTTGGCCACTAAATATTTAATTTTCAATTATTTTAATTATCACAATTAAAGTTTTAATTTTATTAAATTGAACAAGCCCAACAATCAGCATTTAATCAAATATTCTAAAAGATGTATTATTAATAATAATGTTATTTCAACATAATATTTCGTTTTTTCGACATAATATGTGTGCGTGCAACAAGCAAGATGTGTAGCCTATTTGTAAATCCGGTGATGCATGCATTGATTTTTATCAATAAACTAGTGTTTTCTGACAGTGTCGACTGCAAAGATGAAGTTGACGATCGCCATATTTGTAGTGAACGCACCTAGAGAGAAATGCACATAAAGACATAATCAGAGAGTAGCCTTTTTCTTTTCGTTTTGAATTATTTCGTTTGAAGACATTTCAAGCTTTGTGTATTTGATGTATTTATCATGTCTGTGTGAGGCATACGCTGAGTTTCGTTAAGTTAGGAGGATGAGATGCGCTCCAGCTGACGTGCAATGCAAGTGACCGCGCGGGCGCCTCCATGATTAGTGTCTGTTATAACTACTGAAATTACATCCCTACAAATTTATTAGGCCCTACTGAAAATAAATGTATCGAATTTAAGCAAAGTAGCCTAAATGTTAAGACTGTAAGCCCTTTGCTTTTTACGTAGCCTATAAAGGACTCTTATAGCCGACTTTGTGTTAATTTAATTTGTAGAAGATTTTTTTAACTCAAACATTAACACTGAAATAAATAAAACTAAATTATTGTACATTTTTTGGCACACCACGACGAGTGGCGCTATGCATTGTTCTAAAGCCAGGTTTTATTCTGGCATGTTGAATTAGTGTTCGACAAACGCGGCGGCGCGTTCATTTGAATGAAGAGCGCTTCTCGCTCGTGTGAGCGAACATACACTGGAAAGTTAGGCCATGTCGCAACGAGTGAATCGTGGCCGAGTGGTTGAACTTACGTTACGATCATTTAGCTGACACGGGTTCGAATCCCGAACTAACTTGGACTACTGATATTTTTATATTAGCCTATTAATGCATTTTATAGTCTATTGTTGATGCAGAGAGATTTGTCTAGTTCTAAAACATAGTTTTTTGCTTATAGCCTATTTACAAAATAAAATCACCATGCATTTCCATTTTACACTAAGGAACAAATATTGCAATGACTTTACTTCTGTAGCCTATAATAATTCCAATCGTAATTTCAAAAGCAGTTCTGTTAAAAAAATGTATATATATATATATATATATATATATATAGGCTATATATATATATATATATATATATATATATATATATATATATGACGTTTAAACGACAAACAATAAAATCAGAACCAGTATTCTGTTGCGTTCATGGTTCCAGTGGCAGTAATGCATCCACGGCTTTTCAAAATGTCACAAAGCGTTTTGAGATTGTTTTGAATGAAATATTGAAGTTTATAATTAAGTGTTTTGGCACACCACGACGAGTGGCAAACTTGTTTTGTTTTGCAAACTCAGCTAGCCTGTGGGGGGTTTGGAGAAGGCAGTTGCTTTATCGTGGGGGTGCAGGACAGAGGTGTTAATGTTCCGTCTTTCATATGGAGAGTGTCGGAGCCAGCCTGATGAGCAGGCAAAGGCAAAATTCTTTTAAGGATTAATCTCAAAATCTCCAAAAGTCCATAGCCTATGTACAGTAGGCCCTATATCTTATTAAATTATATATTGTAGTTTTATTGATTGTATTTAAAGGTTTTCCACACACAATTTCAATTTAGCAGATAGCCTACAGAGCTCTTTAAATCTCGACCCACCTCCTTTTATTGTGAGGTGAATTCAGCAAGGCATGTTGTATCTTTGAAGGAACAAAAGCTATTTGTTATTTTCTTTCGTGATTTGTGTGGATGACACACAGCGACATATACAGTATTATCAGCTGTATGGTGTTTTTTTAAGCTGAAATGCTTAATTTCGAGAAAGACCCGCCGCGCGCAGTGAGGGAGACCAAACTTACTAAAAAAATATCCAGCGCGAGAGAGGCAAAGAAAAACGCCTGTTTTTAATTTATGTTGCTTTGAACTTTTTTCGTTTTGAACCGTTTTAATTTTTTAATTTAGCTGCAATTTCTTTGACAATAGAAATTTAAAATGTTGCAAGAATAAGATTCTGTGTTTCTTATTTTGCATCACAAAGGGAATAAACTCTATCGATGCAACCCTGTTTAAATAAATAAACTGTCCCGACACTTTATTCATACCTTGAAATGTGCGATGGGTTTTCAAACTTAATTAATTTTCTTTTTCTTTTACATTTTCATTGTTTATTTTTTAATTGAAAGCAATACTGTATTGAAAGTATTTTTCTGATTTGTTCGATCTGTTTTGAAAAATGTCTTCCGTTGCTATGGCCGGGTATTACTGTCAGTCATCTCAATCTCGTGAATGATTCACACACACAAAAAAAATAATTTAGCACATTAAAGACGAGCTTCATCATCTTCATTTTCTGTTGCGATCGACTGACAGTCTTCCTTCATCAGATGTGTCGTCTTTGCAGCGGCTCAACTGGAATGTAGCAAATTTATGTTGTAATGTACAATTGATAATTAAACAAGATGATTGACTTTAATAAACAGATGCATATTTAAGCATCAAGAACGGAAAAACATAAACACTGTCGGCTATACTGCTCCGAGAGGCTATTTTTAATGCATTGACCACAGAGCTATCGTCTGAATAGCCTAGGTCTACTATTTTCTCTGTTTTAAAAGTTTGTTATATTCTTTTTTATTTGTTTATTTTTTTAACATTGGCAATTTACTGTCTCGAAATTATGTGTCGAAAAAAAAAAAAAGTGTTTTTACAAGACCTTGTGCTGTTTATTTATTATTATTATTATTATTATTATTATTATTATTATTATTATTATTATGCAGATGTTAATTCAGCCATTCTGTTGGATAAAAATTGTCCCTAATGTAAAATGGAAATGAATGGTAATTTTATTTAATAAATATAAAATATTTAATATAGGCTATAGGAGAAAAAAACAATATGGTGTAGCAATATTTTAGAACTATCAAATCTCTCTGCATTAATAATAAAAAAGTAGCCCATGTTTGTTCGGGATTTGAACCCGTGTCATCTGAATTATTGAAACATAAGTTATACCACTCGGCCACGAATTTGTTTTGTTTTATTTTGTTTGAGATGTATTTTTACATATTTTGCTTTCCTTAATGTTAACCAATTCTGTTGTAGCATAATAGGCCTATATTTTTTTCCTAAAACTTTGTTTTATTCTCTGCTTTGTTTGTTTATATTTTTACATATTCAATCAGTCTCATTTTTGTTCAAATAATGAAAAAAGTTTTTTTTTTTTTTTTACAAGATCTTGCGCTGTTTTTTTTTTTTTTTTTTAAATAAACAGATAGGAAACTTACCTTTTAAAATGCCACAGTTGCTGCTGTTTTGCCCTGTCACTTGCGCCACCCGGTATAGCCTAGTCATTTCGCGAACGACTTTGAAATTCGACTGGTTTATTTTTGCTGCGGCAGTAATAGGCATTGTGGTTGATTATTTATTAAAGAATTCAATTGATAATCATAACAACATGTAAGCCTATTTAATTCTGAATATAACAAAGAATGCTTAAACCGACTAACATCGGTTAGTAACTGCAAGTCCTGAAAATGTTTTAATTTTACGGTAAATTATTTTAATTTATTTCACTGTTATGTTTTAGTTAATAAATCTACAAACACATTAAAATAACACGAAGTAAATGACAAGTAACCTATTGACATAGCCTTTCTAAATTATAGAAAAACTGGGCACACAATGTTAACGTGTGTCTACTTTGTTTAAATTTAATGAATTTGAATTCGTTTAACCACAATATTTATCTTGAATTTATCTGTGACCTCAGCTCAGATTACTGCCGCGGCAGATTACGTCATAAAGAGAATAAACTGACACTTTTCAAAGTCTGTGATTACAGGGCCACTCAGCGGTAAAAGGCAGCAAATACACATCCCAATTTTGCCGCCGCGGGAACGGCGGCGGTAAAAGTCTCATTCTGGTTGTCCACCATCTGTATCTGACCGCTACCATTTTGTCTATTTAAATGGAGAAAAATCGATCATAACTCCAGTAAACTATGGAGTGCCGCAGGGATCTGTGTTAGGCCCTCTGTTATTTTCAATATATATGCTGCCACTTGGAAATATTATAAGGAAACATGGAATTTGTTTCCATTGTTATGCTGATGACACTCAAATCTATATTTCATCACGGCCAGATGAAAACGCTAAATTATCCAAATTGACAGAGTGTGTTAAAGATATAAAAGATTGGATGACGCGCAATTTTCTTTTATTAAATCCAGACAAGACAGAGGTACTAATCATCGGTTCAAAAAACCACCCACAAAACCTCTCACAATACAACTTTAAAGGTGAACTAAGTAACTTTTTTACCTTAACTGAACAGCTTCGGAGTCATTGGAATGGTTATATTACTTATTTCGGGTTGAATGGTGGTCGTTTCGCACCCCCCTGGTGCCCGTGAGCGGAAAATCCGCACTTGCAACTTTGAGCCGGCGGGCTCGTCGTGGCCGCCGCGTCAGGAAGTCTCGCGTGATATCAGGTCTCGCGATGTAAACAATTGCTTTACGGCCAAAAGAAATCTGCTAAAATGCTGTCATTATTGCGCTCCCTCACGCTGTTCGAACCCGAATGAAGAAGACGTTTTAAAGAATGTCCCATCTTTGATGTCGTTGATCTATAGCCTCTGGTGTCTGAGAATCACCAACGAGTTTTTACAACAGTGTTGTCAAATATCTATTCCGAAGCTGTGGGGGGAGCTCTAGAGAGAAACCTGCGAGCAAAAAGCGAGAATACAGCGAAGAAATCCCGAAGCTACTGAGTGCTGCTTTAACATAGTAGGATGTCCTGTTACTTTATCCTCTACAGTAAAAGACCTGGGTGTTATATTAGACTGCAACCTGTCTTTTGAAAATCATATTTCATGTTACAAGAACAGCCTTTTTCCACCTTAGAAACATTGCTAAGCTACGTAACATGCTATCAGTTTCTGACGCAGAAAAGTTAGTTCATGCATTCATGACCTCGAGACTAGATTACTGTAATGCTTTATTAGCTGGTTGTCCTGCAACCTCAATAAACAAGATACAGTTAGTCCAAAATGCCGCCGCTAGAGTTCTAACTAGATCAAGAAAATATGATCATATAACACCAATTTTATCATCACTACATTGGTTACCTATAAAGTTCCGTATTAATTACAAGGTATTGCTACTGACTTATAAAGCCCTAAACGGCTTAGCTCCAGTCTATTTAACCGATCTTCTATCGCCCTATAATCCATCGCGCTCTTTAAGATCACTAAATTCGAGGCTTTTGGTCATACCTAGGATATCCAGATCCACCAAAAGAGGGAGAGCATTTTCACATTTAGCTCCAAAACTCTGGAATAGTCCTCCTGATACTGTTCGTTGCTCAGACTCACTCTCCCAGTTTAAAACTAGATTAAAGACGCATCTCTTCAGCCAGGAATTCATATAATACTTTTAATCTTACAGTTAAATCCGACCTCTAGTTCATAAACGCCAGAGGAGAACTGGCCCCCGACTGAGCCTGGGTTCTCCCAAGGTTTTTTTCTTTCTCCATTAGGTCACCTGATGGAGTTTTTCGGTTCCTTGCCACTGTTGCCTTTGGCTTGCTCAGTTGGGGATATTTGGGGATATTTAATTTAATTAATCAATCAACAATACTATTGATTAGCATTACCAAACGTGGACGTTCCACTAGAAACAAACATTGATGTATTGTTTTAATTTAATACCGTGAAGCTGCTTTGATACAACCTATGTTGTGAAAAGCGCTATATAAATAAACTTGACTTGACTTGACTTGACTGTGTATATAAGCCTGTCTGTTTTAGTGTTTGTCACGGAGTCGTTATTATATGTCACAACACTTCTGATCTGCGTTTCTAGTCTGTTCTTGTTTGTTTCTTTTGTATTTGGACTGCGATGATGGATTTTGACCCTTGCATGGACGACTATAAGTTGGATTGCCCTGACATTAAAAATACTGTTCATGGATCTCTCTGTTTCCCTAGTGTGTTACGTGACAACTTTATATCACATTAGATTTTTCGGGTTTGGTGCAAATGGTTAAAAAATAAAGCATTTTGGACATTATTTCAGCTTACCCAATTGAATCTTAAATAGACACTTGAATGATAAAGAAATAACAGGTTGTGAAAAAAAAATCACCCTATGCGCTTGAGAAAACGAAAATATAGTTGATCCTCTACACATCTTTGGCCATTTTTTGCTATTTTTGACCAGAAATAGGGTCAATATGTTGTCAAATGTCAAAAATAACCATTCCATTAAATTCCTGGGGTCAGAATTGTATGGGAAAATGTGTTCATTTGTCTCTGTATGTTGTTTACTTCAAATGTTATGCCACTTTCTACATCATTTTCCGGTTCCGGTCGGGTGCAGCAAAGGGTTAAAAATGAAGCCTTTGGGACATTATTTCAGCTTGGTACCTGGCAGATTCTGAAAATAGACACTTTAAGGATTTAAAAAAATCAGGTGGCATAAAAAAAAGCCGGGGGGTGCGCGTGGAGCCCTATTTCCATCTAGACTATTAAAATATATATGGATTTTAAACATTCTGTATATTATGTACTAGTGCATTTTGTATAGTAATGTATATTATGAGAATCCTGTGCATTACATGTATACTATGCAGTTAGTGTTTTGTTGATTCTGGTCTTTCCTGTCACAACATGATTGCATCCAAGACTTTCACTTTGATACTTGTGTATATGCTGTAGTGACAATAAAGAATGTAAATGTATTTGAATTAATTCATAATTCTTTATTACATTAACTGGTTTAAAAAAAAAAAACAATTGTTGATGATTGTTCAAAAATGTATTTCCAATTTAAAATGTTAGACTATAATGTTAACTAAATAAAATGATCAGCATGATAAAAACAATTGGTAACAAGAACATTCTTTGTGTGGAATATGTAATGAAATACCAGCAAGCCACGATTATACATTTTTTTATCGTTTGAATTAATTGTAATGGTGTAAGTGCATGCTAACAACAGGTAGCGTGATGGCCAGCCTTGCCAACCTTGATTACCTGGTTGGAGTGAGAATTTCTTGAAGGCTGAATGCTGAAAGCTGAAATGGCAACAGAACAACCTAACCAGACCCTACAACGCAGAAGAATCTTCAGGAATAAACAAATATTTTAATATAGGCTATTATATTATACAATATTTTCAGTGTAAGAATTGATAAATTAGGAAATTCCAGACAGTCTGTTTCGGGGGGTGACCAGACCCTTAGAGGACAAAAGGACCTCTCTGGAGATTACCATTTGAACTAGCCCTCATGCACCATTGAGACGAAAGTCTCACCTCCAAGTCACCCGAATCTACATCTCGTTCCCTCTCCCTTCACCCCCTCTCTCTCATGCTCAGATCACCTGAATTCACCCAAGAAAATGTATAGTTTAATGTGAATGATTATCACAGAGTATTTTCATGTTTGGTATCGTTTAAAATGTCACAGTGCGACTGGTACAAATGTCTCATTTCAGAATAACTAAAACACAAGGTAATAAGGTTTTAAGAGTTTATGGATAACTGACACACAAAGGAAGATGGTCTCTCAAACAAATGGTCTCCCTACACCCAGAGGTGCTACCGCTGAATGCAAATTTCTTTTGTTAGCACATGTTTCCATGTGAAAGAGGTCTGGCTATTTAATGAGATTCAGCAGGGAGTTCGGGGCCTTTTCTGCACTTCAGATCGGCCCGTGAGGCTGGGAGTGAGATCTCTCAGCCTCACGTATTTCTTAAAGTTGGATTTGCATCTTCTCTCTATTCCAGAGCATTTGATGTTTTGTATCGATTATCTTTGAATTGATTATGAAATTGGCATGATACATTTACCTGACATAATAAATTGTTACATTTGATTATTCTAACTGACTTTGATATTATTTTCATTGAAGAGTTAAACGGAATAGTCAAACATTCACTCATGATTAATGATCCACAGATATCATTAAAACCCTTTCATTTATGGAGTCAGATGAAATAAACGAGTAAAAATATATGATTAATGTATTACAAATTTAACCAACCAATACTTTGCATGAGTGAGGACAGAACACGTGATACCTTCCCCGTGTATTGGCGAACCGGCAATTGGAGCAATATAGCGGGCCTTACAAAGTGGTGACCTCGGCGACGTGGTCTCGCAACACAGGCGAGCAACGTCCTTTCCAGCAGCAAAGTATTGGAATTTTAAAATTAACACGAGGTTTGAACATCTTCTCTTTCTTCCGCCGCTATGGTAAGTAAACATGTTCTGCCCTTTATAGAAGTGTTGAAGAAATGTTTACATTGTTTACGGATAAACGTGATGCGGCAGCCAGATGAAGAATTAAAAACTTTGTGTATTAGATTTTAAAGATCTCCTTGTTTTGCCTAAGCAACAAGAAATGAAACCTAAAGTGAGAATAACATCTTCCAAATAATTAATAACTCGATGAAGAGCTGAAAAAGTAAAGCCTAAAAGTTTTAAAAATCAGCCGCATGTTTTCCGGCCATTGTTGTATGGGCTTAAAACTAACCAGCAACACGTGAAAAGAATGAGCAAACTAACAGAAAACAGAGAAAGAAAAATCTAAGTTTGTAAACGATCGGAAAACACGTGATTTTATAAATAAAAAGGCAGATCGATGCATTGTTTATGAAAAGCAAATTTTGGGAAAACAGGATGATATGATTTACAGGCCAAAACTCAAATATCAAGGCTAATGCTAAATGCTATTGTCCATGTTGTTTTCAAAACGCTCAAGGCTAATGCTAAATGCTAAAGCCATGCTGTGTCCAAAACGCTTAACCCTTGTTTTGTGTCACTGGCTGACTGATAGGCAACACCCTATACTAAATCTAAACTAATCTTGACAAACTCTATATTGCATTTAAAAGCTTAAACTTTAACACCGATGGGATTAAAAAGTATGCAATAATTCTGTGAATTTTCAAATTTGTAGTTGTGCTTAACACATTGTGCTAGAACACACTTTGTAGTTGTTTGTGCTACGAAAATGTGCACATAGGCTAGTTGATTTTATTCTTTAAAAAACACAAGATTGCTTTACTGTAAGTGTTGTATAAAACACTTAGGTAAAAGGTTGTAGATGCCATGCATGCTAGGCCATGTGTCTTGTGTAAACTGGATTAAATATCAGGTGTGTTTGTTGAATTTGTTTGTCTCCTTGGTGGAAAACTCTGCTATTTTTGATATAGCTGCAGTAAAACCATAACAGGAGCATAGGATTGCCATGTGGCTACAATGTAAATCACAAGACAAAGAAATCTGAAAATCAGAAACAGCAAATGCATCTCATTAATCCTGAAACAAAAACCTTTTCATATTTAAGGCTTCAGAGAACGAAATATTGTCACGTTTGAACTCATTCTGGATTGCTCTGCAATTATTTTTCCCAAATAGATTACCGGATTCGTATATTACCACAAGGTTGCGTCAGAGATTAGCGATGGCTAAAAACTGATATCAGGAAGTGTGCGAGCTGCTTGGATGAGAGGATGGGTTAGTTCGACTAGGATCAGCAAGATGCTGGTTGATCAGCCTAGCTTGAATGCTTCCGATGACTTCTGTTCTAATTTAATGTTACTCTAGAAAAGTGTGCGTGAAAATTCACGGGCTTGGCTAATTCAAAGCTATTAAAGAGAAGTAAAGTTGATCTGCTGGCGTCTTTAATGGTGGCCAAAACTTACTAAAGTAAAACGATTGAATTAAGTTCCTGAAGGGCATCCAAGAGGGCTACTGAATATATCTTTGATTGTTGCGCGTATACGGCAAAATTCTAGATATTTAGCCATTGACTCAGCTTCTGATCTTCGGGACTGACCACTTGTGTCGTGCATCCTTAGGAGAAGGACTGCAAAGCGATATAGTTTCCTTATCTATAAAAGGAAAATATAAAGCAAGAGCAAATAGAATAATCAAACATTAAAATGGCCATTTAAAAAGATTAAATGAGAAGAAAAGGTATTTGAAACCTAGCAAAGAAAAAAGAGAAACAGCCAATGTACATTTTATCAGCCCTGAGCCAAAAGCCTTTTCATATTCAAATGTATTGACATGAGAACAAGTAGAGATTTGACCATGCGTTTAGCATGTGCTGGCGGTTCATTGAGTGTTAACAAAAACAGAGTCCCTCATTGGCTTTCAGCCTGACCTGTGTTGCACATACAATGCACTGGCCAGTATGGCTGCGACGACAGGGCCAAATTTAAAATAAATCATCTTTTGAAAAACGAACACTTTAACAAATAAATTGTTCAAGAGACCAGAAGCAATATAACTTAATTTATATTCTTAAATATAATATAATTGTATTATAACTCAAATTATAATAAACATTATATTACACTCGCGGAGCAGGACAATAATTGGAGAAATGTGACTTTCGTCATTAAAATTGAATTTCTAAAACAGAATTTCATTTGTGTGCTACCCAGTGCCAAAAAAGGGGAGGGGTATGCCTTTATTTTTGCCTTTAAAAAACACGGCTAGGAGTGTGGCACAGGTAATAGCACGCTAAATCATCCTCGACTGGGGTGCACCAACTGAATTGAATCTGATAAGATAAGTAAATTTACAAGGAGGGTGTGAATAGCAAACATCAGACAGAAGTACCACAGCCTTTTGCAGGTCACAAAAGATCTACACTAACTAAATGTGCGAACGACACCATAGCAAATGCTAAGCAGGCAACCCACCACAGATCTGGTTGTAATGAGAGCAACTTGAAGTAAAGCCATGAGCATTGACTCACTGGAACTCATGACACTACGAGTGATAAAAACTCTGATCAATCTCTAATGGTCAAAAGACACAGCAGACTGTGAAGGCTGAACTGCAAGAGCAGCTTCAAGTGTCACACAATGCACTGAAACAACAGCAATAATTCAGACCTGGTCAATGAAACTCGGTTTCCTGTGACAACTGGAATTAATATTGCAATGGACATGATAATGGAGCAAGTAAAAGAATTCCACATGTCTGAATTTGAAGTTGTTGAAAATATCAGAATTAACTGTGGTTCTCTCTGCATTTGCTTCTGTCTCAGGTTTACTTCTGCAAATTCCTCCAAGGACGGATGCCAGGACGGGCCGGACCCCACCTTGATCAAGGCCAGGGCAGCGGAATTGTTAGAACATAACCTCGGGAGATGGGTGAAAAGACACTTCAAGAGGCCATTCACATCTCACAATAGTACATCACTGAATAAATATGGCCACCCAGTTTAGAACTGGAACTAAATTTGCTGCACAATTGTTATAGATTATATTCCACCCATCTCCTAGACATGAACACTGAACACACACCTCCCACACTACACATCATAAGAAGATAAAGATGACATAGAGTCCAAAAGTGTCACTTCACTAAAGATCTACTGTCCATCCAGATAGCTTCACACACATAGGATGGTAAAGCTGATCCCATGATGACAGTCTAAAAGAGACACACATAGCATACGCTATTCACAACACACACTGCCAACTCATGGGAAACACTGAAATATACATATGAATGGCTACAGTCACAAGTCAATGATGCGAATTATAAAGCAGAGATAGACCTGCTATCAAATTTCAAAATGTTCAAACTTTCTGATTGTTATTGGGGTGATTGGAAGATCAGAGGGCCCCTGATTTCTCAAACTTACCACTAATAACAGAAACAAAAACAAAAAAACGGACAGATCTGAAGTGCGAGCACTTCAATCAATTACAAAATGTACAATTTAACCCTATCATCGACTGTGACATGGCCAGCACAAAACACACACACACACACACACACACACACTCACTTACTCACTCTCTCTCACACACACACACACACACACACACACACACACACACACACACACACACACACACTCACACTCACACTCTCTCTCACAAACACAAAAACACAAAACTGTTACAAGGAATGAACAATCTCCATTCTTGTATGCCTAAACATGTTCCAAGTCACTTCTTAGATCTGCATAGGTGGCTTGCATTGGAAGATCCATGAACAAACAAAATGATTATTATATACATGCATTTCTTCCTAATTGTGATTGAATATCATTATTGCTGTTATTACAAGAATTATTGATGCATACCATTGATTTTATTATTTAGGTTACACCGACCTCTTGCTGCATTTCCTTTGAATAATTCAGACCAAGAATATTTAAATTCCACCACCATTTAACATCACAGTGGTAGTGAAGAATTGGATATTTAAAATGAGACCATTCTACATGACCCTGAGAAACACTTGAGACCAGATGTACCATTCGCACTTGCTGACATGAACATGATATTTTATATTAGGCATGACGTGATTTTGTTTTGTTGCATTATGTGTTCCCATGCATTTCCATACGACTTCAAGTTCATAAGTGCTCAATCGTGAAGTGGACATTTAAGATGCTTTTCAGGTGTCTTACACAAAGCAGTGTGAACCAAGGAGAAGCCCTTCATCCACTGAGGTCTGCCCAGACAGCCGCACCACTGGAGGTGACAGGATTGGTCAAGAAGGGTCGGATTATCATCATGGGGAAGGTGCCAGAGAAGCAGAAGTTTCTCCATGAAGGAATGACACGTCAACTGAACAAGTCACAAAAGTCCAGATTGACTCTACGAACTTTGCTCACATCACAAGATCACGGGAAGAAAACCTGAATGCTTTCATCCACCTACTGGACTCAAGCAACATACACCTGGTGAGACCAGGTGCTCTGCAGGTGAACACAGTCCTCTGCAAGCTTCTACAGATGCTAACATTGAAAAGACAATTTTCTCAAGGATTACAACAGACGTTTACCAGTGACTCCATAGGAGCTCATTTGAATTTGACCCACGGAGTCAAGGAGGGAAAACTGTAAGAATTGATAAATTAGGAAATTCCAGACAGTCTGTTTCGGGGGGTGACCAGACCCTTAGAGGACAAAAGGACCTCTCTGGAGATTACCATTTGAACTGGCCCTCATGCACCATTGAGACAAAAGTCTCACCTCCGAGTCACCCGAATCTACATCTCGTTCCCTCTCCCTTCACCCCCTCTCTCTCATGCTCAGATCACCTGAATTCACCCAAGAAAATGTATAGTTTAATGTGAATGATTATCACAGAGTATTTTCATGTTTGGTATCGTTTAAAATGTCACAGTGCGACTGGTACAAATGTCTCATTTCAGAATAACTAAAACACAAGGTAATAAGGTTTTAAGAGTTTATGGATAACTGACACACAAAGGAAGATGGTCTCTCAAACAAATGGTCTCCCTACACCCAGAGGTGCTACCTCTGAATGCAAATTTCTTTTGTTAGCACATGTTTCCATGTGAAAGAGGTCTGGCTATTTAATGAGATTCAGCAGGGAGTTCGGGGCCTTTTCTGCACTTCAGATCGGCCCGTGAGGCTGGGAGTGAGATCTCTCAGCCTCACGTATTTCTTAAAGTTGGGTTTGCATCTTCTCTCTATTCCAGAGCATTTGATGTTTTGTATCGATTATCTTTGAATTGATTATGAAATTGGCATGATACATTTACCTGACATAATAAATTGTTACATTTGATTATTATTATTATTTTTTAATATATTTATTAACTTTTTAACAACATATATTACACACACACCAGGAACAAAAATACAAAATGCAGTATAGACACATATTGATGTCTTCGCATCATTACAACTTAGCATATCTCAATTTGTACAGGACTCACATCCTCAAGACTAATGAATTAAAACACAAAAAACAAACAAAAAAAACACACATACAAACTATTAAGGCCTCCTAATACAAATACATCCTATAATCTCACATATCTTCAATTGTCTCCTTAAACATGTCACTATCCTCCTTCTCTATGAAGGATCTAAAGGGATTCCAAACATCTTCAAAAGTCTTACCCTTTCCTTTAATAATATATGTTATTTTCTCCATTGACATATTCAGTACCATCTCCCTGAGCCACCTTTTTATGCTGGGTGGTTCTAGATTCTTCCATTGTAATGCAATGAGGCGTTTAGCTTGTAAGATACACATAGAAATAAAGATACAATCCTTTGACTTAAGCTTAGGATACAAATGCAGTAGAAAAATCCTTGGTCCAAAAGGAAGACTCACATTTATTATTTTACCAATCATATTATGCACTTCTTTCCAGAATTTCGATATTTCTTCACATTCCCATATACAATGGAAAATAGGTACCTTTACAAACATTACACTTGGGACATGTATCTGGTATATTTTCATTAAATTTGTTTGATAATACTGGAGTTATGTATACTCGCATAAGCCAATTATATTGCAACAACTTTAATCTTGTATTAACTGTTTGTACTTGAGCATCTTGACAAATCTCACTCCATTCATCTGGTGTGATCTCCTCGTTAAGATCCTTGCTCCATGCTCCTAAACGAGAGCTAGAAGACTCCGGGGAGCCCTCTACCAACATATTATACAGAAGTGAAATCCGACCTTTATCATAACAATCTTTGGTGACTACTCTTTCCAAAACTGATAGTGGTGGTATATTTCCAGTACTTTTTTGAAATGATAAAATGAAACTTCTTATCTGTAAGTACCTAAAAAAATGACTTTTAGGTATATCAAATGTATTACTCAATTCTTGAAATGACATAAGATTGTCTTCCTTATATAAATCTTTTACCACCTCTTGTAAACTAATGTCTTTTCCTATTTCATCTTTATGTTCTTCTGGTATACTAGGTAACTCCAAATTATCCCAAAAAGTTTTTTGTATTTCTGAACCCGAAGTACATTCAGAATTATACAGT
Organism: Squalius cephalus; assembly: GCF_949319135.1. NCBI lineage: Eukaryota > Metazoa > Chordata > Actinopteri > Cypriniformes > Leuciscidae > Squalius > Squalius cephalus. The sequence continues at coordinate 23,818,896 of NC_137129.1, forward strand.
TTCATATAATATGATCTAAATGAATTATTAATTTCTTGTGGGTCAACAATGATATTACCATCTGACTCTTCAATCGAATCTACAGCCCTCTCCATTTGCTTTTTTTTAATTTGCCACGCCAACACTTTACCTGTCTTTTCGCCTTGATCATAAAATGTTTGTTTCAGCTTTAATAACTTAGCTACAGTTTTATTTGCAGAAAGTGTATTATATTTAGATCGAAGCATTAATAGCTGTTTATGTTTATCTGCACATATCGAATCACTATGATATACTTCATTTTCCAGCTCTTTAATCTCTTTTTCCAAATCTTGTAACTCCTGTCGAGATTTTTTACTTTTAGAACTACAAAAACTAATAATTTGTCCCCGAATAAAACATTTATATGCCTCCCACCGAATTCCTGCTGAAGTTTTCAATTGATTTGTTTCAAAGTAATTGTCAATTTGATTGCCCAAGAACTCTACAAATGACGCATCCTTAAGCCAACTTTGCTGGAATCGCCATTTAGGGGGATCTTTAACTAATTTTGAATCGACATACGACAAAGACACTGGTGCATGATCAGAAATGACAATACTAAGGTATTGACAATCTATACATTTTGAAAGCAATTGGGCTGACACAAGAAAGTAGTCTATTCTAGAGTAAGTTTGGTGTGTTGCCGAATAGCATGAATATGCAGTCTGCTTTGGGTTAAGATGCCTCCATATATCCACTAGTTTAAGCTCTCCTATAAAATGTAGAATCTGTTTTCTAGAATTCACATGTGCGGTATCAACTCCCGTAGATCTATCTTTTCCTGGATCAAGTGTACAATTCATATCCCCCGCCATTATAACCTGACCTGGTAATGAAGCCACCATCAGAAATATGTTGCTATAAAATTTAGAGTCATCCTTATTAGGGCCATAGATATTTACTAAATTTATTATCTCTGTTACCAATCTTCCCTGAATAATCACAAATCTGCCAGCTGGGTCCTTAATAACATTATTTACTTGAAATGGCACAGCTTTATGTATTAATGTAATTACCCCTCTGGCTTGTGTAGTAAAACATGCCGAGAATACCTGTCCTTGCCACCTTCTTTCAATTTTGATCACTTCCTCCTTAGTCATGTGTGACTCTTGCAAGAATACCATATTTGCATGTATCTGCATAATTCTAGTCATCACCTATTTAATCTTTTTTAGTTTCCCCAGCCCCCTGCAATTCCATGATAGAAGCTTAATCCCTCCTGTCTGTGCCATTTTTTGTTTTAACCATCCTCATTACCTTGAACCATATATTTGCCAAAATATAAGAGGCCAAACCTAAAATAACTAAAACAAAACTAATAACATAAAATATGAACTTACCCCAGCATTTTCCATGCTTCACTGGTACCATCTGTATCAGTAACCCCCTTCCCTACACTCGACTTCTTAAATGGTCTTCTCCTATTTGTTCTGTTGTTCAAAAAAATGAACACCAACACCTCTATCCATCGTTACCGTTTCAACCTTCTTATCCACTTTTATACCCACATATTTTAACCAAGCCATGACTTGTCCAATAAAATACTATTACCTCAAAGAAAAGAAAAAAAACACAAGAAATACGCTGACAATCTGTCAGTCTTATATCTCCAAGTAACATCTTTCCAACTATACGCATTATATTAACCTAATATATTCAAACTATTATCTTAAAATAAAGTCAAACTTTCACTTTGTGTCATTTCTTTTTTCAAATATTATAGCAAAAGTGCCCTCTTCTGAACCTTAAATGAATTAACTTAAACGTCAAATACTTAACTTGTTACCCTTATTAAAACAAAATTAAATATCTACTTTGGACGAATATACAACCTACAGACAAAAAAAATAAACTACAATTTTACATTTAGTCCTCAGTACCTCGCATTAATACCTCAGTTTACTTGTTCTCAATTTGTTGCATCTCTTTATCCATTTCTTCTGGACTCGATACCTCAGTTCACTTGTCCTCGACCTGCTGCATAAATTTCTCCACTTCTTCTGGACTTTTCATAATCACAGTACGGTCTTCATGTGTAAGAAGCAATCGAGCAGGAAAGATTACTCTGTGTCGGTTGATTCCTTTGTCACGCAATTTTTGACGGATAGCATCGTACTTTCTTTGTTGCCTGTGAAGCTCTGCCGACAAATCCGGAAAAAAACGAAGATTGGAACCTTTGTATGCAATTGCTCCCTTACTCTTTGCAGCCTTTAGAACATGTTCCTTCTGTTTGAAATTGAGGAACTTCATTATGACAGTCCTCGGCTGCACTTTACCATCTTGTCCGTTTTTTTTACCTGAGCTGGGTATTCGATGGGCTCTCTCTATTATCAATGGCGTAACGCTTTCTCCCAACTCCAAAGTCTCTGGTAGAAACTTTTCCAGAAAAGCACACGCATCCGATCCCTCTTCTTTCTCCGGCAAGCCAACCAACCTAAGATTATTCCTCCTACTTCTGTTCTCCAAGTCAATTACCTTATCAGCCATTGATTTCATCTGTTTTTCCAGCGTATCATTTCTGACCTTCAGTTGGACGATTTCGTCCTCTGTCCCTGAAATTCGTTCCTCCGCCTCTGTCAATCTCACTTTGACATCCACGACCACCGAAAGAATTTCGTCCACCTTGCCGCTTACTTGTCTTTCCATTGCTTTAAAGGCCTTCATCATCTCCGCGTTACTAGGATTCTCGTTTGAGGCCTCACCCCCTTCATCCTCCGTCTCTTCGTGCTCGCTCAGGCTTTCAGGTTCGGATGGCATAATTTGTGATTCCGCTTCCAATCTCCCTTTATTTTTGATCTTTTTCTTCGACGGCATTGTTTTAGTAATCGCTTTAGCTATTCCACCAACTTAAATTAAGTATCTTAAGTGGGTTTAGAAGGATTGATTCTAGCCTAATGCACGAGGGTTGAAATCTGTGACTTGTCACGCCACCGCCATAACCGGAAGTCACATTTGATTATTTTAACTGACTTTGATATTATTTTCATTGAAGAGTTAAACGGAATAGTCAAACATTCACTCATGATTAATGATCCACAGATATCATTAAAACCCTTTCATTTATGGAGTCAGATGAAATAAACGAGTAAAAATATATGATTAATGTATTACAAATTTAACCAACCAATACTTTGCATGAGTGAGGACAGAACACGTGATACCTTCCCCATGTATTGGCGAACCGGCAATTGGAGCAATATAGCGGGCCTTAAATCAGTATTATAAACAGCACTTTAAGTGAACAATTAAACCTCAGTAGACTTTAATTTTCTGTCGCGCTCCTAAAAGCTTATGTCGACAAAGTAGTAGCAGCAGATCAATACAGGTAAAATAATACAAAAAATACTCCTATCTTTACATCACTAAAATTAAAGCCGCAATTACAAATTCGTCCACACCATAGACTGTAAAATCCACACATGTAAACAACTCTGACGTCTTCACTTCCAGGTCAATAAGCCAAGTACACTTGAGCTGCGTTCCACTCCAAATCTTTATGCCCTTCACTTGCAAACTTCCCTCAGTCTCATTCATTCAGATGTGCCTTATTGCTTACGTTGCACGAGTGCCTACTACTGGCAGAACTACTCGTGCATAAGGTTTAAATGGAGCGCACTAAGCCCTTAATCACTTGGAATTCACCATAGAGCTGGTTTATTATCTAAACCCATTTTTTACTTATGAATTTGTTTTATGCACCATTATGCATATAAGTTGTTGGAGGAAAATATAGAAAATCATACACTGTAAGCCCGAACAGTACTACTAGCTTATAAGGACTGAGGTCACTACAGTTAAAAGCTCTTGCTGAGTTAATCCACCTTTAAACTATTACTGTCTATGAACAAAAATGTATTTTTATGGTTGTGTACCTCAGCATTTCTGAGTGAACCCCGCTGGTTCACTCACTATTTTTAAGTCTACTGTCGATCACGTGATATGACGTCACGACGTGCGGACCTAGCTGACGTTATCTGAAAAATCTATTCAAGATGGCTACCCTCTCGAGCGAAGTGGAGCTGCTGGTTTATCAAGCATGAAATAACTCGTAAGTAAACCAAATCACTTTAAAACTACTTTGCTTGTTGTCATATTGTAACAATATCATGTTACACATGATATTTGACTGTTAGACTAATATTTGACTATTTAAGTTGGCGCGGGCGCGATGACCGTCCTGTGCACTGTTAATGTCGTGGCAGGGCAATAATGTTAACGTTAGTCAATAACCATTTGCAGCAAGCGATAGTCCTTCTGTTTTTGAGTGTGTTGCTGCTGTTTGTGTTAAGCGCTCTGTGATATTTGACTGTTAGCCTAGATTCGTTTTTTTTTTTAAGCGCGGAGCTTCACGTTGGCGCGCACGTGCGCGATTAACGTCACCGTCAGCCCGCGTGCTAGTGACAAGGTAATATAATGTGTAAGTTTACTGTTAATGTCGTGTCAAGGCAATAATGCTAACGTTAGTCAATAATTCTTTTCAGAAGCGATAGTCATTGCGGTTTTTTAGTGTGTTGCTGCTCTTTGTGTTAAGCACCCAGCTCTGGCAAGTTCAATGAGATGTTATTTCTACATGCACCCAAATGAGCTAGTGGCTGTTAGCTTTAACTTTTACTCAAACAAAGTTAAGGTTATAGACATAATTGTAACCGAATGAACTCTGCAAGTTTTTATTAAACATTTAAAAACGTTTTTTTTTTTCATTATAGGTCGAAGTGTAAGGAGTAGAGTGATCATCCGAAATCTAACGTAGCTGCTGTTGTTTATAATTATTGGTTGTACACCAACTTGGTGCTCTAAATCCTAAATAAATAAAATAAAATAAAAACAAAATATAAAAAAGGCACATCTCACATCATTTTAGGATTTAGAGTTGTACAATAATAAGTTGGTGTACAACCAATAATTATAAACAACAGCAGCTACGTTAGATTTTGTAGGCAAGACATAAACCGCCAAATGTAAACAGTTCCAAATGCTTTGACTAACAACAACAACAAACTATATTGTTTGTTCAACAACAAACTATAAAGTGACCATACTGGGAACCCCAAAAACACAACATGTAGGCAAGAAAATACAAGTGTATTTTCTTGTAAACAACTCTTAAGTTAGCCTACTATTTCATTAACAGGTCATTTTTGAGACTCAGTAGGCAGGGTTTGAGTGGTTTACCATCATCAAGACCCATTATGATTTTCTGGATGAATGTAAAAGTGTTAATGAGTTTCTTGGGATAGTCCAGATGTAATGCATACATCAACCCAAAGATGTGCCTTTTTTATATTTTGTTTTTATAGGTTTTTACTAACAGGACAGATTCGATGTCTTGGTTTTGTGTTTTGATATGTTTTATTTATTTATTTACTTTTTTTATTCTCTTTTATTTTTTTACTTATTCCATTTGCACTTTGATGGCTGTTACTAATGCTGTTTTAAAAAATGTAGGCCATGCATTTTACATTAAGCATTTTAAGATCCTCAGTTCCTAATTATATTGTTTAAAACACGGAGTCATTTCAGAAGTAATTTTACTAGTAATTTCTTACATGTTTGTATTAAACAATTTAAAGACTGAATAAAAAGAAAAAAGAAAATGTACAGCTGAAGTGTTTTTTTTTTTGTACCGTAGTTTTAACTTGCTTGTGGGTTATAAAGTATATTTTTTGAGTTAATATAGTTCTATTTAAGTTCCATTAGATCAAAATAATTAAGTATGAAAAAATTAAAACATTTTGAGTGTTAATCAATATTTTTAAGCACGGTGCACTTAAAAAAAATAAAAATTAAATCAAATTTTTTAAGTTTGATTAGATTGTAACTTTTTAAAAAATAGAACTTAAAAAAATTAAGTTAGTTACCTCAAAAGTTATTATGTAATCGGTTTCTACAAAAGTTTTGAGTACTATGACCTTATTGGGGTTTACAGTGTATATGTAAATGAGCTGTTGGAGAAAAATAAAATTAATGGGAAAAAAATCAATAGTATAAACTTTGACTGTGAACATAAGGTAGCTACAAGTTTATGCGATTAAATCTCAACATAATATATTATGCACTATTAAGCAATTAATTCTCAAAATAATTAATATATTATACATTTGAATTAAGCACAATCTGCTGTGACATCACAATCAAGTTGAATTGTGGGATATGCACACTTACTCTGATTGGCTCATTCGTCTTCAATAGGCATACATGATAGAAAATGTGTTCGTAGTAGGTGTAGATCAGAGTAGTGCATGGATTGATGAGCGAAGGTCATCAATTATGTTACAAAACTGTACAAGAGAGGTGTCTAATACCATATGCGACAAATAAGATTAATTAAATAGGTTGAGCTCAGTCTAGACTAGAGCACAACTTGAGTTGTTTTTTGATAACTTAACTCGCCATGTCCGTATTTGAATCACTGAGTTTACTGCAAGTTTAATCTTCTAGATCAGTCAAATCCACAAATTAATGTTATTTATTGTGAACCGGTTGATTTAAAAAATCAGTTCAAAAGATTCGGTTCTGAAACTGGTCTCAGAGATCTCGATTTAATACTTCATAAAGTGAATCACAATATTTGACCGTGGGGGCTGTGAGATTTTCGGATACAATTTGAGTTAAAAATGAGTTGCTCAAATCAAATTGTGGCCGCACCTGAAATACAGAAGTAAAACATTGCTTATTGAAGGACGTGCATTTATTGCATGGACTTAGCAAAAACAATGTAGCCTATAAGTGTCTTAAATGTGTGAGCACAGTTCAGTTGAATGATAAATAACATTTTTACTTAATGCAGTTAAGCTGAATTTACGAAACTGTTTGCTGAAATAACCACAACATTAACAATGTGGGGAAATCTAGAAAATATATTGATAGGAGAATATAATTGTAAATTAAAAGCAAGACCCACCCCCCTCCAAAACAAATATGTACTATTTTTTTGTCAAGTCAAGTCATATTTATTTATGTGACTTGACTCAAAGCAGCTTTACAGAGATAACAGGAAAATAATGCAAAAAAGTTTGTTTCCAGAAGAAAATAGTGTCACCGCCCAGCTTAAGTAAGTTCAGTGATGTTTCATTTTTGTATTAAAAAAAGTTATTAATTTAGTTAATTTATATATATATAGCCGCTCTGGAGTAAACCGTGATGTCATCATCCAGCATAGTTCAGTTCTTGTATAATAGTGTCAATGCAGGCAGATCAATATTATTGTTGAATATGAAATTAAATGATAAATTTAGTGTCCCCAACTAAGCAAGCCAAGCCAATGGCAACAAAGGTGGAAAAAGGCGACAGTGGCAAGGAACAAAAACTCCATCAGGTGGCAGAATGGAGAAAAAAACCTTGGAAGAACCCAGGCTCAGGCAGGGGGCCAGTTCTCCTCTGGCCACTGAACGAACAGTGTATGATTATGATTCAGGCAGCATAATAGGTCAGAAGTCAAGATTGGTTTGGGACAATCAGAATATTATCCAGTTCCATCTGGTTTAAGATCAGAGTCATCACACCGGGATTGAGACGGGTTTGTTGAGGATCAGGGCCGATGGCTGTCGTCATCGTCAGTCTAGTTGACACAATCTCTGCTGACACTTCAGGGATGCGTTGTGGTTGTGTCAAGGTGCAGGTCCTCCATCTGGTCTGGATACGGCCCGGATCCGGCTGACTACATCATGCGTTGTGGTCGTGTCTAGGCGCAGGTCCTCCATCTGGTCTGGATACGGCCTGGATCCAGCTGATTACAGTAAACCTCAGAAAAGGCAGAAAGACTAACATTAGTGTAGATGCCATACTTCTTATGATGTAACGAGTACACTGGGTGTTATAGGAAGTGTTCCCGATTCCGGCTGACCTAATTTATGCAGCCTAATAATAATTTAACTGATTTGAATAATAGGAATGTATAATTTCCCTTACGAAAAATAAGTATACTTCAAGTTCATTTTATGAAGTATGATTGAAGTTGAATGTAACCCATTTAGGCTACCCATGAGCATTAATACATGGAAGGAAGAAGTACTTTAGAAACCAGCCTTTATTAATTATTATTGCAGAGATAATTTTAGGGCTGGGTCCGTGGGACTGTTTCTGGGGATTCACTTTTTATTTTACCTACCTTTTGTCTTCTGCATTCTCCTTACCATTGTCTCCTGTTCTTCCTTCAGACTCGTCCCCTAGAAACAGTCCCACGGACCCAGCCCCAAACTCAGTCTCTTAAAAATGAATAAAGGCTGGTTTCTAAAGTACTTCTTCCTGCCTCTATGTATTAATGCTCATGGGTAGCCAAAATGGGTTCCATTCCGACCTTAACATTAAGTATTTTACTGTTATATGTCAACAAGATTCAACAAGACATTTTCACCTGGCAAGACCCAATGTTTAGATGTGTTGTGGTATTTATGCAAATTAGCACATACGTAATTAGATTATGCACCGTTTGTCCATGTTAACAAACAATTTAAAAAAACTTGTAATACATTTTTGTTTGTCTTGATGTAAGTAATCAACTCAGTAATTTTCATGGTGATATCTAAAGATTAAAATTTGTACCCTATTCACGTAAGAAAAAGCATGAATAGGCGTATGAATAGGCTATATTTGGGTCTTTTTCTAAACTTTCCCCTAATGGGATTCTTCTGGGCTTTTTTTTTTCCTTACTCAGGACATATTGAGGATACAAAATAAGTTGTTTACTTCTGTTGCACTTTGTTCAAGGTTGACCCCCATTTTGGCTTAAAATGACTGGAGAATTAGTTTTGTAAGTAATCAGCAACATTTAAAAATGTATACAATGTTTAATAGGGAGCCAATGTAGTGTTGACAGAACCGGGCTAATATGGTCATACTTCCTGGTTCTATTAAGAACTCAGGCTGCTGCGTTTTGGACCAGCTGTAGTTTGTTTATTATGCGTGCAGGGCAACCCCCCATAAATGCATGGCAACTCTAGCCATTTCTTCGCTGATTTTCCCTTTTGTTGTCGCGTGTTTTCTCAACGAGCTTCCCCTACAGCTGTGGGCCGTATACACTCACCTAAAGGATTATTAGGAACACCATACTAATACTGTGTTTGACCCCCTTTCGCCTTCAGAACTGCCTTAATTCTACGTGGCATTGATTCAAAAAGGTGCTGAAAGCATTCTTTAGAAATGTTGGCCCATATTGATAGGATAGCTTCTTGCAGTTGATGGAGATTTGTGGGATGCACATCCAGGGCACGAAGCTCCCGTTCCACCACATCCCAAAGATGCTCTATTGGGTTGAGATCTGGTGACTGTGGGGGCCATTTTAGTACAGTGAACTCATTGTCATGTTCAAGAAACCAATTTGAAATTATTCGAGCTTTGTGACATGGTGCATTATCCTGCTGGAAGTAGCCATCAGAGGATGGGTACATGGTGGTCATAAAGGGATGGACATGGTCAGAAACAATGCTCAGGTAGGCCGTGGCATTTAAACGATGCCCAATTGGCACTAAGGGGCCTAAAGTGTGCCAAGAAAACATCCCCCACACCATTACACCACCACCACCAGCCTGCACAGAGGTAACAAGGCATGATGGATCCATGTTCTCATTCTGTTTACGCCAAATTCTGACTCTACCATCTGAATGTCTCAACAGAAATCGAGACTCATCAGACCAGGCAACATTTTTCCAGTCTTCAACTGTCCAATTTTGGTGAGCTCATGCAAATTGTAGCCTCTTTTTCCTATTTGTAGTGGAGATGAGTGGTACCCGGTGGGGTCTTCTGCTGTTGTAGCCCATCCGCCTCAAGGTTGTGCGTGTTGTGGCTTCACAAATGCTTTGCTGCATACCTCGGTTGTAACGAGTGGTTATTTCAGTCAAAGTTGCTCTTCTATCAGCTTGAATCAGTCAGCCCATTCTCCTCTGACCTCTAGCATCAACAAGGCATTTTTGCCCACAGGACTGCCGCATACTGGATGTTTTTCCCTTTTCACACCATTCTTTGTAAACCCTAGAAATGGTTGTGCGTGAAAATCCCAGTAACTGAGCAGATTGTGAAATACTCAGACCGGCCCGTCTGGCACCAACAACCATGCCACGCTCAAAATTGCTTAAATCACCTTTCTTTCCCATTCTGACATTCAGTTTGGAGTTCAGGAGATTGTCTTGACCAGGACCACACCCCTAAATGCATTGAAGCAACTGCCATGTGATTGGTTGATTAGATAATTACATTAATGAGAAATTGAACAGGTGTTCCTAATAATCCTTTAGGTGAGTGTATTTCACAACACTGTAGTAAAAAAATCTCACTTGCGGCACACTCCTCCCCCTTTCTACCGCTGCTCATGTGCATTTGTTATTATGTGAGCCGGCCAACTTTATCGTGTGGAGCTATGTCTACTGAGGTGGGTAATACATCATACACAGTATCATATGGCGTGTGTGTTTATGTTGAATTGCCGTAAAGCAGTTTGTGTTTCTCGCTCGTTCTTGCTTCTCATGAGACTTCCTATTTCCAACTTACCGGGACGTTAGTCCCCATGTTGCAAGGTTGGTTTTCCGCCGGGGAACGCTGGGGGCTGTGGGGAAAGTCACCATTCTCACCAGAACGTCTCGGTTACGTATGTAACCCTCGTTCCCTGAGTAGGGAACGGAGACGTTACGTCGGATGACGACGAATGGGGTTTCGCTTAGAAATCCTATCACCTTCGAGTATATAAAACGAGCCAATGGCAAAGAAATGCCATGGGTCTGCGGAATTTGCATAGCGTAACTCCGCCCCACCCTGGGGGTATATAAGGAAGTGCGCTGGCAACATGCAGATATGTCTTCGCTGAGGAGCCGAGACTGAACTCAGGCGTTCCAGCGGTACAGCGGAAGTGGCAGGGAGACGTAACGTCTCCGTTCCCTACTCAGGGAACGAGGGTTACATACGTAACCGAGACGTTCCCATTCGTAGTCACTCCGAGTTACGTCGGATGATGACGAATGGGGTTCCCAGTGTAATCACGCCACCTCTCGACTGTCTTCCAGTGCCCTGCGCAAGTCTGAGCTCCCTGTCGTGAGACTAGCACGGACGAAGGAGTCCTACTTAACACAGGAATACCAAGGTACACTGGGAAGCATATCCAGTGGAAATATGCAATTATGCCCAGCCCGAAGGGGGGGACTTGGGATACACATATGACCCCGAAGGGCTGCATATGGAGAATCACTGGGGTGTCCAGCCGCAGGTGGAATATTTCAACCCCAGGGGTGGCAAGGTGGCTTGCCAAGGGAAAGACACATGCTCAAAGAGGCTTACAGTGGAATACACATGTGGGGGTCGCCCAGAGGGGGAACCATGCACATGGAGGCACCTAGCCAAGCGCGAAAGCTGCTCAGTTGCATAACTCTGGCGTTGACGTCGTCAGTGCTGGAGGAGACTCAGGGCTTATTAGGCTCACCTGAGGAAAATATCGCACGTATTCCGTCCGTGGAGAGGAATGGCGAGCAAGCGAAGACACCTGAGCAGAATCTCTTACCGGCTAGTTGAAGCGAGTACATGAGAAGAAACTGGCTCCACTCGGAGATTGTAGAATCTCGCGAATGCGTTAGGTGTCGCCCAGCCTGCAGCTCTGCAGATGTCTGTTAGCGAGGCGCCATGCGCTAAAGCCCAAGAGGATGCCACACTCCGGGTGGAGTGGGCCGTCACACCAAGGGGGCATGGTCGACCTTGCTGCTGGTATGCCAAAGCAATGGCGTCCACTATCCAGTGAGACAACCTTTGCTTGGAGAGAGCCTTTCCCTTCAGCTTCCTACCATGACAGACAAAGAGCTGGTCTGAGGTCCTGAAACACTGCGTTCTGTCAACGTAGGCACGGAGTGCGCATACTGGACAGAGCAGTGCCAAGGCTGGGTCTGCCTCCTCCAAAGGCAGTGCTTGCAGGTTCACCACCTGGTCTCGAAAGGGTGTGGTGGGAACCTTGGGCACATATCCAGGCCTGGGTCTCAGGATCACGTGAGAGTTAGCCGGTCCGAATTCCAGGCACGCTTCGTCAACCGAAAATGCCTGCAGGTCCCCTACCCTCTTGATGGAGGCCAATGCAACCAGGAGCGCTGTCTTCATTGACAGGAACTTAAGCTCCACTGATTGCAGAGGCTCAAAGGGAGCACTCTGCAGGGCAGTTAAAACCACTGAGAGGTCCCAAGAGGGTACGAGGGGAGGACGAGGAGGATTCAGTCTCCTCGCTCCCCTCAGGAACCTGACGATCAGGTCGTGCTTTCCCAAGGACTTACCATCAACTGCGTCGTGATGTGCGGCAATGGCAGCAACATACACTTTCAGGGTGGAGGGAGACAGCCTTCGCTCCAACCCTTCTTGCAGGAAGGAAAGCACGACACTGATGGGGCATTTCGTGGGTTCTAGATTTTTAGAAGAACACCAGTTGACGAAGAGGTTCCACTTCAACGCATAGGCATGTCTCGTGGACGATGCTCTAGCGGAAGTGATGGTAGCCACCACCGCTGGTGGTTGGGTACTCAAACCCGCCTCATCCTGTCCAGGAGCCACACATGGAGGTTCCAAAGATCGGGACGAGGGTGCCATAAGGTGCCCCGTCCCTGAGAAAGCAGGTCCTTCCTCAGAGGAATTGGCCAGGGAGGTGCTGTCGCGAGGAGTACTAGTTCTGAGAACCAGGTGCGGTTGGGCCAGTACGGGGCAACCAAAATTACCTGCTCCTCGTCCTCCCTGATCTTGCGCAAAGTCTGCGCAAGAAGGCTCACTGGGGGAAACGCATACTTGCGGAGGCCCCGCGGCCAGCTGTGCACCAGTGCATCCGTGCCGAGCGTGCCCTCGGTCAGGGAATAAAACAGGCCGCAGTGGGACGAGTCGTGGGAGGCAAACAGGTCTACCTGTGCGTCCCCGAACTGGTCCCAGATCAGCTGGACCGTCTGGGGATGGAGTCGCCAATCTCCAGCGAGAGGCCGAAGCCGAGACAGCTCGTCGGCCGCCTGGTTCAGGTCTCCCGGGATATAAATGGCTCGAAGCGACCTCAGATGCTTCTGACTCCATATGAGGAGGTGGCGGGCGAGTTGTGACATACGGCGGGAGCGCAGACCACCTTGACGGTTGATGTACGCTATAGTCGCGGTATTGTCTGATCGGACTAATACGTGTTGACCCCTGAGCAACGCATGGAAGCGGTGCAGGGCAAGACGTACAGCCAACAACTCGAGGCAATTGACATGCCAAAGGCGCTGGGGTCCTGTCCAGGAGCCCGCGGCAGCATGTCCCTTGCACATGGCGCCCCAGCCCGTGGTGGAGGCATCTGTTGATACAACAACATGCCTGGAAACTCGTTCCAAGGGCACTCCAGCCCGAAGAAAACTGAGGTTCGACCACGGGGTGAAGGTCTGACGGCAGGTCAGAGTCACTGGGACTCGGAGCGTGCCGTGATGCCATGCCCACCTTGGGACTCGATCGCAAAGCCAAAGCTGAAGTGGTCTCATATGAAGCAACCCGAGTGGCGTGACTGCGGCTGCAGATGCCATATGCCCCAGGAGCCTCTGAAATAGTTTCAGTGGAACCACACTCTTGCGCTCGAACTGACGAAGGCAAGTCAGCAGTGACTGCGAGCGCTCTCTCGTAAGCTGCGCGCACATGGCGACCGAGTCGATCTCCATACCGAGAAAAGAGATCCTCTGCACGGGGCAGAGTTTGCTCTTCTCCCAGTTGACCCGAAGGCCCAGACGAGCTAGGTGCCGGAGCACTAGGTCCCTGTGTTCGCAAACCTGGTCTCGATAGTGAGCTAGGATCAGCCAGTCGTCGAGCTAGTTCAGGATGCGAACCCCGTGTTCCCGAAGGGGAACAAGGGCTGCCTCGACGACCTTCGTGAAGACGCGAGGAGACAGGGCTAGCCCGTAAGGGAGAACCGCGTACTGGTATGCCTGCCCCTCGAAAGCAAACCGCAGAAACGGTCTGTGTCGAGGAAGAATGGAGAATGGAAGAATGGAAGTAGGCGTCCTTCAGGTCGATCGCTGCAAACCAATCCTGCGGCCGTATGCACTCGAAAATGCGTTTGGCCGTGAGCATCTTGAACGGCATCCTGTGAAGGGAGCGGTTCAAGACGCGCAAGTCGAGGATTGGTCGTAACCCACCAGATTTCTTCGGTACAATGAAGTAGGGGCTGTAAAAGCCGGACCTCATTTCGGCTGGAGGGACAGTCTCGATCGCACCCTTCGCCAGTAAGGTAGCGACCTCCGCTCTCATAACCGGGGCATTGCCACCGACCATAGTGAAGCAGACTCCCCTGAAGCGGGGAGGAGACCGCGCGAACTGAATCGCGTAGCCGGACCTGATGGTCCTTGTGACCCAGCGGGACAGCCTGGGAAGCTCTAACCAGGCTTCCAGGAACTGTACCAGCGGGGTCATGCAAACCACAGACGTACCCTCGGTGGTGCAGCGAGGCGGAATGACCGGCCCAGGCGTGGGTGGCATAGCGGCCCGGTGCGGGGGCACGGTCATTAGCCGCGTCCTGCCAGAGGAGGCCAGGGGAGGACCAGCGTCCCACGGGGGCGTGCTCTGGCAGGGAACTGGTGAAAGAGGGGGACGAGAGTGGCGAGGTTCGTGATCGGCGCGCACTGTCATCCGGACACTCTGTGTGCTCAGAGATGGGGGAGTGAGTTCTTTCTTTAACCACATTAGGGTGCTGCCC